>NC_053436.1:90111705-90478841 GCF_007990345.1 Gossypium hirsutum
ACTTAGGACAATTCTTTTCCAATGCCCTTTCTCACGACAAAAGGCACATTCATCTTTGGCGGGTCTCCCTTTGGACTTACCCTTCTACCAGGTTTGCTGCTGTGTGAACGACCTCTTACTGTTAAGACTTTTGCAGTTGTATCTCTGTGATCTCTTTTATCTTTCTTTCGAGTCTCAGATCTATACAACGCACTACAGACTGCATCAAATGTGATTGAATCTTTCCCATGAAGCAATGTGGTGGTAAGATGATCATATTCATCAGGAAGGGAATTCAATAACAATAATGCCTTGTCTTCATCTTCAAATTTCTCATCCAAATTTAGCAAGTCTGCTAAAATTTTATTGAATGAGTTCACATGGTCATTCATCGACATACCGGGTGCATACGTGAACCGAAAAAGTTTCTTTTTCATATAAAGCCTATTTTCAAGACTTTTCGTTAGAAACTTTTCTTCCAATGTATCCTACAGCTTCTTCGCTGATGTCTCCCTCATGACGGAGTACTTCTGCTCTTTGGCCAAACATAGGCGGATTGTACCACACGCCTGTCTATTGATCTTGGCCCACTCCTTGTCATCCATCTTGTCAAGTTTTTCTTCAAGGGCTATATCCAGCTCTTGCTGACATAAGACATCCAGGATCTCACACTGCCACATACCAAAATTATTGGTACCGTCAAATTTCTCTACTTCAAATTTTGCATTTGTCACAGTAGTCCTTGCTGATAACGATGCTGCTGCCATTTTTCTCCTCAATCCCAACTATTGTATACGTGAACAGTACCGTATACGTGAATAGTGCCGTATATGTGAATAGTACCGTATACGTGAATAGTACCGTAAACGGTCGTATTCCCCAAGTACGAACCTGGCTCTGATACCAATTGTTGCGCGGAAGCGTGTGAAAGAGTAAAATTATTGTACTGAAAAATCACACTAAGTTCAATTCCCAGGAAAGAGAGGTGGATCACGAGGATCGCTTACATACCAGATCTTTCCTAGCCAGAATATCCCTCTATCGTAATTTAATAGCACAATAAATCACTACAATGACACTTGCAAAATATGCAGAACAAAAAATAAAGAACACTAGAATTTTAACGAGGTTCAGCAAATTTTGCCTATGTCCTCGGGCACTACCAAATATATTTCACTCCAAAAATACAAGTGAAAGTTTACAAATAGGGAGAGAGAACAATTGCCTTAAGTAGAGAATGGCAAGTGTGGGATGAAGAAAGTAAGAAATGGTTAGGCCTATTTATAGTTGAGGTTCAAGGATCAACTTGCAATGTCCCTATACAATTAGGGACCAAAATTGCAATTATCCCATGCCAACTTTTAACCCAACTTGCCAACCAATTTTACTTTCTACTTTCGGTGCCCATTCTTTTTTACTTTTCAAACAATGGGTGGGTTCCAATATATATTATCTCTACCCTATAATTTAGTTGTGAAGGGTCCTAGTGTGTTTGTTGCTTATAGGGAATTTTCATCTTTCTGGAACAGATCATTTAATTTTTCTTTTTCCCCCTTTCCCCCCATGATTAAGGAGCAATGGTAGGATACTATTCAGTTGGTTTATATAATATTGCAGTATTTTTAAGGACTTTGATGTCTGTTTAATATAGATTTTGCTGTCAGTTATTTATATATTGAAAATTTGCCCCTTTTTTTTTGTCTTTTCCTATTTCTTAATTGTTGGCAATTAAGGTTCTAATGGGATTGTTTTATTTCAGGTCAAGCATATTCGACGCCAAAGCCGGGATAGGGTTGAGCAATTCATTCATGAAGCTTGTTTCATGGTACGAGAATGAGTGGGGTTACAGGTATGTTTTCATCTCTCTCACACCCGGACAGCCACCTTTTCGTCAATGCCGACGATCACCACTGAAATGCATATTTGAGAATTCATCTTGTCTGAATTATTTTTCTTAAAATTATATTACAGCAATCGAGTAGTCAACCTAATACAGCACATGGAACTGGTAGGATCAACACCCAAGTAAATTATTTAGCAAGGTATGCTATTGAAACTGAGCGACGCTGCTGCAATTTTAGTGTGCGCAATGGTTTTCTTGTTTGGATTGCTTGTCCATGTAATGAGTTGGGCATCCCATACCGCATGCTATTCTAAAATAATGGAATGAAACCTTACGACAGTGTTTGGTGCTGAAAGTACGAGCGTTATCTTTGTAAAAATAAAAAAAGAAAATGTTATCCGGTTTCTTATATTTAAAAATTAATGCATGATTCGGTTTCATTGTTCAATTATTTGGTATGGTGATATCTATGGTTGTGGGTGATACTTGAAGGTCCTACATTTAGGTTTAAATTTTGCTTGGTACTCGTTAAAGGTATATTGTTTTATGCATTTGAAATGGATGAATAAATCTCTGGAAGAAATACACTGGAAACCACTAAAGGAAAAGCAAGGAAAGCAGCTTAATTTCCAGAGACACGCCAGCCAACAATACTGACGACAATTTGTAGCAAAGAACAGTACAGCATGATATGATTGTATTGGAAGAAAGAGCGGCTAATGGATGCCCAATAACTATTATAATAGCAGTGAATTTCTCGGAATTGCTTACACAGATAGCATTCTCGCAAAGTGGAACTAACTTTTGTACCAATTCCATTCAGCATGTTTATGAAACTCCCCTCATCTCGCGAAAAGCCATTGATAATGTCAGCAGAACGAAGGTATCCGACATCTTCTGGTTGCTTCATCAGGCAACTCATGAAGCATACATAAGCAGTGAAATGTTTGGATTCATCCGTGAAGCATTGCTCCACAGCAACACAGTTCACCAGGATAGCGTTGGTGAAATCATCAATGGCGAGGGGCGGGATTTTAAGAGCTAAAGGCGGTATTTGAAATTTTTTGAAATCTATCTCCAGGAGGCTTTTCGCTGTCCTTTGTCTTACTGATATCCCTGCAGTCCGTAGATGTTTTACGCTTTGAATCGGGTGCATCGGACGATCGTGCTTGCTTAGATGTGAATCTTCATCTAAGTTAGTTGCTGGAAGGAGACTCCGGCGGAATAAGTCTAGTAAATGCTTGGGCTTTCGAACCTGGGCTTTCACCATTTCTGGAGATTTGCAGAAAGCTTGACTCAGAAACCTTAAGGCAAGATAAGACAAAGAGCGGATCGGGGGGCCAACCGTGGACAATTCGAACAAGATCTCAAGAACGAAAAAGGGTAACTGATTCTCCAGTTTCAGCAGATCCGCAATCAAAGTTTGGACGGACGATGGGGGTGGCGGCGTGAAATCCTTACCCTCTTCATAAAGAAGGAAGAGCTCCACCATGAAAGAACCATCGAGCAACATCATTTTAACAAGCTGATGATCATCAGCAGGCTTATCAACCTCCTCAGAGTAGCATCTTTTTATTTGATCTATTGAATTCATCAATCTCTCATAGTAGAACTGCCAATTTCTTTTTGTCCGAGTAAGAAACTCGTCAAGAAGATCCCACTTATGTTTTTCAAAGGGAAGAAAAGGGTGCGTGCGATGGCGACAAGGGCCGAAGGATGTTAACTGTGGCCATCGGATCTCGTCATGGACTTTGATAAGGGAATCGGGAAAAGGACAGATGGTGTGAGGTTCGGGATGAGACCTTCGCTGCCTGGACTTCAGCAATTTCTCCTCCATTGAAGCCATAGTGCGTTGCTGTACAATATCATTATTAGGGCTTTGCAGATCCATCGCCATCGCCGGCTAGCCGGTGGCTCTTGATTAGAAAATTACTGGGAAGCTGCACTGAGGATTGAGGTTGATATCGGAATTGTAAGTCCAAGTCTTTATCGATTTTTTCTGGAAATAATGTTGATCATTTAGAAAGAAAAAAAAAAAGCTACGGCGACCGCAAAAGTCCACTTCCAAAAAGTAATAAAAAAGACTACTGGCAATTTGTGCAGAAGGACAAAATTTTAGCTGTCGTTTCTGATTTTTTATTTACTTTTCGGTTTTCCATTAAAGATTACTCTCTTTCAGCTCCGATTATTGTTGATATTGTTTGGACCAGGCTTCACAGCATTTTTGGTTCCATAAACAAGGAAGAAAAAAACTGGATTTAAAATTAAAAGTGTATTTCAGTTAACTTATTTTTGTTTAGAATGAACATTTTAAACTTCTCACTACAATTTTTTTACATGAATGACGAACGCTTTAAATTAATAAATCACATTTTTTACACTATTTTTAAAAGAAAAATTATTTTCTTTATACACTATTTTTTAAAAGAAAAATTATTTAAGTACTTGTCAACGGCAACAATAATGGGAAAACTTTATTTTTCATTACATTTGGGATTTCAAATATTCTTTTTAACCAAAAATTTAAAGCTAAAATTCAGGTCATTTTAACTTTTTTTGTATATCTTATTTATATTAAATATTTAATAGTTATATAAAAAATTAGATTAACTTATATTTCATGTATACATTATATTAAATTATTTAAATATCATTTATTATTATATTTAAGTTTTAAAATATTTTATGTATCATTAATTTTACAAATAATTTTTATTAATTGCTTGAAAGGCATTTAAAATTTATACTTCACGTATCATTATATTAAATTATTCATATATCATATAACTTAACTAATTTGTATCTTTCTACTATCATATTAAAAAAAGACATTTTAATCTTCAACCACAATGGAGAACACAAAAAATTAACAAATCATATTTTTTTACACTACTTTTTTACCACATTTTCAAAAGCATTTTTCAAGTGCAACATTAATGGAGAAGTAGCCTAAAGACTAATGGTGTAAAGGTCATGCTATGAAAGTATAAATTTATTACTAATTTATTGATCAACTGGTAACTTTTGAAAATGAATGATAAAATTATAAAATTACTAATAATTAATGACAAATTGTAAATTTATTTTCCCCCACATTTGTTGTCTTAGCAAAGAGTCTAACTTTTTTGAATCTAGGTGACCAAATTATAAATTTATTAATAATTAAGTCACTCTAATTATTATTTTTTAGATAAATAATTCCCATCCAAAAATTAAAAGTTGTGAACTGAATTACAAAGACAAACCATAAACTATTAAAATAATGTGTTATAAGAATTCAACTAGTTAGAGTAGAGGAGTGCATTATATCAATTAAACAGATTAAATCAAGGAATTCAAATTAAATAAACTGAAATAACTGATTTTATTCGGTTTGATTATTGGTTTTGTATATTCAAGTCGAGTAAATCGATTGAACATTAAATTCAACCCAATGCCTATACCCAACGTAATATTCAAGTACATAATACCTAATTACCCATGTATAAACTAACCCAAATGTAAAATAACTCTAACAAATTTTCAATTCAATTAATTAATTAAATCTAAATATAAAACAACCTAAAGTTTCGCTTTTCTTTACGGAGTTTTGGGTTCAAATTCACAATTTACCTGTGGGTTTTATGTCTGAAGAAATGACACATCAATTGGGTGATTTCATTGGAGAATTTGTGGAATATTATGCTGCTTCAGTAACTAGGGGAGTTAAAAAGTTCATGTGAATTAGAGTCAAGTTGGTTGTTCGGAGACCTTTGAAAAGGAATAAGAGAATAGCCATTGACCAAAACCATTCGACTTACGCTTTATTTCAATATGATAAAAAAAACACTTTTCTACTTTATTTGTAGGAAACTTGGGCATGGTGAAGGATTCTGTCCAGTTAAACTGCTATTAGAATCACAAGGGTAGCCTTTGGTTGGGATTTATCGGTTAGAGTGCCCCCAAAGAGGGCACCAGTAAAGGTTAATAAGTGGTTGAGAGATGACAACCTAATAACTAAATCAATAGAATTGGATATGGAGGGCGACATTGAGGAAAGGAGTTTATGTGTTAGCCAAAACCCTCATCTTTATCAAGAACGAAAAAGGAATTGAGTGGTAAGGCAAAAAGGGCCAAATTAATAGATAGATGATAAGGGGTATATGGAGTTGGGGTTGGACATGGAGGATTGCCCAATAGGTGTGGCGGTTAGTAAGAAAAGACAGGATGCATCAGACGAATTCAATTATTTTTCACAAGGATGATTCAAAGGATTCTGGAGTTTCTTCTAAGGTATCAACGGCTGCTGTGAAGTAGATCGACCAGACATAATGAAAATATTAAGTTGAAATGTCCGTGGACTGAGGCAACCACGAGCAATTAGGCATTTAAGAAATAAAGTAAGACATATTCAACCCCAAATATGGTTTATTATAGAAACAAATGTTAGTGCAAGAAGAATGGAACGAGTTAGGAAGAAGTGTGAATTTTCGAATAAAATTGATGTGAACGCTATGGGATCTAGATATGGTTTATCTTTGGGTTGGACAAGTGATTGTAAGGTCTAGTTAAGTAATTTTTCATCTTCTCATATTGGTGTAGAGATTTGTGAAGAAAAGGGTATGACACCATAGAGGTTTATTGGGTTTTATGGGTTACCAGAGGAATGTTGTAGGGTGGAGTCATGGAATTTGCTACGACATTTAAGCAGAAAAAATAGTATGTCATGGTTATTGGTAGGGGATTTTAATAAAATTTTGTACTTGTTTGAAAAAAAAAGGGCGCCCTCGAGATAATAATCGAATGATGTCTTTTTGACAAGTTCTAGACGAGTGTGATCTTAATGATTTGGGGTTATTAGGGTAGTGGTTCAATTGGGAAAGAGGCAGGATTTTGGGGACTAATATTTGAGAGTAGTTAGATAGAGGGATGGTAAACCTGGATTGGTGGAATATTTTCTTGGAATATAGTATGAAACATCTCACTCATGTTATTTCTAATCATTGTCCAATTTTGGTTGATATGATTGATAGTAGAATGAAAAAGCAGGTGAGAGGAAAAGCTAAGTTTTAATTTAATGCAAACTGGGTAGTCAAAGAAGGTTTTGATAATGAGGTACACAGGTGGTGGGAAACAGATAAGTCGAATGTGCCTTTTAAATCTGATGAGTTGAGATCAAAGCTGAATAACTGGGCGAAGGAAAATTAGTTGGACAGAAAATGTAAGACGTCCCTATTGAATTCTAGATTGGATGAGTTGAATATCGGTATCCATGATAAGGAAAATTTGGCTGAGTTGATTGAGATAAAGCTTGCCCTAAATCTAAAAGCTGATAAGAGGAGTTATTTTGGGAGCAACGTGTAAGAGTGAATTGTTTACATTTTGGAGATTGAAATACATCTTATTTCTATAGCTTTGTATCTTCTCGAAAGAAAAGAAACATAACCAGGGGACTGCAGAATAAAAATGGTGAATGGGTTAGTGAAGAACAAGGTATGGCAAAAATTGCGACAGATTATTTTAAGGAGTTATTCATATCAACATCTATACGAGATTGCAATCATGTATTGATGAGGGTTTTAGCCTTGTATTCTTGGAAGCATGAATGATGAGTTGATAGCTGAGTTCAAGGAAGATGAAATTGTGGAAGCGGTTAAAAGCATGGAACTGCTGAAAGCGTCAGGTGCGGATAGCTTTCCAGCCTTATTCTACCAAAGGTACTAGCATATAATAGGGAATGAGGTCTCAAATTATTGTGTTCATGTTCTAAATAGCTAGTAGGAAATGGAAAAAAATTAATCACACAAACATTGTTCTCATCTCGAAAGTCAATTCCCCAACAAGTATGACTCAATTCTGATCGATTAACCTATGTAATGTTCTTTACAAAATAATTTCTAAGGTGGTGGTCAATAGGTATAGGCAAGTTTTGGATGGATGCATTGATAAAGCTCAAGGGGCTTTTGTACCAGGGAGACAAATCACTAACAACATTCTTATAGCATATGAGATATTACATTCATTTAATAAGAGAAAGGATGGGTCTCATGGCTCATTCGCTCTGAAATTAGATATGAGCAAGGCTTCTGATAAAGTGGAATGGGCTTTTCTGGAGAAGATTATGGTTTGTGTAGGGTTAAGAAATGAATGAATTTCTTTAGTGATGAATTGTTTATATAGAACAACGGAAATGTGCAAGTGTACACAATTGCAACAAGTAATAAAGTGACAAGTAAATGTCGAGTTATCGTATCCACAGGGACTGTGAAAAGAATTATTTATGAATGCAATTAAAAACACTTTGGTGAAGAAAAATATTTTAATTTGAAGAGGTGATTAAAAACTAAGATTTTAACTAAGTAATAAAAATAAAATAAAAGTTCCAACATGATTTCAAAAGTTGATTTTAATCAAGATGGCATAATTGTACTAGATTAATTACATTTCTTAACTTAGAATTACTAAACTCATGTTCATGTTGTTACGAATAAATTCACAGCAATTTGGTAATTTGCTAACTTATGAACATACTCACCTACCAAAATTCATTTCTCTTTTGACTATATCTCTATGTCAATTCAACCGATTAAACAAATTTTAATAAGCAAATGTTTTAATGCACATACATAATTAAGAAATTAAAATAATCTATTGTACATGTCTCTATGCCAATTCAAACAATTAATTCAATCTCATAAGCACATAAAAAATTACGTGAGGTAACAATGTATTCCTACCTTGAAACAGTTTAATAATAATAATCTTACAAGTTATGCAATGCTAATTTATCGTTAGATGCCGCTGCTAATTTAACCATCAGCTACCTTAGATGATTAAACATGCATTGATTAAGTATTGTGTCAATTAATTACAATTTCAATCCATTTAAATAATTAATTCATTAGTTACCTTACAATTGTAATGCAAGAATAACTTAGTCATGGTTTTACTTAATCAAACATCTTACCAAGGCCTATAACAACACAAACACAATTTTAATAAATTAAGTGGAAAAAATACAATCAACTTACAAGAATTAAATTTAAGCCATATTAATTAAATTAAACATATCAACATCACAATTATTCATAGACATGTTCATAACAAAAATAATAAAATTAAAAGGATAAGGAACAAGAATCAAATCCGGTGTTTCTCCGAGGCTTGACTAGTTTGCTCCGCTCCTCTTTCTCTGCTTGTTCTTGTTGAATCGAGACTTCCACGAACACTTGAATGCTGCTCCAAATTTTGGTTGAAGGACTCTTTTTCAAGAGGTGAAATTGGCAAGGGAATGAGGAAGAAAATGAAGAATAATGGAAGGGGATTGAATAGAGAAAGTGAGAGAGAAGTGAAAGGATGAGAGGTTTTGAGATGTGTTTTAAATGAGCAGACAAGGAGGGGGGTTTTATAGGTTGAGTAGGCTGATAAAAATAGCAAAAATCAGTAGCCATAGAGTCCCCTCATGGCTGGCCACACATGTGGCAAGTTTGAAGGTTTCAAACTTGTTATTTTAAGGTAGGGGCAAATCTAGAAAGACATGAATAGTGGAGAGGTTTGAATGCAAATTCAAGGAGTCTTCAGGGGCTATTTTGCAAGCCAAATAATCAGCCAAACAAGCTGATTAGGTCAGCATGTGGGACAGTTTTGGGCTGCCCAGTGCTCGGTTGGATCGGTTTTCTCGGTTCAACTAAATTGAGCCTCTTGTCATAATTAATTAATAATAATTTATTTAACCCAGAGTAAATTAGATTAAAATTAAAATTAATTATATTATGAATTAATATTCATAATCTGGACCGCCTTAGGCTGAAAATTAATTCGCCTTAATGCTTCAAAATCGCTTCTGGGTTTTGCGCTTCTAGTAGTGTCTGCCAAGCCGTTTTTTGCCCTTTGTGCGAATCTGTCAAAAATAAATCAAAATTAATAAAAATTTGATATAAAATTATTTAAAATTCAACATGTTAAAAATTTAAGTGCAATATAATTATTTTATAATTATTATATATTTTTCAATAAGAATTTTACCGATACTGCATAAATTTGAGTTAAAAAGGCATGAAAAAGTGTATATATTTTTGTGTTTCCACACCCCCAAACTTAATTCATTGCTCATCGCGAGTCATGCACAAATTGAAAAGAATTTCTTGGAAACACCTTTGAAAAATTCCTTCAAAACAACATTCTTCCCAAAATTATGAATTTAGTATACTTATGCTCAAGAACAAGAATTTTAAGATTTACGCTATTTAAGGATACATATCATTCAAATTAATCTCAATTATTCTTATAATAGCAAAAATAGACTAAATGCTTTCTCAATAAAGACATGCTAAATTCCTACCAATTTGGTTTTATTCCCTTATTCAAGATTAAGCTGCAATCATCAAGTTTAATTTATGCCTTCTTATGTTGAGCATAGCAATTTCTCTCCACTAATGTAGGTAACATAGAAACTTGAATCAATAGGTCTTTTAAATAGGTTGTAACGTGGCTAGGCTAGGGGTAGGTAAAAGATAGATAAATTTAGGCTTAAAACCCTAGACTCAGCTTGAATCAGACCCTTGGAATAATTACCTTCAATACACCAACTTATTTTGCTTTCACATGCTCTTTTGTACATCTATTTTCTTTCAAGTACATATGCTCTTTATTTTTTTCTTTTTTTTACGAGCATTTTGCTGTATGTACTACAAATTTTGAGCATTTGATACTTCTTTTCAACTCCCCCAAACTTGTTTTCAAAGAACATTTTGAATAGTACTGAGCCTAGTGTTTGAAACAATTTAAAGATAATTAAGAGAAAAGTGATGGCTAAATATTGCAAGGGTTTAAATAAAATTAGGCCATATAGTCTCAAAGTTGGGTTTCAAAGGATAAAAATTCATCAAAGTTGGCTTGAGGCTCAAACGGTCCAAACAAAAGTTGCTTAAATCATTTTCAACATTCCATACTTCCTAGGATTTCGCCTCAAGAAACTACTAAGTCAATTTTAGAGACTTAAACTTTCATGCATGCCTAAATTTCCTAAGGAACTAAAAATTTTATGGTATGATTTGCATGCTTTATTAAAAATAAATTTATGTCATACTTCAACCAACATAACAATTATTGAAATAATAGAATTTTATTTTTACTAAAGTTTAGCATACTTAACAAAATTTCAAATTTTTTAACAAAATATAACCTAATCATAATTAAAAGATAATTTTATTCTAAGAGGAAATAATTTCAATTTTTCGGTCCCCCTACTTAAGATGAACAATGTCCTTATTATTAAAAGGGAATAGATACTATACACCAGGTAGGATTCTAGAAAAGAGGAGGTGAGTCAATTTGACTGCTTAAGTACCAAGCTCTCTCTGGATCCAATCCTAGACACCAAACTTTGTACTTTGCAACTTGTTCATTTTTATTTATGATTTCCACCTCTTTTTTTATTATGCAATAAATAAAATCCTAATAGAACCTAATCTTAAATCATTAAATAGCCTAAGGAAGAAAATAAAATAAAGTTAATATCCCTCATTTTTTATTTATTTGCAGATCCCTCAAAAGACTCATCTTTTGCTCCATCTTTGTTTTTGCATGAATCGCTTCGCTCCCTCTTCGATAGTGGACTCCATGGTTCAAATATGAAATCTGGAAACTCAGGCACAAAATAAACGGGTCATTAAATATTTTCGTATGAACGCTTCTCATTGAGTCATTCTAGATTTTTGAATATCTCCAATAAGCTTGTTGCTGCCACTGCATATGTTGCATTATGTCCATCAACTTTGACAGCTTATCTCGAAGATCTGGGTGAGGTAATTAAGTTCTGAACATTGAGGTTGTCATGTTAGGTTTTGTTGCTGGTTCCATTGGTTCTGCCTTATTAGAAATTTCAGCTGAATGCATTGGATTGATCTCTGTGGCATCTTCTTCTTCTTCTTCTTCTTCTTCGAGATCCTCGCTCTCTTCAATTTGTTGCTGGAGAACAGAATCTCTGGCTATTCGGTAGAGGTCTCAATCTATGATTGTACCATGGCTATAACTTGTCTTCTTTACGTTTGCAAGAATTTTAGCTTTCAAGTACAAAATTGTTATCGTAAAGGGAAAGTAAGCTGGGCCAGAACGTTTAGCGGCACAATTCCGCATTTCTCTCAGAATGATTTTTCCTACATCAATGGTCTTTTCAGTTAAAGTCGAGTATAACAAGACCATTTGCTCTAATGAAATTGTAGTCCCATGTGAAATAGACATAACACTAAACCGAATGAAATAGAACTATACCTTCGCTAGTGGTGTCAAATATTCTCCGCAACAAGTGTGAATTCCTTATTTTGACACAGTCCACTTAGAACTCGGAACTGTAAGTTCCTCGAGAATTTCTTGTAGATTTTCAATCTCAATATTTCTCATCAAGGAAGAATGTTCGTCGTCTTTGAAATAAGGTCATTTAAAGAATTCATTAATAATGTTTGAGGTTATTGGTACCTTGATTCCTCAGATTGAAACTTTTGTTAATTCGTTTGAGGTCAGATTTGCATAAAATTCACGAACTAATTCCTCATCTGCACTCGGTCTTTTCTCACAAAACAATTCCAAATTGAGAGCTTCAACAAATTGTCGAATATGGGCCATGAAGTCAATATAGTTGCTTTCTTTTAGTGTAAAGCCTTTTTCAAGGTGCATTTGTTGATTCTTGAAGATGCTTTCGTATCTCACTTTGGCTTCTTCACCGTGAATTTTTTTTTGTGATTCGTTAATTTGGACAGAGGCACGAGTTCTCTTGCGATGCATGATTAACCTGAACATAAGATAGAACAAATATTTTCTCAAAAATTTAATTAGTATAAAATATTAACATTTTAAAAAAATTGAAAAGTAAAATTAAAGCAAATTAAAATTTAAGAGGAAAATTTTTCTTACCACATTTATATAAAAATTAAGAACATAAAGAAAATAAATATAAAGCAAAAAAGGTCAGTTTAGGGATGGTTGGAAGGATGCCTTGATTTTACGACTCGTGCAAAGCAAGGGTGCGTGGCTAGCAAGGGTGCACACGGGCTTGAAGTAAAGAACCACAATAGCATGCGGTAGTAGCATGCAAGGTAAATGTGAGGTGCATTAGCGTTGGTACGCACGAGCTGGAGCTGGAAGCAGTAGTGGCGTGCGCGGTACAGTAGGGATGGTGCGCGAGCAGGTGCACGAGGGAACAGCAAGGCTTAAATTAAAAACATTTATTCTAGATGCCTTTGAAAATATTTACAAAAAGAGACATCTAATTTCTAATATTTACAAAAAGAGCAACCAAAATTTGAAAATAAATTCAATGAAGTCAATATAGTTGCTTTCTTTCAGTGTAAAGCCTTTTTTAAGGTGCATTTGTTGATTCTTGAATATGCTTTTGTATCTTACTTTGGCATCTTCACCGTGAAATTTGTTTTGTGATTCGTCAATTTGGACAGAGGCATGAGTTCTCTTGCGATGCATGATTAACCTGAACATAAGATAGAGCAAATATTTTCTAAAAAATTTAATTATATAAAGCAAATATTTTCTCAAAAATTTAATTAGTATAAAATATTAACATTTCAAAAAAATTGAAAAGTCAAATTAAAAAAATTAAAATTTAAGAGGAAAATTTTTCTTATCGCCTTTATATAAAAATTAAGAACTCAAAGAAAATAAATATAAAGCAAAAGAGGTCAGTTTAGGGATGGTTGGAAGGGAGTCTTGATTTTACGATTCGTGTAAAGCAAGGGTGTGGGCTAGCAAGGGTGCGCACGGGCTTGAAGTAAAGAACCGTAACAGTGCGTGGTAGTAGCTTGTAAGGTAAACATGAGGTGCAGTAGCGTTGGTGCGCGCGAGGTAGAGCTGGAAGCAACAGTGGCGTGCGCGGGGCAGTAGGGATGGTGTGCGAGCAGGTGTACGAGGGAGCAGCAGGGCTTGGCGTGAGTGACAGCAGTAGCGTGCAAGGCAAGAGTGTGCGTGATGGGTGCTTCGATTGGATCAATAAGCAGGTGCAGGTGTGAGCAACTTTGGAGATGGTCAGTTGAGTCAAGCGCGCGCAATGAATGTGTGTGGTTGCTGGCCGAAGGAGACTATTGGGCGGTGTTACAATGGGAGTTGCGGCACTAGGTGGGTGTTTGGGTGATTGGTTAAGGTGATGTGAAATAGTGGAGAAAGTTGGTAAGATTTATAGGGAAGAGGGTAGGAGTTCAATTAGAATTCTTAGAACAAATTAATAATTAAAATATTCTAAGTTCTAATTTTACACAAAGTTAATAACAATTAATAATTAATCTATTATTTGCTATTAATTTATTGAAATAATAGCTATTCATTAAAATATGATCAAATTTAAACAAATCTTAATTCTATAATAATTAATATATATTATAATAAATATAATTATATACTAGTTATTATCATCTTATTTATTAAATTAAATTAAAAACATTTTTTCTAGATGCCTTTGAAAATATTTACAAAAAGAGACATCTAATTTCTAATATTTACAAAAAGAGCAACTAAATTTTGAAAATAATTCAATTAAGTACCTAGACTTAAAGAAAATTTGAAAATTGAGTTGTAATCAAGACTTGAATCAAAATTGACCTTTTATTTGAAAAACTAGCAATTTATTTTGCCATTTAGGGAATAATTTCTCGGAAGATTATGTTAAAATCAATTCCTAAGAAAGATTGGAGAGATCACAAGTGGTCCAGCTTAAGTTCCAATCTTCTAGACAGAATTTATTTAAACATACTATTCCTAAAAATATCCCTATTTAAAAAGAAAAATGAGAAAAATTAAATGTCTGATAAAAAGAATGAGATTTGATCTTACTCAATTTTATCCCCCCAGTATTGTTTTAAGTACTAGGCATTGACTCGAAAATTACCTCCCTTACTTTGAAGTTCGTCAACTCTGTATGGATTATCTTAGTGAATCGTAAATGGGCCGGACCAACGCAATTTAAACTTACCTGGAAAGAACCTTAATAAGTAATTGAATAACAAGACTTGCTGACCTGCTTTAAATTCTCGAACTAGAATGTGCTTGTCATGCCATCTTTTAAATCTTTCCTTGAGTAATTTGGCATTCTCGTATGAGAACATTCGAAACTCTTCTAACTCATTGAGTTGAAGCATCCGTTTCTTTTTAGGTAGCTTAAGATCCAAGTTGAGTTATTGGATAGCCCAGTAAGCTTTGTGCTCTAACTCCATGGGCAGATGACAGGCTTTCCCAAAAACCAACCTATAGGGTGACATCCCTAAAGGTGTTTTGCATGTTGTCCTGTAGGCCCAAAAAGCATCATCTAGTCTTTTGGACCAATCTTGTCGGTTCAGGCAAACTATCTTCTCGAATATGCCTTTGTTCTCTTTGTTTGCCACTTCAACTTGCATGTTCGTCTGCGGATGGTAAGCTGTAGCAATCTTGTGCTTCACTCCATGTTTTTCAAGTAACCATTTCAACCATTTGTTCACAAAATGGGACCCTTCATCACTGATGATAGCTCTCGGGGTTTCAAACCTTGTGAACACTTACTTTTGCAAAAACTTCATCACAACCTTAGCATCGTTCGTCGGATATGCCTCGGCCTCAACTCACTTAGACACGTAGTCTACTGCTACCAATATGTACTTGTGACCAAAAGAGATAGGGAAAGGACCAAGAAAGTCAATACCCCAAACATCAAATAATTCTACCTCAATGATGTTTGTTCGGGGTATCTCATTTCTATTGGTAATATTTCCAACCCTTTGGCATCGATCGCAACTCCTTACATAAGCATACACGTCTTTGAATAACGTTGGCCAAATGAATACGACTTGCAATACTTTGGCCACAGTACGTATACCTCTGAAGTGTCCACCACTCGGAGCTGAGTGGCAATGATATGGAATCTTATGTACTTTATCTTCTGCCACGCATCTCCTGATCATTTGATCTACACACTTTTTAAACAAGTATGGTTCTTCCTAGAAATAGAACTTCACATCATGAAGAAACATTTTCTTTTGATGATATATCTTATCAATCGGCATCAAACCACAAGCTAAATAGTTAGCAATATTAGCAAACCAAGGGGTATTATGGACATGATTTATCTTTAGCATGTGTTTGTAACATCCTGAATTAGGGTTTAGTCAGAACAGTGGTTTTGAGACCACAAATCCAAAGTAGAAATAATTGTTTTATGATTATTTGATGATCCAAGATATGAATGCATGTTTGTGTGAAATTTTCATGAAGAAACTTTATGCCTAAAATGTCCAATTTGAAGTTAGGGACTAAATTGAATAAGTTGCAAAAATTGAGTTCTAGAAGCTTTAAGCATGAAATTGCTATGGATTATTAATTAAAGGTCCTTAAATAGTAATTTGACCAAGTTCTAAAATTTTAGACAAAAATAGGCATGCATGGGAAAATTTAAAAGAAAGGCATTAAAGGGCATTTTGGTCATTTGGTTAATAAAAGAATAAAAAGGGAAAAATCAAGCAAAATTTTCTCATCTTCTCCATGCCATAGCCGAAATTTCCATGCTCACCATAGCTAGGGTTTCTTCAACTTTCAAGCTTAATAGTAAGTGCATCCTAGCCCGGTTTTTAATATTCTTTACATTTTTGAAGTTGTCATCAATCGATCTAGTTATTTCTACCATTATTTTGAGCTAGGGTTCATGTTCAAAAACTTACCCATGTGTGACATGCATGTATTTTAATGTTTAATGGAGGAATATGAAAGTTTGATGTGTGTTTAACATCTTTTACTAAGTGATTTTTGATAGAAATGCATGAAAATGACCTATTTGTAAAAGTGGTAAAATGGGTAGTAAATATATGAAATAAAGAAAAATGTGGGCTACTAGGAGTAGGAATATGAATCGGCTAGGCTTGGGTAATAAATAAAATGCATGCATTTCATTTTATGAGCCTAAGGACCAATTTGTAAATAAGTGAAAAGTTAGGGGTAAAAAGAAAATGTTACCAAAGTATGTGTTATGGGTCGATTCGAACAATGTGTGTATTAGATAAGTTAAATTTGTCATTATAGACCAAGAAAAACGTGATTCTGGTCTTGATTGGGGGAAAAACAAAGTTTACGAAGAATAGGCTCGTTTTCATCATTTTGTACCGAGGTTAGTTTATATACAAATAATGTGATGTTATGTTATATCTCCAATGCTTGAGTATTATGTGAATTCAAATTCTTTAATGCTATTATGAGTTATGCTTTGATTGCTTCATGAGTTAGTGATTGGTATTATGGACATTAAGATCGACATTACGAGCAAGCTTGACAGAGATGTGATATCGAAAAATCCCGTTTGAACTTTAGGAATAGTTTAGGATACAAGTGACAAGTCACTAGGAATCATGTGATTTATTAGCTCATGAGATATGTGATATATGTTTATGTGGTTCTGGGTGCTGGTCTTGTACGTTCTTCCGGTGGCTGGGTTGTAACACCCCACACCCGTACCCCACGCCAGGATGGAATACGAGGCATTACCTACTTTGAACACATGTATTCCTACGTTTCTGAATCATCAAGACCTGGTCAAATTTAAAACTTTGTCTAAACTTCTTCAATATAGCCTACGAGTCTCTAAACATTCATATAAAAACTAATCGGGACCAATTCAGGTCTTCCAACAGACTCTGAAAAATAACACTAGACACAGGGGCACACGCCCGGTTGACCTATTGAACATGGTCGTGCTAGTGGCCCGTGTGGCTTACACGGCCTAAGCATACAGGGGCACGCCCGTGTCCTTTACCTGTGTGGAATTAATTTCAAATTCAAACCTACAGAGGTTTTCAAACGGCTTGGCACACGCCCGTGTCCATGGCTCGTGTCCCTCACAAGGCCATGACACGCCAGTGTCTTAGCCCGTGTGCAAAAACCTGGACATTCTGTTTCTGACATTAACAATTCTTAAGGGTCACATGGCCAAGGCACACGTCCGTGTGCTAGGCCGTGCCCTTCACATTGTTGAAATACACAGTCGTGTCTCTACCCGTGTGTTTACTACCAGGCATGCTGACTTGCAAATTTTATGTGCAGGGGACACACGGCCGAACGTCACGCCCGTGGGGCTGACCGTGTGTCACACACGGCCTAGACACATGCCCGTGTGTCTACCCGTGTGGACAATATAGGGCTATCTACCAAGCCCTTTTGTCACCCTGAAACACAACATAACAACAACCATAATCAAGACCTATATACATTACATATATTCAACCATGCCAACAATTTCACGTTCATGAAAGATTAACTTACATTCACATAATAACTTTCAATATTAGCCATCTTTCCATGGCCTTATACAAAATGAATCAAAAGCTAAAGTAAGCCAACACATTTGGCCAATTAACAATGACACAAAACTCAAAAGTTAGGGTCCTATACATGCCATAATCAAAATAAAAGATCTAACTATACAAAGTGCTTCAGTTGATAGTGTGACCGGTTTCTCCGACGTAGAGATGATCCTCAAACCACTATGGCGGCACTATAAGAAAATAGAAAGAAATAGGGTAAGCATGAAGTTTAATAAGTTTCATGAAAATAAATATAACGACATCTTTACCATTCATCATCATGCTTATAACACTAAAATAGGCATAAGCACAACTTACTCGTCATTATCCAATACAATTCACATAGCATATACTAGGCTCACATCTTATGCATTTCATTTAGGTACTTGTATCACTCACAACATGTTATACTTTTCTCGTTTAACTTAAATAGTAACTCTCACCGTTGAACCATTTGGAACGCTATCGGATATTTACTATGCCTCAAACATAGGGTATAATGTCGATGCCATGTCTTGACATGGTCTTACACTGGCTCTCACGTTAAGTCGATGCCATGTCCCTGACATGGTCTTACATTGACTCCCACGTATCCGTACCGATGCCATGTCCCCGACATGGTCTTATACTGACACATCATGTAGTTGATGCATGTCCTAGACATGTCTTACACTGGCTTACATCAAGAGGCCGATGCATGTCCCAGACATGTCTTACACTAGCTCTCGTCTCAATGCCGATGCGATATCCCAGGCATGGTCTTACACTGGATCTCATAATGTGGCCGATGCATGTCCCAGACATGTCTTACACTAGCACACAAACGTTTCGAATGTCATGGCCTAAATATCCGATTTATTTCTTAAGGTTCAAACGGGATTCCTACTATCTCAATATTCATCATACACGATTATTTCCACAAACAAGTAATTTGTGCTATCTCAATTCAAGCACATATAATAACAATGTAGTTGTATTATTTACATACAACTTACCTCAGATTGCAAAATGTAGACTGCTAGTTCGGCTTAGTCCACTTGTTTCGCTTTTCCCCGGTCTAGGCCCGGATTTTGTAATTCTTGATCTAGAATGATAAAAATTTACAAATTTAATCATTTTATTAATCTAGATACTCAACAACTTAAAATTGGGTAAAATGACCATTTTGCCCCTAGACTTTTACAAAATGACCATTTTACCCTTAGGTCCAAAAATTGATTTTTATCGAATTTCTTCATATCTTAAGCCTATTCGATTAATTTTTACACTAGAAGCAATCCAAAATTCTCAATATTTCACACCTTTATCACCTATTTTACAACTTATGCAAAATTGGGTAAAATGACCATTTTGCCCTTAGACTTTTACAAAATGACCATTTTACCCTTAGGTCCAAAAATTGATTTTTATCTAATTTCTTCATATGTTAAGCCTATTCGATTAATTTTTACACTAGAAGCAATCCAAAATTCTCAATATTTCACACCTTTATCACCTATTTTACAACTTATGCAAAATGGTCCTTTTTAGGGTTTTCATGAGAAATCTCTTCACAAAAGTTGTTTAGTTCACAACCATGGTTATTTTCTTCCATAAAATTTTAGGAAATAGTATGTCTAATAAAATGGAAAAACCCTAGACTTTCAACCATTTTGCAAAATAGTCTCCTTGTTAGAAAGCTCTACAATGACCTCAAAAGTACAAAAATATTCAAGAAAAACCTTCAAATCACTTACTTGCCGAGGCTTTTAGTTGCTGAAAAATTTTCAAGCTTCCATGGCCACTTTCTTGGAGAAAAATCAGTGGATAAGAAAAAGAGAGATGAAAAAAATGACAACTTTTACTATTTGTTTTATTTTATTCAATTTCAACACCTGATTTCACCAAATTTTTTACTTTTGACCACTTTTGTGTGCTATGGTCGACCATGCTATTCTAAAGGGTCTAATTGCCCTTTAAAGACCTCCAATTTAGGTTCTTTTGCTCTTTGACACCCTTAGCTATCAAAATAGGACTTTTGCACTTTATGCGATTTAGTCATTTTTCGTAATTAAGCTCATAAACGCTAAAATTACTTCACCAAAATTTTCTTGCACTAATATAAACATGTTATAATCTTAAAATAATAATAAATACTTTTTTTAGCCTCGGATTAATGGTCTCAAAACCACTGTTCCGACTAGGCCCAAAATCGGGCTGTTACATGGGTAGTCCATCATGTGTTGCGGATACCTGACAACTTGTGTGAGCAGCCTGTGTAGCTATGTCCTGACCGACAACTTGTGTGAGCAGACCCGTGAGTCGCTCGAGAATGAGATTTTATGTGTTATAAGATATGAGGTAGCTTTAGCTACATAATGTGGCACTTATGTGCAAGCTTTCCGTGTATCCAATAGTATTCCGAGTGTTTAACGGGTAAGTTATTGAGTAACTTGACAAAAGGCCCAAAGGGTAAGTCAATGAGAAGAATGAGTAAGAGATTATGTTATGAGTTGATACAGGTATATATACCGAACTCATGAGTAATGCCTTGGTATGTGATGAACTTGTGACAAAGTTGTTTATGTGATGAGTAACTTTAAATGATTTGATGAATTATAAATTATGTTCATTATGTTAAATCTATGTTAATTACTGGTTTAGACAACATGTTATTTGCATATAGACTTACTAAGCTTTAATGCCTACTCCCTTTCCTTTCCATCTTTTATAGTGTCGCCGAGCTAGCTCCGGGATCAAAGGACTTCGGAGACTCGACCACACTATCAATTGGACATTTGGGTATAGTTAGTCTCAACATTTGGAGTATGGCATGTATAGGGGACTTGGTAATTTTTTTATGTGTCATATTGATTAGCCAAATGAGTTGGCTCATGATGGTATTATGATTCTTTTTGTATAAGATGATGAGATGTGGCTTATATTTGCTTCTTGGGTTGTAACCCTAATTATTTATGCATGCATGCAATGTGTTTATGCTTTGTGATGTGGTTGGTGGTTGCTTGTTGGTAATAGATAGGCTAAATGACACATATGCTTAATGAATGAATTGGGACTAATTGGTATGACAATGTTTATGGTATAATTGGGTAACTTGAAAGTAGGTTATTAAGGTTGAATAATCATGAAATTGGTGTGGAATGCCATATGAAAGTATGATGGTTTGAGCATGTGACATGTTAACATTACAAAGTCAATGATTAATCATGAATGTGAGTATTTGAGTGACTAAATATGTTATGTTGCATGCTATCAAAAATGTATAAGTGAGTGAGCATTTAAGGATGGCAAATGGCTTGGAAATTAGCCTAAAACTTGTCTACACGGGTAGACACACGGGCATGTGTTTAGGCCGTGTGTGACACACGATTTGCCTCATGGGCGTGTGATCTGGCCGTGTGTCCTCTGCACCCTAATTAGGCAAAACAGAATGCCCAGTAATAAACACACGGGTAGAGACACGACCGTGTGTCTCAGCCGTGTGAACGACACAACCTTAGGACATGGGCGTTTGCCCAAGCAGTGTGAAGTTTGCACTTAATTTTTAGAATTTAATTCGCCACATGAGCTAAGCACACGGGCGTGTGACTTGGCCGTGTGACCCTAATTGTGTTGATGATGTCAAAAACAGAGAGTTACACAGGCTGAGGACATGGGCGTATTCCTAGCCACACGGACGTATGTGACCACACGGCCTTCCCACACGGATGTGTGACCCTGTTTCATGAAAATTTTCTAAGTTTTCCCAAAGATTTCTAAAGTTCTCGGTTTAGTCCCGAACTACACCCGATGTGTGTTTGGGCCTTGTAGGCCCATATATGGGACATTTTGCATATGTATGAATTAATTTAATTTGAATGAAATTTTACGGCCCGGTTTTGTACGTTTGCTTGTGATTTAGTCCTGTAATGCGTCGTATCTTATCCCGACATTGGACACGGGTAAGGGGTGTTACAATGTTCATCTAAGAATGTCTCTTGAATAGGTATAATTGAAGAATTCCCTTGTTGCAGCTCCAATCTGGACAAGTGGTCTGCTACTTGGTTTTCTACTCCCTTTCGACCTTGAATTTCTAGATCGAATTCTTGGAGTAGAAGTACCCATCGGATTAATCTCGGCTAAACGTCTTTCTTGGCAAGTAGACACTTAATTGCCGAATGGTCCGTATAGACAGTCACTTTGGTACCTACAAGATAAGATTGAAACTTTTCAAAAGTAAACACAATAGCAAGTAACTCTTTCTCTGTTACCGTATAATTCAACTGAGCTCCCGTTAGAGTCCAACTTGCGTAGTAGATGGGGTGAAAAATTGTCTTCCTTCGCTTTCCCATGACAACTCCTATCGCAAAGTCACTAGCGTCACACATCAATTCAAGAGGCAATTCCCAGTTCGGTGTGACGATGATTAGTGCTAAAACTAACCGGCTTTTCAAATCATTAAAATCTTTTAAACACTCCTCATTGAATTTGAACATCGTGTCCTCCAATAATTTGAATAAAGGTTTAGCAATTTTGGAGAAGTCTTGATAAATCTTCAATAGAAACCGGTGTGGCCCAAAAAGCTCTTAACACCCTTTACAAATGTTGGAGGTGGGAGTTTCTTGATAACATCTACCTTTACTTTATCTACCTCGATTCCATGTCTCGTTAACTAATGCCCTAGAATAATACCTTATCGTACCATGAAATGACACTTTTCCCAGTTGAGTACGAGGTCTGTTTCTTCACATCGCCTTAAAACCTTGGTTAGATTGGCTAAGAAATCATCATAAGTGTCTCCAAATACTGAAAAGTCATCCATAAAGACTTCCAAATATTTCTCAACCATGTCAGTAAAAATTGACATTATACATCTTTGAAATGTAGTAGGTGCATTACATAAACCAAATGCCATGCGTTTAAATGAAAATGTACCGTACGGGTATGTGAATATTATCTTGTGTTGATCTTTTGGTACTACTATAATCTGATTATACCTCGAGTGTCCATCGAGAAAACAGTAATAGTCTTGCCCCACGAGTTTATCAAGTATTTGATCTAAGAACGGTAAAGGAAAGTGATCTTTCCCAGTCGACTTGTTTAGCTTCCGGTAATCGATACAAATTCTTCATCCCGTAACTATTCTAGTTGGTATTGACTTGTTGTTTTCATTCTCTATAGCTATGATACCTTATTTCTTTGGCACGCGCTTGATCGGACTTACCCATGAACTGTCTGAGATGGGGTAAATTATACCCACATTTAACCACTTAATAATTTCTTTCTTTACTACGTCCTTCATGATGGGGTTCAATCTTCGTTGTCCATCAATCGTCCCTTTGTTTAAACTTCTTAACATGGGCCTATGTGGCCTCAAACATCTATCGAAAACCCTTCAGGACCAACTCGGGTCCTTTAATAACCAACCTTAGAAAAAAGACCCTTGAAATAGGGCACACGCCTGTGTGGAAGGGAAACAAGCCCGTGTGGAACTTGTACATGGTCGTGCTGATGGCTCGTGTGGCTTACATAGCCTAAGCATCTAGGGACACGCCTGTGTCCCCCTGCCCGTGTAGATTTATTTTTCAATTTAAACATACAGGGGTTTTCACACGGCCTGACACACACCTGTGTCCTTCACACGGCCATGACACACCCGCGTCTAAAAACCTTGACATTCTATTTCTGACGTCATCATCCAATTAGGGGCACACGGCCAAGGTACACGCCTGTGGCCAGAGGTCGTGTCCTCCACACTGCTGAGACACACGGTCGTGTCTCTGCCCTTTGTGTTTACTACCATGCATACTGACTTGTAAAATTAACGTGCAGGGGACACACGGTCGAACAACATGCCTGTGGGGCTGACCGTGTGTCACACATGGCCTAGACACACTCTTGTGTGTCTACCGTGTGGACAATATAAGGCTATCTACCAAGCCCTTTGCCACCCTAAGACACAATATAACGGCATCCACCATACTAAAGATTAACATAACATGATTTCTGAATCCAGCAACCACATTTAAGGTCTGTACACATTTCACATATGCTTAAGCAACCAACAACTTTCTCATTCATGAAAGATCTTCTTGTATTCATATAATAACTTTCAATATTAGCCATTTTTCCATGGCCTTATGCAAAATGGTCAAATACTAAAACAAGGCAACACATTTGGCTCCAAAACAATGTGATACTAACACAAAATCAAAAGTTCCTATACATGCCATAATCAAAGTAAAAGAACTAATTATATTAAGTGCTTCGATTGATAGCATGATCGATGCCTCCGATGTCCGTTGATCCACGAGCTAATTAAGCAGCACTATAAAAAAAATAGAAAGGAAATAGGGTAA
Source organism: Gossypium hirsutum (assembly GCF_007990345.1). Classification (NCBI taxonomy): domain Eukaryota; kingdom Viridiplantae; phylum Streptophyta; class Magnoliopsida; order Malvales; family Malvaceae; genus Gossypium; species Gossypium hirsutum. The sequence goes on from NC_053436.1 coordinate 90,136,164, forward strand.
GCATAAAGCTTTGTAAGTTGCATAAAAATAAACTATAATTACTTATCATAAAGCAACATGCTCATAACCTTTTATAACTTATTCATGAATACCATAAATAGACGTAAGTACAACTTACTCATCACCATCCAATATAGCTCATATTGCATACATTGAGTCCATATCTCATACATTTCAATTAGGTACCTGTACCACTCATACATGATCATAACTTTTCTCATTTCGATATAAATCATAAATCTTTTGTTAAACCATTAGGAATACTACCGTATACTCAATAGCCCTAACATGGGTTAAGATGCCAACGCCATGCCCCAGACATGGTCTTACATTGGCTTTCATAAAGTGAGGCTGATGCCATGTCCCAGGCAGGTCTTACACTAGCTCTCATCTATCGGTGTTGATGCCATGTCCCAAACAGGTCTTACACTAACACACAACAAGCTGACGCCATGTCCCAGATAGGTCTTACACTAGCTTGTATATTGCGAGGCTGATGTATGTCTCAGACATGTCTTACACTAACTCTTGTCTCAATACCGATGCATGTCCCAAACATGTCTTACACTGGCTTAAATATCTCGAGGGCAAACCATGTCTTAGACATGTCTTACACTGGCTCTCATATTATGGCCGATGCATGTCCCAGACATGTCTTACACTAGCACACAAATGATCTAAATGTCATGGCATGAATATCCGGTGATTCCTAAGGCTCAACCAAGAGTTCTACTACTTCAATTCTCATCATGCTTAATCATTTCCACAATCAAATAATGTATGCTATAACAATTCATTCATACATGATAACAATGTAGTTGTATTATTTACACATAACTTACCTTGGATTACAAAATGTAGGCAATTTGTTGGTTTTAATCTACTTGTTTGGCCTTCCCCCGGTCTAGGTTCAGATTTTGTAATTCTTGATCTATAATGATAAAATTTCACAAATTTAATCATTTTGTTGATCTAGGTATTCAACAATGTGTAATTGGACAAAATGACCATTTTGCCCCTAGACTTTCACAAAATGACTATTTTACTCCTAGACCCGAAAATTGATTTTTATCACATTTTCTCATTAACCAAGCCTAGCCGAATACTTTTCATACTAGGAGCAGCCCACAATTCTCATTATTTCACACATTTATCACCTATTTTACAACTTATGCAAAATGGTCTTTAGTTGGGGTTTCTATGAAAACTACTTCACAAAAATTGTTTATTTCATAACCATGATTCATTTTACTCCATAACATTTCAGAAAACAACATGAAAGCTCTCATGGTAAAACCTTAGACTTTCTACCATTTTGCAAAATAGTCCCCTTATTTGAAAGCCCATGCTACAAGGGTTCTAAAAGTACAAGAATCATCAAGAAAGACTATGAAAATCACTTGCTTGTGAGGGTTACAAGTTGCTGAAATTTCAAGCTTCCAAAAACCCCATTTTTTCTAAAAATTTCTGTGGAGGAGAAGGAAAAAAAATGAAAAAGATGATGGCTAGACACTAAGGTAATATTTTATTATACATTAAGTCACCTACCCATTGACCATTTGAATTTCTTGTCCCCTATGGCCGGCCATCAGCTTCTAAAGGGTCTATTTTCCCTTTAAAGACCCTCAATTTTAGTTCTCTAGCTATTTGACACCCTTAACTATCAAAATAGGACTTTTGCACTTTATGCGATTTAGTTCTTTTTCACAATTTAGCTCACAAACGCTAAAATTACTTCACCAAAATTTTCATGCACTCATTTAATAATGCCACAACACATAAAATAATATCAAAAATAATTTCTCTAACCTTGGGTTAATGGTCCGGAAACCACTGTTCCGACTAGGCCTAAAATCGAGCTGTTACACATATAGACAGACTAATGTCATGAATATCAGATATGGTCCATCCAATAGCTTTCTTGAACTGTTTCAACACTAGGATGAGTTTCTCTCCTTGCTCTTCGATCAATTCTGCTGAAATAATCATAGGCAAAGTGGAAGCGTTACCTAAATAAACATATTTTAAATGTAAGGGAAATACCCTCAGTTCTAATTTAGGTGGCTCTTTGATCGACGCTTTTGGTTGGGCATAATTCCTATTATCTAAGTCTAAAGATTCAAAACGAGATTGTCGATTAAATCCCCTTTGATTAGCTTCTAGCAAAGCTAAGTATTTATCCTCCTCCTCATCACTTGGAGGGTCTGATGTCAAAATTTGCTCCAATAGGTCCTCAACTTAGTTGATGTCCTTTTCCATGATTAATTCCTCTAAATTAGATACTGCAGAATAACCATCAACTATGTCAGGAAATCACATAGACTTAAAAACATTAAATGTTACCTGATCGTCTTGCACACGCATAGTAAGCTCACCCTTCTACACATCAGTAAGGGTCATTCCAGTTGCTAGGACAGACCTTTCTAGAATGATTCGCACCTCTTTATCTACTTCAAAGTCTAGAAGAAAAAGTCAACAAGAAAAATAAATTTGTCTACATGTACCAATACATCCTCAATTTTTCCTTCTAGATGTGCTAAGGATCGATCTGATAATTGAAGTATAACCGTAGTAGGTCTAAGTTCACCTATCCCCAGCTTTCTAAATATTGACATGGGCATCAAGTTGACACTCGCACCCATATCACATAGTGCCTTACCACAATCTGTTGCTCCAATGTTGCAAGGTATGGTAAAACATCTAGGATCCTTAAACTCTGAGGGTAGTTTATCTTGAAGATATGCACTATATTCTTTCGTTAAGGCCACCATCTCAAATTCTCCAAGTCTTCGTTTCGTAGACAGGATATCCTTCATGAATTTGACATAATTCGGCATTTGTTCAAGTACTTCTACCAACGAGATGTTGATATGAAGTTGCTTGAGTACGTTTAGAAACTTCTTAACTAGACTTTTTGTTTATGATTTTAAAGTCTTTGAGGGTAGGGTGGTGGAGGCTTCTTTACTGGAACTGGTTGATTCATCTTTTGTGGCAATTCTGCATCTAACCAAGTTGTTAGCTTATCAGAATTAACTGGTTCAGAAGTTACCTTATCAGATTTTGCAGATTCTGGTTACAGTGAAACTAGAATTTCAACACTCGGTTGAACTTTCACTGAGTCTTGAGCATCAGTTGGCTTGTCTCAACTTCAATAGTGTTAGGCTCTAATTTCTTTCCGCTCATCAATGCCAACGCTTTACAATGCTCCTTCCCCAAATTTCTTGGATTATTCGTATCACTAGGCAAAGCATCTTGTGGATGGTTTTTAAGTTCAGTGGTAAGCTGGCCTATTCGAGTTTCTAGGTTTTTCAATGTGGCTGCTTGGCTTTGGATTAAGGCATCATTTTTGGCTATGTATGCCTTTAATAAGTTTTCTAAACTATTGAAAGTTTCAACTTGAGGTTCTTTTGAACCTGTTGGGTAAAAATAGGTGGTTAGGTCAATCTAGGTTGGGCATAAGTGTTACTTGGTCCAGCCCCTTGGTTACTTCAGGAGAAATTAGGGTGGTTTCGCTAAGATGGGTTGTAGAAATTTGATTACAGTCCTTGCCTTCCTCGATTTTGGTTTTGATTACCCATGTCATACACGGATTCTGTGACAGCCCTAAATTAACCCTAGTCGGAAAGTGGTTTCGGGACCGCTAAACCGAGTCACCGAAGTATTTGAGTATAATATTTATTGTCTAAAATATGTGAATATGAGTGTGTGAAAGTTTTGAGCTTCGATTTGGTCAATTGCATATGAATTTAGTTAATAGGACTTATGTGTGACACTTTAAAATGTGATGGGTTAATCTATAAGGATCTATTAGTGCATGTTATGAAAATAATGGGTTTGCATGTCAAATTTCCACCTATGACAAGTAGTGGCCGGCCATGCTATGGGATAAAATGTATTATAAACATTTTATGTTAGTGTTTTATGTTAGAAATAATAAAATAAAGAACACGGGTAATAAAATAATAGTGGTTAGTAGGAGAGAAACAAAAAAATTAGCTAGGTTGCTCCTCTATTGCCGTAATTTGAAGGAAGAAGAAGAGGGGAAATTCGACCAAGGTGGTTCTTTAGATTAAGGTATGTTCAATGTTGCTTTTGGAGGTTTACACATCCTTTGGAGGGTTAGCCTACTTCTATTTATCTCATGGATGAAATTGGGGTTGTTGGAGAGTTAGGATTCGGCTAAGAGGCTTCAAAATTTTAGTTGATGCCTTGATACTACTAGCATGTTAGCTATATGGATGTGTTAAGTTACTTGAAATGTTAGATAAATTTGAACTCCCTACCAAATTCTTTAGGCAACCCATGTTAGAAATTTCGGTATTGAGATGTCTAAATCTTTCGGCCATTGTAGCTATGGAGGAATAAAGTTTTTGTTTCTTGTTAAATTGGATGAATCTTGTTGTATGAGTGCTTGAACAAACTATGATTAAATGGATGCATAGTTTCAAAGTGGGAAGAATTGGCTATTATATTTGATGCTAATGCCGAATATGAAGATGATGAACTTGAATAAATAATATTCAGCTAGCATGATAAGTTATGAAATATTAAGTAGATGATATAATTGATTGGTGAAGTGGCTAATAGGGATTTTTAATGAAATTATGCCAAGGCCGAATGTATCATGAAGTAAATAAAAATGCTAAATGTGCATTATGTGCTTATATGTGTATTCGGCCAGGGAAGTTTGATATGAAGCTTTGATAGGTTTGAGAGATGAATGACCGAATGAGCTATAGGTTATGTATGGATGAATTTTATGCATATGTGTGTGTGTGGCATTAGTAGTTAATGGCATTCAGCATTGTTTAATTAAAATTAGAAATGAATGCTTGAAAGTTAAATAGGTCGCTCTAATGACCAAATATGCTAAAAGCTAATATATGGACAAATGATACGAATGAATTGGTTTTTGAAATGTATATGGTTGCCGTATGTATGTGTTTGATTGAGAAGTAAATTTGTTTGATTTAGCTCAAGAGCTTAGAGGATCAAAGTTGGATAAGGGAAAGGAAAAAGTGATCGAATAGCCGTTGAAATCGTTCGACAACATCCGAGGTAAGTCTTTGAGTAATGAAATTTAGCTCACGATTTAATAAGGCAATTATTTGTCTATGAGCATAATAATTAACTCGTTCCTTGACGATTCTACTTGAATTACATGGTAAAATAAATAAGTAAGGTATTTACTTGTAGCCGAATGGTTATAGAAATCTTGTGGATTAACGAAAAGGGATTATGTTATTTGTGTGGGATTAATGAATCGATCGATGTATGGTTAGTAAACATGCTGTAATAGTATTCGAGTATCAGGAATGATATCCAGATGTGATATGATATATATATGCATATACGTGTGAATTCTAATCGGGGTCTAAATCCGAGCTTTGTCTCGAAGGGCTTTTGAGCCAGTGCTAATAACCAAACTTAGTTTCGAAGGGCTTTTTAGAGCCAGTGTCATAACCGGACTTAGTTCCGAAGGGCCTTCGAGCCAGTAGTCTAATCCGAGCTTGGTCTCGAAGGCTTTTGAGCCGGTGCTAAGAGTCGGACTTTATTCCGAAGGATGTTGCACCAGCATAATATTTGAGGGTGAAAACCTGTAAGTGTTCTTACGAGAAATCATATAATACATGCTGAATAATTTTAATCACATGCGCTACTTACTGTAAGACAACCAGGTAAGTAATTTACCCTTGTTGAGAATGTGAATATACTTCAATTATGACTTTGAAATTCGATGGGAATGCTTAGCACATTATTTAAATCATCCGAAAGTTTATGATCTGATTATGATGTATGAGTTCCGAATATGAGAGTTCAATGTCATAGTTATGAATGTGTGTGCATATGCATGAAATGGACAGGGACATTTGAGATGAGAGCATTCGGTTGTGGATTGGAGTTGGCCGGATAAATTGGTTTCACCTTTGTGATATTAATGATAAGAGTGATATCTCGGTTATGTTTCTATTCGGCCAAGGGATGAACAAATAAACTTGATATTATTATGCCATTCCTTTAAATGATTTCATTGCTTAAAACTTACTGAGCATCGAAATGCTTATTCTCTGCTTTAATTCTCTGTTTTATAGATTTTGCTCTTCAGCTATCGAACTCGGGATTGTCAAAGTCGAAGTCGTCCACACTATCTAAGCTACTTTTTGGTACTCGTTTAGTTCAAATTTGAAAAAACGGCATGTATAGGGCTAACCCTTGTTGTTAATTAAGTACCCTTTTGTAATGTGTATTCGTATAGCCATGCGAAAATGGCTCGTATATTTCGAAGTATAACATTATGGTCTTGTGATATGGTTATTAAGTGGTGTGGAAATGTTTGGTAATGACTAGCCATTGGAATGGCCAATCATGGTCCTATTGGTGCTACGTACATCATGGCTAATCGGGATTACCCTTGATAATAATGTATGTCAATTTGCTAGTTGATTCATGGAAAACTATGAAATAGGTGAAATCTGCCTTAAAATAGATGCTGACAGCAGCAGTGATGTGAGTTTAAAAAATCACTAAAAATAGTAAAAATGTAATTAAATAATGAATAAATTATGTAAACGAACCTTGATGAGTCTATTTTCATATAGAAGAAGCAAAACGACCATATGTGTAACACCCCGTACCCGAGACCGTTGCTGGAGTCGAACACGAGGTATTTACGGACTTATTTCATTGTAAAACACAGTTCATTTAAAATTTTCAGACAAGCTGGCTAACTGCATCACTGTCACCTTAAAAATCATATCTCAAGTTCCGAAACTCGAAAACCAGTTCTGTAAATTTTTCCTGAAACTAGACTCATATGTCCATCTAAAAATTTTTTTATAGAATTTTTTGTCAATCCAATTAGTACATTTTATTAGTTAAAGTCTCCCCTGTTACAGGGTTCGACTACTCTGACCTTCATGCATTACAACTTAGATATCTTCCTGTAAAGGACTTCAATACTTATGCCGTTTGTTTCTAACGAAACTAGACTCAAAAAGGAATCTATACATATATGGAATGACTTCTAATTATCTCTGGTTAATTTATAGTTAACTTCCAAAGTCAGATCAGGGGATTCAGAAATCGCTCTGGCCCTGTTCCACGAAAACTTAAATATCTCTTAAAATACGACTCATATGATCATTTCGTTTCTTCCATATGAAATTAGATTCATCAAGGTTCGATTACATAATTTATTCACTATTTTTAGTGATTTTTTAAATTTACATCACTGCTGCTGTCAGCATCTGCCTTTAAGGTAGACTTTACCTATTTCATAGTTTCCATGATTCAACTAGCCCTTTAGCATATATAGTACAAAATATGATCATGATTAACCATTCCAATGGCCAATCATTGCCAAGCATATCCACACCTCTCAATAACCATATACATGCAAAATGATTATAACAATATGCTCAAAATATATAAGCCATTTTCGCATGGCTATCCAAATATATACAACGCCAAAGTACTTGACTAATAACACAAGGGCAGTCCTATACATGCCATTAGCAGAGTTCAACTAAAAGAGTACCAAAAGGGCTTTGATAGTGTGGACGACTTCGACTTTGACAATCCCGAGTCCGATAGCTGACGAACCAAAATCTATAAAACAGAGAATCAAAGAAACGGAATAAGCATTTAATGCTTAGTAAGTTTTGAGCAAAGAAATTAGGCACAATTGAAGTATAGCATTCATATGACTAAACGGATAATTTCATATACACACATTCTCAAAATCATACCTACTTCACATTACCAACCCTTATACTCATACATAAGAGATCAACTTAACCAAAAGCCGGAAGCTCATTAATCGACTGAGCGAATACTATTTAAAAGGAATCAACTAATCCAATGCATATACGAAACATACCTCATCATTGGGATTTTACGAGCATATTAATTGAAATTATTACAGCAAGATCGCTCATTCCCAAACTAAGTACCTTCGAGCTTTAACCGGATATAGCCACTAGCTCAAATGCCTTCGGGACTTAGCCCGGATATAGTAGTTCGCACAAATGCCTTCGGGACTTAGCCCGGATATAGTAACTCGCACAAATGCCTTCGGGACTTAGCCTGGAATTAGTAACTCGCACAAATGCCTTCGGGACTTAGCCCGGAATTAGTCACTAGCACAAATGCCTTCGGGACTTAGCCCGGTTATCATCCGAATATTCATGCACATATCAGTAAATCATGACACATCTTTATTTCATTTTCATAACTAGAATTCAAACACAAGTCAATTATTAAGCATTCCCATTTTCGGCTCAATACCCACATACAAACAGCATGATTTGGTTTGCTTTACAACATGATCTCTATGCACATACGACTACCCATCATACGTATAGACTAATTAACTCAACATATAATTCAAGTAGAATCATTATATCACCGTATATTTGTTATGATTATACGTCATGACTTAATCAAATCGTAAACTAAGTTTCATTACTCGAAAACTTACCTTGGATGTTGTCGAACGATTTCGACGGCTATTCGATCACTTTTTCCTTCCCTTTATCGGATTTAGTTCCCCTTTGCTCTTGAGCTTAATTTAACAAATAAATTGATTTAATCATTTGAACATCAAAAAGAGAAACTCAAGGTACTTAACCCATATATACATTAGACATTAGAGTCACATATATATGAAATCATGAATCAACTCAACATATTAGCCCACACTCTCTTTTAGCCGATTATCTAAGCCAAGATAAAAGCATCAATATGCTTGCCTCTAACCGAATACATGCAACACCAATCTACCTCATGTGGCCGAATATTCATGTCTATGTTGAGGCCGATTATATGCTTAATACTTCCTACAAATATGGTTACTTGTATTGACTACATACCATTTTGTTTCAAGTTCAAAACTCGGCTAATACACATATATACACTAGTAATCAAATACTAACATTTGCACTTCACCTTACTACCAATTCTCATCTACTTCCTACCATGGCCGAATGCATCAAGACACCATACCATTTCAATTTTGGTCATGGGTTAAACAAAGAACTTAATGTCTAACTCAAAAATGCTAAAAAGAAAATCCAAGAGTCATCAATCACCATCACATGTATCATTACAAAACTTCACACTTAGCATGCAAATGACATCAACACAAGTCCACCTTAGCCGAAACTTAACTCATCTTCATGCCTCATCACCACAACATCAAACACCAATCAAGAAGACAACACCCATGGCCGAATATCATCTCCATCTCATAGTAAAGATTTAAACCATGGGCTAGGTAGAACTCAAGCTAACAACTAAAAATATGCATGAATCTCATGGAACAACATCAACATACCTTCTAGTGAACCACCATAGCCGATTTTCTCCAAGCTCTTTCCCTTCTTTTTCTTTCTTCTATTCGGCCAAGTTGAACAACATGAGAACTTTTTCTCTTTTTTTTCTTCATCATTTTCCTTTTCATTATTTTATTACCATGCTCCTTATTTTATCATTCCTCCCATGAAACACTAACATAACATGTTTATAATACCTTTTTACCCATAGAATGGCCGGCCACCATCCCAAGTTTTGGGTATTTTGACATGCAAGGACAACATTTTCTAGCATGCATCAATAGGCCACTTTAACATTTGCCTAGCACATTTCTAAATTTTCTCACACAAGTCCTATTTAGCAAAATTCACTTACAATTAACAAAATTCAAACATGAAATTTTCACACATGCCTATATACATATAATAAGCATCAAATATAATGGTTAATTATTTTTATGACTCGGTCTTGTGGTCCCGAAACCACTTTCCAACTAGGGTCAATTTAGGGTTGTTGTAACACCCCGTACCCGAGACCGTTGCCGGAGAAGAACACGAGGTATTTACGGACTTATTTCATTGTAAAACACAGTTCATTTAAAATTTCCAGACAAGCTGGCTAACTGCGTCACTGTCACTTTAAAAATCATATCTTGAGTTCCAAAACTCGAAAACCAGTTCCATAAAATTTTTCCTGAAACTAGACTCATATGTCCATCTACAATTTTTTTTTCTAGAATTTTTGGTCCGGCCAACTAGTACAGTTTATTAGTTAAAGTCTCCCCTGTTACAGGGTTCGACTACTCTGACCTTCATGCATTACGACTTAGATATCTTCCTGTACAAGACTTCAATACTTATGACGTTTATTTCTAACGAAACTAGACTAAAAAAGGAATCTATACATATATGGCATGACTTCTAATTATCTTTGGTTAATTTATAGTGAATTTCCAAAGTCAGATCAGGGGATTCAGAAATCGCTCTGGCCCTGTTCCATGAAAACTTAAATATATCTTAAAATACGACTCATATGATAGTTTCGTTTCTTCCATATGAAAGTAGATTCATCAAGGTTTGATTACATAATTTATCGACTATTTAATTCCATTCCTACTATTTTTAGTGATTTTTCAAATTTACATCACTGCTGCTGTCAGCATCTGCCTTTAAGGTAGACTTTACCTATTTCATAGTTTCCATGATTCAACTAGCCCTTTAGCATATGTAGTACAAAATATGATCATGATTAACCATTCCAATGGCCAATCATTGCCAAGCATATCCACACTTCTCAATAACCATATACATACAAAATGATTATAACACTATGCTCAAAATATATAAGCCATTTTCGCATGGCTATCCAAATATATACAACGCCAAAGTACTTGACTAATAACACAAGGCCAGTCCTATACATGCCATTAGCAGAGTTCAACTAAAAGAGTACCAAAAGGGCTTTGATAGTGTGGACGACTTCGACTTTGACAATCCCGAGTCCGATAGTTGATGAACCAAAATCTATAAAACAAAGAATCAAAGAAACGGAATAAGCATTTACTGCTTAGTAAGTTTTGAGTAGTGAAATCATGCATAACTGAAGTATAGCATTCATACGACTAAACGAATAATTTCATATACACATATTCTCACAATCATACCTACTTCACATTTCCAACCCTTATATTCATACATAAGGAATTAACTTGACTAAAACCCGGAAGCTTGTTAATCGATTGAGCGAATACTATTTAGAAGGAATCAATTATTTCAATGCACATACGAAACATACCTCATCGTTGGGATTTTACGAGCGTATTAATTGAAATTATTACAGCAAGATCGCTCATTCCCAAACCCAAGTATCTTTGGGATTTAGCTGGATATAACCACTCGCACAAGGCCTTCGGGTCTTAGCCCGGATATGGTCACTAGCATAAATGCCTTCGGGACTTAGCCCGGATATAGTCGCTAGCACAAATGCCTTCGGGTCTTAGCCCGGATATAGCAACTCGCACAAATGCCTTCGAATCTTAGTCCGGATATAGTCACTAGCATAAAAGCCTTCGGGACTTAGCCCGGATATCATTCGAATAACCATGCACATATATCAATAAATCATGACACATCCATATTTCATTTTCATTACCAAAGCTCAAACACAAGACACTTATCACACTTACTAATTTCGGCTCAATAGCCACATACAAAGAGCACGATTTTGATTGGCTTTATAACAAGATCTCTATACACATTCGGCTACCCGTCATAGGTATAAACTAATCACCTCAATATATAATTCAAGTAGAATCATTATATCACCGTTTATTTGTCATACCTATATGTCATGACCTAATCGAATCATAATCTAAGTTCCATTACTCGAAAACTTACCTCGGATGTTGTCGAACGATTTCAACGTCTATTCGATCACCTTTTCCTTTCCTTTGTCGGATTTAGTTCCCCTTTGCGCTTGAGCTTAATTTAACAAATAAATTGATTTAATCGTTTTGAACATCAAGGAGAAATTCAAGGTACTTAGCCCATGTATATTAGGCATTAGAGTCATATATGTATGAAATCATGAATCAAATTCAACATATTAGCCAATATTCTCCTTTAGCCAATTTTCTAAGTCAAGATAAAGCCATCAATATGCTTACCTATAGCCGAACGTACAACATCAATCTATGTATTCATTCATGTGGCCGAATATGCATGTCTATGGTGAGGCTGATTGTATACTTAATACATTCTACAAATATGGTCACTTGTATTGACTAATTACCATTTTGTTTCAAGTTCAAAGCTCGGCTAAAACACATATATACACTAGTGATCAAATACTAACATTTGCACTTCACCTTAATAGCTAACTTAGCAACCCTTAATTTAACATATAATTGTTCATAACAAAATTAAAGTATCCTCTCCATTCCATCAATTCAAAACACATACATTACTCAATAATATTCAAAGTCACATTCGGCCTTAGCACACAACTTCTCTACTTCATCTAACATGAACAACAACTATATTTCTCTTCTACTTCCTACCATGGCCGAATGCTTCATGAAGTTGCTAAGACCTACCTTTTTCACATTCTCACACACACTCACATCCAATCCTTTTTGTTGAGCACTCAAACTCTATCATCTTCATACCTCATCAACACAACATCAAACACCAACCAAGAAGACAACACCCATGGCCGAGTATCATCTCCCTCACATAGCAAAGATTTAAACCATGGGCTAGGTAGAACTCAAGCTAACAACTAAAAATATACATGAATCTCATGGAGCAACATCAAACATACCTTAGCCTAGTTACATGCATGGCCGAACCTCTTCAACCTTTCTTCTTCTTTCCTCCTTAGAATTTTCGGCCAAAGATGTTAAAGGATGAACATTTTTTTTTCTTTTCTTTGTTTTCATCACTCTTCATCCCCTTATTTTATTACTAACTCTTTTATTTTATTCTTTCCAACATGAAACATTAACACGCCATGTTTATAATATGCTATGACCCATAGCATGGCCGGCCACTAGCTCAAATTTTGGGTAATTTGACATGCAAACCCATCATTTCTATAACATGCATTAATAGGCCACTTTACATTTGCCTAGCACATTTCTAAATTTTCTCACACAAGTCCTATTTTCTAAAATTCACCTACAATTAACAAAATTCAAATATGAAATTTTCACACATGCATATATACATATAATAAGCATCAAATATGACAGTTAATTATTTTTATGACTCGATTTTGTGGTCCCGAAACCACTTCCCGACTAGGGTCACATTAGGGCTGTCACAACTCTCCCCCACTTAAGAAATTTTCGTCCTCGAAAATCTTACCGGTAAATAGGTTTGGGTATCGTTCTCTCATAGAATTCTCGGTTTCCCAAGTAGCTTCTTCGATTCCGTGTTTGAGCCATAACACCTTTACTAACGGAACCCTTTTGTTTCGCAACTCTTTCACTTCACGAGCTAGGATACGAATCGGTTCTTCTTCATAGCTCAAGTCAGATTGAATTTCAACCTCTGATGGACTAATTATGTACGAAGGATCAGATCTGTAACGTCGAAGCATCGAAACATGAAAAACGTTGTGAATCCTCAAGTTCAGGGGGCAAAATCGATCTATACGCAACTGGACCGACTCGTTCGGATATTTCATATGGCTCGATGAACCTCGGACTCAATTTGCCCTTACGCCCAAATCTGAGTATCTTTTTCCAAGGTGAAACTTTAAGAAACACTTTATCTCCCACCTGATACTAATGTCCTTTCGTTTCAAATCCGCGTACGACTTCTGACGATCTGATGCTGCCTTCAGACTTTCACGAATTATTTTTACTTTCTGCTCAGCATCTTTAATCAAATCAACTCCGAAAATTTTAGTTTCACCGAGCTCGGTCCAAAACAATGGTGTACGGCATTTTCGACCGTACAAAGCCTCGTAAGGCGCCATCTTAATGCTTGACTGAAAACTATGTTGTAAGCGAACTCAATCAAAGGTAGATACCGTTCCCATGAACCACTAAACTCAAGGATGCAGCATCTCAACATATCCTCGAGTATCTGAATTATCCGTTCGGATTGACCATCGGTTTGGGGATGAAAAGCGGTGCTAAAATGCAACTTGGTACCCAAAGCTTCTTGCAATTTCTTCTAAAATCGCGAGGTGAATCTCGGATCTCCATCCAACACAATAGAAATGGGTACCCCGTGTAATCTCACAATCTGAGAAACATAAATTCAGCTAGTTTATCCAGTGAATAATCCGTACGTACGGGAATAAAATGAGCCGACTTAGTCAGTCTATCAACAACAACCCAAATTGCATCTTTCTTACTTGTCGACAATGGCAACCCAGACACAAAATCCATCGTGACTCGATCCCATTTCCATTCAGGTATCATGATCGGCTGGAGTAAACCCGTAGGCACTTGATGTTCCGCTTTCACTTGTTGGCATATTAAACACTTTGAAACAAAATCGGAAATGTCTCGTCTCATACCATGCCACCAAAACTGATGTCTCAGATCGTTGTACATTTTCATGCTCCTCGGGTGAATTGACATTCGGCTACTATGAGCTTCGTTCAGAATCATCGAAATAAGTTCTGAATTTCTTGGAACACACAAACGACTTCTGAACCTCAAACAATCGTCGTCATCAATTTGAAACTCTGATTCCCTATTCGAAACACATTCAGCCCGTTTTGCAACCAATTCATCATCGACTTTCTGAGCTTCACGAATTTGATGAATCAACAATGGTCTAGCCTTTAATTCTGCTACTAACACATTTTCGGATAGAACAGACAAGTGTACATTCATCGCTCGTAAAGCAAACAGTGATTTACGACTCAAAGCATCCGCAACCACATTAGCCTTTCCCGGGTGATAGTCAATGACAAGCTCATAATCTTTTAACAACTCAAGCCAACGTCTTTGTCGCAGATTCAAGTCTCTTTGAGTCATCAAATATTTGAGACTTTTGTGATCCGAATATACATGGCACTTCTCACCAAATAAGTAATGTCGCTATATTTTCAAAGCGAATACGATGGCAGCCAGTTCGAGATCATGGGTTGGATAATTTTTCTCATGTGGCTTCAGTTGCCTCGACGCATAAGCTACAACTCGACCTTCTTGCATCAATACACAACCCAACCCAAGTAAGGATGCATCACTGTAAATGACGAACTCCTTGCCTGATTCGGGCTGCACTAGTACTGGAGCTTCCGTCAAATGAGTTTTCAATTGATCGAAACTTTTCTGACACTTTTCTGTCCATTCAAACTTAACATATTTCTGAAGTAGTTTCGTCATTGGTGTGGCTATCATCGAGAAACCTTTTAAAACCGTCGGTAGTAACTAGCAAGTCCCAAAAAGCTTCGAACCTCAGTAATATTTCTCGGAGGCTTCCAGTTAAGTATGGCTGAAATTTTGCTTGGATCAACTCGAATACCCGATGCGGATACCACATGACCCAAGAAGCTCACCTCTCTTAACCAGAACTCACACTTACTAAACTTAGCATATAACTGCTTATCTCGTAAAATCTGCAACACTAATCTCAGGTGCTCAGCATGCTCGGTTTCATCTCTTGAGTAGACCAATATGTCATCAATAAACACAACTACAAACCGGTCCAGATACTGTCTGAAGACCCGATTCATCAGATCCATAAACACCGCAGGGGCATTAGTGAGCCCAAACGGCATCACTAAGAACTTGTAGTGACCGTATCTCGTTCTGAAAGCTGTTTTGGGTATATCCGAATCTCGAATTCGCAATTGATAATAACCCGATCTCAAATCTATCTTTGAAAACACTGAGGCTCCCTTTAGTTGATCAAACAAATCATCAATGCACGATATCGGATATTTATTCTTTATTGTCACCTTATTCAGCTGACGATAGTCGATGCACAACCTCATGGTTCCGTCCTTCTTTTTCACAAACAATACTGGTGCACCCCAAGGTGAGAAACTTGGTCGAGCGAAACCTCTATCCGTCAACTCTTGCAACTGAGCTTTCAATTCCTTTAATTCTGTTGGTGCTATACGATACGGAGCTATCGAAATCGGTGTAGTCCCAGGTACAAGCTCAATACCAAACTCTACCTCCCGATCAGGTGGTAAACCCGATAATTCTTTGGGAAAAACATCCAGATATTCACAAACCACTGGCACAGATTCAGGCTTCTTTTCTAACTCTTTGTCATCAAGTACATACGCAAGGTATGCTTCACACCGCTTTCTTACATATTTCTGAGCCAACATCGATGATATTACAGCTGGCAACCTATTCAAGTCAGTAGACTCAACTCGGATTATCTCGTTATTTACACACCTTAAATCGATGGTTTTTCTTTTGCAATTTACAATTGCATCATGTACGGTCAACCAATCCATACCGAGGATAACATCAAATTCGTCAAACGGTAAAAGCATCAAATCAGCCGGAAAACAGGAACCTCAGATTATTAGGGGACATTTCTTGCACACTTTGTCGACAAGCACGTAACGACCCAAAGGATTTGACACCCGAATTACAAACTCAGTAGACTCAACAGGTAGAGTCTTACTGGATGCTAAGGTTTCATATATATAAGAATGAGTAGAACCAGGGTCAATCAAAGCAATCACATTAGTATCAAAGAGAGTAAAAGTACCGGTAATAACATCTGGCGAGGAAGCATCCTCGCTTTCGCGTATAGCATAAGCTCTAGCAGGAGCACGAGCCTCAGATCTGCTTGTAGCATCTCTAGATCCTCTCTGACTGCCACTAGCATTGCCCGTATTTCTAGATGGTCTACCCCGAGCAGTAGTAGCTCCAGGTTTTCCACTCTGATTTACGTTCTGTTCAGACAATCTCGGGCAATCTTTAATAAAGTGGTCAGCTGATCTGCACTTGTAACAAGAGCGGTCATGGAATCTACAAATCCCCGAATGCCATTTACCACAATACTGGCAATCCGTTCTGTCTCGACGATCGTTTCCAACACTGGCGACCGAAGTGACTCGTGTATTCACAGGGGGTCGGTCACGATCTCGTCTAGAAAAACCCGAAGTGTCTCTAGACCGGCCTAAGTCATCTCTAAATTTCTTCGATGACTGTTGGAAGGGCTTTCCCGAAGATCTCTTACTAAACTCCTTTGCTCCCATATCAGCTTTCCTTTTCTCCTTACTGAGCTCCTCGGCTTTGCAAGCTTGCTCGACAAGTACCACAAATTCTTGGATTTCTAAAATGCCAACATACAGCTTTATATCATCATTCAGTCCATCTTCGAAACGTTTACACATCACAGCTTCTGAAGAAATGCATTCTCGTGCATACCGGCTAAGCCTCACAAATTTTCGTTCATAGTCGGTAACCGACATGGAACCTTGTTTAAGTTTAAGAAATTCCTTCCGTTTTTGATCCATGAATCTCTGACTGATATACTTTTTCTGAAACTCAGTTTGGAAAAACTCCCAAGTTACTTGCTCTCTAGGCACAACAGAAGTCAACGTATTCCACCAATAGTAGGCAGAATCACGTAGCAAGGAGATAGTACACTTTAGGCACTCATCGGGTGTGCAAGATAGCTCATCGAGTACCCGAATAGTGTTGTCCAACCAAAATTCAGCTTGCTCGGCATCATCGCTGTCCGTAGCTTTAAATTCAGTAGCCCCGTGTTTTCAGATTCTGTCAACTGGGGGCTTATTTGACCTTATTTGGTCAGTTGCCGGAGGTATTGTAGGTGCGGGGGTGGTATTAGTCGGGAATGGAGGTTGTGGAAAAGTCGTATTAGTTCGAATGTATTGGTTGAACCAATCATTCATCACGCTATAAAAAGCTTGTCTAGCTTCATCGTTCGGATTACTAGCAATAGGTTGAGAGTCCGCCGGCGCTGTCCCTTGCGCGGGAGCAGGCGCTACACTCTCAAGATCATCAGCTACAACTCGGTTGGGATCGGGATCCATTACTATAAATAAACACATTTTCAATTGTCAGAAATCACCACACAATCAAATAATCACATAATGGCACGTATAGCTAGACCCAAACGTATTACGGTTGTCCTAGAATCGACTAAACCGTGGCTCTGATACCAATAAAATTGTAACACCCCGTACCCGAGAACGTTGCCGGAGTCGAACACGAGGTATTTACGGACTTATTTCATTGTAAAACACAGTTCTTTTAAAATTTCCAAACAAGCTGGCTAACTGCGTCACTATCACCTTAAAAATCATATCTCAAGTTCCAAAACACGAAAACCAGTTCCGTAAATTTTTCCTGAAACTAGACTCATATTTCCATCTACAATTTGTTTTCTAGAATTTTTGGTCGGGCCAATTAGTACAGTTTATTAGTTAAATTCTCCCCTATTACAGGGTTCGACTACTCTAACCTTCATGCATTACGACTTAGATATATTCCTGTACAGGGCTTCAATACTTATGCCATTTGTTTCTAACGAAACTAGACTCAAAAAGGAATCTATAAATATATGGCATGACTTCTAATTATCTCTGGTTAATTTATAGTGAATTTCCAAAGTCAGATCAGGGGATCCAGAAATCGCTCTGGCCCTGTTCCACGAAAACTTAAATATCTCTTAAAACACGACTCATATGATCGTTTCGTTTCTTCCATATGAAATTAGATTCATCAAGGTTCTATTACATAATTTATTCACTATTCAATTCCATTCCTACTATTTTAGTGATTTTTCAAATTTACATCACTGCTGCTGTCAGCATCTGCCTTTAAGGTAGACTTTACCTATTTCATAGTTTCCATGATTCAACTAGCCCTTTAGCATATATAGTACAAAATATGATCATGATTAACCATTCCAATGGCCAATCATTGCCAAGCATATCCACACTTCTCAATAACCATATACATACAAAATGATTATAACAATATGCTCAAAATATATAAGCCATTTTCGCATGGCTATCCAAATATATACAACGCCAAAGTACTTGACTAATAACACAAGGGCAGTCCTATACATGCCATTAGCAGAGTTCAACTAAAAGAGTACCAAAAGGGCTTTGATAGTGTGGACGACTTCGACTTTGACAATCCCGAGTCCGATAGCTGACGAACCAAAATCTATAAAACAGAGAATCAAAGAAACGAAATAAGCATTTAATGCTTTGTAAGTTTTGAGCAAAGAAATTAGGCACAATTGAAGTATAGCATTCATATGACTAAACGGATAATTTCATATACACACATTCTCAAAATCATACCTACTTCACATTACCAACCCTTATACTCATACATAAGAGATCAACTTAACCAAAAGCCGGAAGCTCATTAATCGACTGAGCGAATACTATTTAAAAGGAATCAACTAATCCAATGCATATACGAAACATACCTCATCATTGGGATTTTACGAGCATATTAATTGAAATTATTACAGCAAGATCGCTCATTCCCAAACCAAGTACCTTCGGGCTTTAACCGGATATAACCACTCGCTCAAATGCCTTCGAGACTTAGCACGGATATAGTAGTTCGCACAAATGCCTTCGGGACTTAGCCCGGATATAGTAACTCGCACAAATGCCTTCGGGACTTAGCCCGGAATTAGTAACTCGCACAAATGCCTTCGGGACTTAGCCCGGAATTAGTCACTAGCACAAATGCCTTCGGGACTTAGCCCGGTTATCATCTGAATATTCATGCACATATCAGTAAATCATGACACATCTTTATTTCATTTTCATAACTAGAATTCAAACACAAGTTAATTATTAAGCATTCCCATTTTCAGCTCAATAGCCACATACAAACAGCATGATTTGGTTTGCTTTACGACATGATCTCTATGCACATACGGCTACCCATCATACGTATAGACTAATTAACTCAACATATAGTTCAAGTAGAATCATTATATCACCGTATATTTGTTATGATTATACGTCATGACTTAATCAAATCGTAAACTAAGTTTCATTACTCGAAAACTTACCTTGGATGTTGTCGAACATTTCGACGGCTATTCGATCACTTTTTCCTTCCCTTTATCGGATTTAGTTCCCCTTTGCTCTTGAGCTTAATTTAACAAATAAATTGATTTAATCATTTGAACATCAAAAAGAGAAACTCAAGGTACTTAACCCATATATACATTAGACATTAGAGTCACATATATATGAAATCATGAATCAACTCAACATATTAGCCCACACTCTCTTTTAGCCGATTATCTAAGCCAAGATAAAAGCATCAATATGCTTGCATCTAACCGAATACATGCAACACCAATCTACCTCATGTGGCCGAATATGCATGTCTATGTTGAGGCCGATTATATGCTTAATACTTCCTACAAATATGGTTACTTGTATTGACTACATACCATTTTGTTTCAAGTTCAAAACTCGGCTAATACACATATATACACTAGTAATCAAATACTAACATTTGCACTTCACCTTACTACCAATTCTCATCTACTTCCTACCATGGCCGAATGCATCAAGACACCATACCATTTCAATTTTGGTCATGGGTTAAACAAAGAACTTAATGTCTAACTCAAAAATGCTAAAAAGAAAATCCAAGAGTTATCAATCACCATCACATGTATCATTACAAAGCTTCACACTTAGCATGCAAATGACATCAACACAAGTCCACCTTAGCCGAAACTTAACTCATCTTCATGCCTCATCACCACAACATCAAACACCAATCAATAAGACAACACCCATGGCCGAATATCATCTCCATCTCATAGCAAAGATTTAAACCATGGGCTAGGTAGAACTCAAGCTAACAACTAAAAATATGCATGAATCTCATGGAACAACATCAACATACCTTAGTCTAGTGAACCACCATAGCCAATTTTCTCCAAGCTCTTTCCCTTCTTTTTCTTTCTTCTATTCGGCCAAGTTGAACAACATGAGAACTTTTTCTTTTTTTTTTCTTCATCATTTTCCTTTTCATTATTTTATTACCATGCTCCTTATTTTATCATTCCTCCCATGAAACACTAACATAACATGTTTATAATACCTTTTTACCCATAGCATGGCCAGCCACCATCCCAAGTTTTGGGTATTTTGACATGCAAGGACAACATTTTCTAGCATGCATCAATAGGCCACTTTAACATTTGCCTAGCACATTTCTAAATTTTCTCACACAAGTCCTATTTAGCAAAATTCACTTACAATTAACAAAATTCAAACATGAAATTTTCACACATGCCTATATACATATAATAAGAATCAAATATAATGGTTAATTATTTTTATGACTCGGTCTTGTGGTCCCGAAACCACTTTCCGACTAGGGTCAATTTAGGGCTGTCACAATATGAGCCGTATTTTATGAGATGTTTTAGTTTTCGTGAAACAGGGCCAGAACGATTACTGGATCCCCTATTCTGACTTTGAAAATTTACCATAAATTAACCAGAGACAATTAGAAGTCATGCTTCATATGTATAGATTCCTTTTTGAGTCTAGTTTCATTAGAAACAAATGGCATAAGTATTGAAGCTCTGTACAGGGAGATATCTAAGTCGTAATGCATGAAGGTCAGAGTAGTCGAACCCTGAAACAGGAGAGACTTTAACTAATAAACTGTACTAATTGGCTTAACGAAAAATTCTAGAAAAAAATTTGTAGATGGACATATAAGTCTATTTTCAGGGAAAATTTACGGAATCAGTTTTTGAGTTTTGGAACTCGAGATATGATTTTTAAGGTGACAGTGACGCAGTTAACCAGCTTGTCTGGAAATTTTAAAATGAACTGTGTAAGTAAATGAATTAAGTCTGTTAGCACCTCGTGTTCGACTCCGGCAACGGTCTCGAGTACGGGGTGTTACAGGTTCTGGGTTTGGTGGACATTATTCAAACAAATGTCCTTCCCCACAATAAACACGTGCTATATTTTCAAGGTGATTAGGTGGTTAGGCTGCAAAACTATTAAACCCATTAGTGGTAAAATTTTTAAGCATTGAGAAAATCGAAGATACCTGATATGCAAGTGAAGTGAAAGCGTCCACTTCATGTACTCCAGTGACTCATTTTCCTGGTGTTGCTCGATTGGTTGGCCATTGATAATTGTTGCTGGCAATCTTCTCAATGATTTCATAAACGTCGTTATAAGACTTAGAAAGAAGAGCACCATTAACAGAAGCATCCACTACCATCCTTGTGTGAGTATTGAGACCGTTATAAAACTTCTCAAGTTGGATGCAATGAGGGATTCAATGATGAGGACACTTCCGTAATAATTCTTTGTACCTTTCCCATGCCTCATACAAGGACTCATCATCCATTTTTTGGAAAGCAGTGATCTCGTTCCTCAACTTAGCATTCTTGCTAGGGGAGGAATACTTCATGAGGAATCTTTCTGCCAATTCTTACCATGTGGAAATGGAATTTGGTGGCAATAAGTTCAACCAGGCTAGAGCTTTATCCCTTAGCAAATATGAGAACAATTTAATCATAGCGCATCTTCGAGTACTCCGGCTAACTTGAAAAAATCACTAACCTCCATAAACAATCTTAAGTGAATATGAGGATCTTCGATAACCATTCCACTGAACTAGCCCACTGTCTAAAGCATCTAAAACTTGACTAGCTTTAGCTCGAACTATTATGCCTCAATTTCGAGTCTCCTAATAGCCAGATTAAGATCATGAAACACTGGCATGGCATATTTTTTTAGAGCTCTATCCCTATTATTAGCAATAAGGATAGGATTTTGAGCAGGGTTTGCTCCATTTCCTTGATTTGGATTCGTAGGTCATCTCTTTGGTCTTTCTTTGACTTGCTTGTCTCTTTCATTGTAGAAAAGTTCTTTTAATCTTAGGGTCTACGGGGATTAAATCGATGATTTGATCAATATTTAAAAACACCTGAAACAAATACAGAAAAATTAATTAAGTTATAATTGAATAGAAAAATAAACCAAAATTCAAAATTAACAAATTCACAAATAATGAATTTTTAAAGCAGTCCCCGGCAACGGCGCCAAAAACTTGGAATGATGGAAATGTGCAAGTGTACAAAATTGCAACAAGTAATAAAGTGACAAGTAAATGTCGAGTTATCGTATCCACAGGGACTGTGAAAAGAATTATTTATGAATGCTGTAACACCCCTAACTCGTATCCCTCGCCGAACTAGGGTTAAGAGGTATTACCAGATGAATTGGAACATTTCATATTCATTTCTCAAACATCATAGCATCATACTCAAACATCAACATAAAGTCCCTTTCTTAGGTCAACGAGACCTAAACATGCTTTAGAAAGATTTAGAAAGAGGTCGGGACTAAACCGAGTAGATACAAAATTTTTCAAAACTAAAACATTTTTCTAAGTTACAAAGGTCACACGGCCATATGAACAGGCCGTGTGCCTCACAAGGCATTAGACACACCCGTGTGTCTAGACCGTGGGAAAACAGGGCATACATACTGACTTGTCCACACGGCCACAAGATATGCCCGTGTGAAAATTAGGGAGGCTACTGGCTTGAGTCACACAGCCAGTCACATACCCGTGTGTCTATGTAACGCCCCAAAAATGGGCCTAGAAGTATTGGGCCTTGAGCATGGGTGACACAAATTTCATGTTTTCTTTATTGGTTAAGTCATTTGGGTGTGTTTGGGAGTGTTTGAGAAGCCTGGGTTCAAGTCTGGGCTTTTGCAAAAATTTTACTTTTTCTCCTTAAGTGAACCTTGGCTTTAGCTTGTAGGCCTTATAGATATTTGTGGGTAAAATGTGTCACAAAAAGCCTTGTGGCTTGGTGGCAAGTGACGTGACTTGGTAATTAGGAGAATTTGGGTTTGAATCTCATGGCATACAAGGTGTATTTATTTTATTGCCATGAGGTGACAGAGGTAGAGTAGGATTAAAATTCTACTGAGGTGGTTGTGGACTCGGTCAAAGGGAGAGAATCAAGGGTTTGGATGGTGGTTGTTATAGATATGGAGGAGATTTTGGTGGAGAAAATCATGGAGTTTGACAAGGGGTGGAGTTGGCCGAATTTGGAAGTCTATGGGTACCTATTCGTTTTGACTTGGTGCCAAATTGGTCTAGTTCATTGGGTTTTTGGTATTTGATCCTTTTCTCTCTTTTGGTTTTGCACTCCTTTGATAGCCGAGTTGCGTATTGACCATTTGGGTTCTTTTTCTTTCTCCTTTGACAATCTTATTCGGTTTGTAATTTGTTCATTTTGCCGAAACTCCTAAGGGCCAATTGCCAAATTTTAACTATCTTCTGCGAAGCTTTTCTTTTCTCCTCTCTTTTCTCTTCTCCATAATTTCCTCTGTTGAATTTATTCTTCTCCTCTTGTCTCACTCACCTTTCTTCATCATTGACCGAATATAGTTTCTTTCTTCATTATTATCTCTTTTCCTTCGGTTTTTCCCCTAGCCAATTGTCCCTCTTTCTTTTCTTCATTCTTCTTTCGATTTTTCCCTACTTTTTGGTGTGGCCCGATTACTTTTGTGCCTACTGTTGGTGTTATGGTTTTGGTCCCGCAAGAGTTCTGACAAATCGATAGGTACTCGTATGTTCCCTCTCTTGTTTCTCGATCGTTCCAATATGTGTTTAAATCTGTTCTTTTGAATCTTTTTGGAAGCTGAATGTTTTCTTCTTATGTTTTCTGACTACGCTTCTCATTCTTCTTCGTGTTGTAATATGCAATGGGTTTTGAGGATTTCAGTGGAGTAAAGGGGTGTAAGTGTTTTGGAAGTGATTAAAACCTTATCCTCTCTTTTTCCAATAAAGGTAAATGCATTACCTTCATTCTTTTTGGGCAAAGGTCGAATATCCCTGTGCTTCTGTAAATGATATTTGTGGATTTAAGCCACATCTAAAATTGATTCTATCTAATAAGATCTTTGGTTTTATGCAATTAATCGGCAAGAAACGTTCGATCATTTGAGTCTATGTTTTTAAAAAGCAATAAGCCATTGTTGTTCTTTCAAGGTGAGTAGTGGGTGGCGATATGGGATTAAGTTTTGTGAATTCTATCTATTGGAAAACTAACAGTGTGCCTTATTGGAATGTAGGCTTTGGGCTTGAGAGTGGCTCACTTGATTTCGCAAGTAGGTGTGTAACCATACCCTTCCTTACTGTAGATCGGCAAAAGCCGAAAAGCTGAAGTGCCGAAACTTCGGCATTTGAGGCCTCACGAGCGTATGATTGCGCATTGGGTTAATCGAGCCCACAAATCATGGGTGATAGATTGTAAAGGCCACCACGAGCGTTTTCGTGGACTTGGGCCATTATGGGCCACATTGGA
Source organism: Gossypium hirsutum (assembly GCF_007990345.1). Taxonomy (NCBI): domain Eukaryota; kingdom Viridiplantae; phylum Streptophyta; class Magnoliopsida; order Malvales; family Malvaceae; genus Gossypium; species Gossypium hirsutum. Next base: position 90,161,288 of record NC_053436.1, read on the forward strand.
CTAAAATGGGCCGTGTGGGCCCAATGGGCTCGTGGGCTCCACATAAATTAAATCTATGGTAAGTGATAAATATTGGACTGGGCTATGTAGGTCACATAGCCATAACTGAGTTTGGGCTAAATGGGCCATATGAGCGTGTGGGCCCCCTTGGGCCGAGTAATGGGCCTTGGGCCATTTACACCGTTATGATCATTTAGGTTATCTGTGTCACTCGATGCGACTATAGACCTTTGGACAGGTCCTTATCTGAGCTGAAACCCCTGTAGGGTAAAATGACGGTAATAGCCTTGTAGAGTAAAATGACCGTAATACTCCTGTACGGTAAATGACGATTATGCCCTTATGTTCCGTATGACTAATGTGCTTATGATTTACATATATGATTGTACCGTGTATGACTTTACATACACTTAATATTTATGACATGGAATACTGCATGGGGTTGGGATTTTGATATGGAGGAAGTACTGTACTGGTGACCATGTCACATTCACTATTACTAGTGGCTTTGCCACATTTACTATTCTGGCAGCTATGCTGCATTATTATTACTGGCAGGTTTGCTGTGATTTTGGTGTGCTGGCTGGGTGGGTCGATTTATATCCTCACATGGTGTGTTGGTTGGTACGAGTGGTGTGCTGGCTGGATTTGGGTGGGATACATAATTCCATTACACTGTACTGGTACTGTATTGGGCTTAGGCCTACACTGTTACTGTATAGGGCTAAGGCCCAGACTGTACTGATACTGAATAGGGCTCAGGCCCAGACTGTTACTGCATGCACTGTTTACTGTTTGACTGATAGGGGGCTATATACTGAGTTTTCGTAAACTCACCCTTTCTTTTTAACTGTACAGGTAATCCCCAGCCTTAGGCGATTTGGTGCTACGAGGGACTTAGAAGTGGCCACACGACTGTTGTGTCTTGCATTTGACTTAATTTAATTTAAATTTCACTTTTGGGTTTTTAATTTTGTAATAAGGCCGTTTGTGGGTTTTAATTTTTAATTGGGCTTTGGATTATATATTTTTAAACTACTAGTCTAGGTAAAGATGAGTTTTTAAAACAATTACTGTTTTCTAGAACACGCGTTTTAAACTTCATCGACTTAAAAAGCTTCCGCATTTTTAAATCAATTTAATATAACATTGATGGTTAATAAGGTAAATGTAACACCCCGAACCCGAGACCGGCACCGGAGTCGGACACGAGATGTTAACAAACTTTGAAAAATTTTTCCAGACACTGCCCAGTCTGAGTACTAGTCGCTTCAAAAATCATATCTTGAGTTTCACAACTCGAAAATCAGTTTTGTGATTTTTCCCTGAAACTAGACTCATGTCCCCACCTATGTATTTTTTTCTAGAATTTTTGGTCAGGCCAATTAGTACAGTTTATTAGTCAAAGTCTCCCATGTTACAGGGGTCGACTACACTGACCTTTTCCCATTACGACTTGGATATCTCTCTGCACAGAGCTTCAATACTGATGCCGTTTGTTTCTATGGAAACTAGACTCAGAGAGGAATCCATACATATATGGTATGACCCCTAATTATATCTGGTCAATTTATAGTGAATTTCCAAAGTCGGAACAGGGAATCCAGAAACTGTTCTGGCCCTGTTCCACAAGAACCCGGATATCTCTTACTGTACTGTTCATATGATTGTTTCGTTACTTTCATATGAAAGTAGATTCATCAAGGTTCGATTACATTCAACACATACGTAACATATCCCCATATTGGGATGTTTTTCGAGTATTCGCTGGAATTTTACAGCAAGCTCATTCATTACCAAATCACGTACCTTCGGGATTTAACCGGATATAGCTCCTCGTTCAAATGCCTTCGGGACATAGCCCGGTTTTAGTAACTCACACAATGCCTTCGGGACATAACCCGAATTTAATAACTCGCACGAATGCCTTCGGGACTTAACCCGGATTTAGTATCTCGCACAAAGGCCTTCGGGGCTTAACCCGGAATTTGTATCTCGCACAAATGCCTTCGGATCTTAGTCCGGATATATTCACTTAGCACAAAGCCTTCGGGACTTAGCCCGGACAGCATTCAATTAATCATGCACATCTAACAATAATTCATGGCACATTCATATTTCATTTTCATTTGCGAAACTCAAACACAAGGCACATATCGTCCTTGCACATTCGGCTCAATAGCCACACATAGAGCATGATTTAATCACATCGTAATTTAAGCTCTCTTACTCAAGAACTTACCTCGGGTGTTGTCGAACGATTCCGCTAGCTATTCAACCACTTTTTCCTTCCCTTTATCGGATTTATTTCCCCTTTGCTCTTGAGCTTAATTAAACAAATAAATTGATGTCATCATTTAGGCATCAAAAAGATGAACACAAGGCACTTAGCCCATATTTATACATTAGACATTAAAGTCTCATACATGCAAAAATCATGCATCAACACAACATATTAGCTAATTTCTTTCCCCTTGGCCGAATATGCATGTCTATTTTTGGGGTCGATTTCAACATTTAATACACACATATACACACTAGTAAAGCATCCTCCCCCTTTTCATCAATTTAACTCATGCATTGCTCATTAACATGCAAAGTTACATTCGGCCTTAGCACACATCTTGCTAGCCGATTCTTCTCCATTTAGCAACCAATGCACATATGTGCTCACACAAAAATGCTAAAAAGGAGGTTCAAGAATCATCAAGCCATCATCACATGCATCATTAACAAGCTTCATATTTTGCATGCAATGGCATTAACACAACCTCCACCTAGGCCGAATCTTAACTCATCCTCATGCCTCATCACCACAACATCAAACACCAACCAAGAATGATGCATCCATGGTCAAGTGCCAATTCCATCACATAGCAAGATTTAGACCATGGGCTAGGTAGAACTCAAGCTAACAACTAAAACATGCATGCATCTCATGGAACATCATCAAACATACCTTAGCCTAGCTACATGCATGGCCGAATCTCTTCACCTTTCTTCTTCTTTCCTCCTTAAAATTTTTGGCCAAGGATGAACCAAAGGATGCGAAAATTTTTTCTTTGTTTTTCTTTCTAATTTAGGCTAAATGAAGGTGAGAAAAGGATGAACAAAGATCTTCTCCTCTCTTTTCTTTAGCTCACGGCAATGGGGGGAAAAGAATCAACTACACATTTTTTTTTGTGTATTCATCATACTCCTTTTCATTATTTAATTTCCATGCCTATTATTTTATTTTTTTCCACCCATGATGCACCAACAAAACATGTCTATGACATGTCTTGGCCATCAAACTTGGTCTACCATGCTTGTCATGGCCGGCCACTACTAGTAGGGGGGAATTTGACATGCAAGTCCCCCCTTTGTCCACATGCACTAATAGGTCCTCACACATTGACCTATCACATTTTAGAATTTTCTCACATACGTCCTATTGACTAAATTCACATGAAATCAACCAAATTGAAGCTTGAAATTTTCACACATTCATAATTACATATTCTAGACAATAAGTATCACATTCAAACATTTCGGTGACTCGGTTTAGCGGTCCCGAAACCACTTCCCGACTAGGGTCAACTTTGGGCTGTCACAACTCTCCCCCACTTAAGAAATTTTCGTCCCCGAAAATCTTATCGGTAAATAGGTTTGGGTATCGTTCTTTCATCGAGCTCTCGGTCTCCCAAGTAGCTTCCTCGATCCCGTGTTTGAGCCATAACACCTTTACTAGCGGAACTCTTTTGTTTCGCAACTCCTTCACTTCACGAGCTAGGATACGCATCGGTTCTTCTTCATAGCTCATGTCGACTTGAATTTCAACCTCTGATGGGCTAATTATATGCGATGGATCAGATCGATAGCATCGAAGCATCGAAACATGAAAGACGTCATGAATCTTTTCAAGCTCCGGGGGCAAATCAATCTATACACAACCGGACCAACTCGTTCAGAGATTTCGTACGGCCCAATGAATCTTGGGCTCAACTTGCCCTTACGGCCGAACCTGAGTATCTTTTTCCAAGGTGAAACCTTAAGGAACACTTTGTCTCCCACCTGATACTCGATGTCTTTTCGTTTCAAATCTGCGTACATTTTCGTACTCCCCGGGTGAATTGACATTTGGCTACAATGGGCTTCGTTCAGAATCATCGAAATGAGTTCCGAATTCCTTGGAACACACAAACGATTTCTGAACCTCAAACAATCATCATCATCAATTTGAAACTCCGATTCCTCGTTCGGAAAACACTTAGCCCGTTTTGCAACCAATTCATCATCGACTTTCTGAGCTTCACGAATTTGGTGAGTCAATAATGGTTTAGCTTTTAATTCAGCTACTAACACATTGTCTGGTAGAACAGACAAATGCACGTTCATCGCTCGTAAAGCAAACAATGACTTCCGGCTTAAGGCGTCCGCAACCACGTTAGCCTTTCCCGGGTGGTAATCAATGACAAGCTCGTAATCTTTCAACAACTCAAGCCAACGTCTTTGTCGCAGATTCAAGTCTCGTTGAGTCATCAAATATTTGAGACTTTTGTGATCCGAAAATACATGGCACTTCTCACCAAACAGATAATGTCGCCATATTTTTAAAGCAAACACGATGGCAGCTAGTTCGAGATCATGGGTCGGATAATTCCTCTCATGTGGCTTCAATTGTCTTGACGCATAGGCCACGACTCGACCTTCTTGCATCAATACGCAACCCAACCCAAGTAGGGATGCGTCACTATAAATGACAAACTCTTTACCTGATTCGGGTTACACCAAAATTGGAGCTTCAGTCAAATGAGTTTTCAGTTGGTCGAAACTTTTCTGACATTTCTCCGTCCACTCGAACTTAACATCCTTTTGAAGTAGCTTCGTCATTGGTGTGGCTATCATCGAGAAACCTTTCACAAATCGTCGGTAATAACTGGCGAGTCCCAAAAAGCTCCGAACTTCAGTAATATTTCTTGGAGGTTTCCAGTCAAGTATGGCTGAAATTTTGTTCGGGTCAACTCGAATACCCGACGCGGATACCACATGACCCAAGAAGCTAACCTCTCTTAACCAGAACTCACACTTACTGAACTTAGCATATAACTGCTTTTCCCACAAAATTTGCAGCACTAGCCTCAGATGCTCAGCATGTTCGGTCTCATCTCTTGAATAGACCAAAATGTCATCAATGAACACAACTACGAACCGATCCAAATATGGTCTGAAGATCCGATTCATCAAATCCATAAATACCGCAGGGGCATTAGTGAGCCCAAACGGCATCACTAAGAATTCATAGTGACCATATCTCGTTCTGAAGGCAGTTTTTGGTATGTCCGATTCTCGAATTTGCAACTGATAATAGCCCGATCTCAAATCTATTTTCGAGAACACTGTGGCTCCCTTCAGTTGGTCGAACAAATCATCGATGCGCGGCAACGGATATTTATTCTTTATCGTCACTTTATTCAGTTGACGATAGTCAATACACAACCTCATGGTTCCGTCCTTCTTCTTCACGAACAATACTGGTGCACCCCAAGGTGAGAAGCTTGGTCGAGCAAAACCTCTATCCGTCAATTCTTGCAACTGAGCTTTTAACTCTTTTAACTCGGTTGGTGCCATACGATATGGGGCTATCGAAATCGGCGTAGTCCTAGGTGCAAGCTCAATACCAAACTCTATCTCCCGAACAGGTGGTAAACCCGGCAATTCTTCCAGAAAAACATCCGGGTATTCACAAACCACCGGCACAGATTCGGGTTTCTTTTCTAATTCTTTGTCATCAAGTACATACGCAAGGTATGCTTCGCACCCTTTTCTTACATATTTCTGTGCCAACATTGCTGATATTACAGCTGGCATCCCCTCCAAGTCCGCAGACTCAATTCGGACTACTTCGTTATTTGCGCACCTCAAATCAATAGTCTTGCTCTTGCAATTCACAATCGCATCATGCGCGGTCAACCAATCCAAACCAAGGATAACATCAAATTCATCAAACGGCAAAAGCATCAAGTCCGCCGGAAAACAGGAACCTCGAATTTCCAGGGGACATTTCTCACACACTTTGTCGACAAGCACGTAATGACCCAAGGGATTTGACACCCAAATTACAAACTCAATAGACTCAATAGGTAAAGTCTTACTGGATGCTAAGGTTTCACATATGTAAGAATGAGTAGAACCGGGGTCAATCAAAGCAATTACATTAGTATCAAAGAGAGTGAATGTACCGGTAATAACATCAGGCGAAGAAGCATCCTCGCGGGCACGTATAGCATAAGCTCTAGCAGGCGCACGAGCTTCGGATCTGGTTATATCATCTCTAGATCCTCTCTGACCACCACTAGCATTGCCCGTATTTCCAGATGGTCTACCTCGAGCAGTGGTAGCACCCGGTTTCCCACTCTGATTTTCATTCTGTTCAAACAACCTCGGGCAATCTTTAATGAAGTGGTCAACTGATCCGCACTTGTAACAGGAGCGGTCAGGGAATCTACAACTCCCCGAATGCCATTTACCGCAATATCGACATTTCGTTCTATCTCGACGTTCATTCCCAACACTGGCGACCGAAGTGCCTCGTGTACCCACAGGGGGTCGATCACGATCTCGTCTAAAAAGGCCCGAAGTGCCTCTAAACTGGCCCGCATCATCTCGAAATCTCTTCGATGTCTGTTGAAGAGACCTTCCCGAGGATCTTTTACGAAACTCTCCAGTTCCCTCATCAACTCTTTGCTTTTCTTTTCTAAGCTCTTCGGCTTTACAAGCTCGTTCAACAAGTACCACGAACTCTCGTATTTCAAGAACGCCAACGAACATTTTTATATCTTCATTCAGCCCATCCTCGAAGCGTTTACACATAATAGCTTCAGACGAAACACATTCCCGAGCATATTTGCTAAGTCTAACAAATTTTCGCTCGTAATCAGTAACCGACATGGAGCCTTGCTTAAGCTCAAGAAATTCCTTCCGTTTTTGATTAACAAATCTCTGACTGATATACTTTTTCCGAAACTCAGTTTGGAAAAACTCCCAAGTTACTTGCTCTCGGGGCACAACAGAAGTCAGAGTACTCCACCAATAGTAGGCAGAATCACGTAGCAAGGAGATAGCACACTTTAGGCATTCATCAGGTGTACAAGATAGCTCATCGAGTACCCGGATAGTGTTGTCCAGCCAAAATTCAGCTTGCTCGGCATCATCGCTATCCATAGCCTTAAATTCAATAGCCCCATGTTTTCGGATTCTGTCAACTGGGGGCTTATTTGACCTTATTTGGTCCGTTACCGGTGGTATTGTAGGTGCGGGGGTAGTATTTGTCGGGAATGGAGGTTGTGGAACAGCCATATTAGTTCGAATGTATTGGTTGAACCAATCATTCATCACGCTATAGAATGCTTGTCTAGCTTCATCATTCGGATTACTAGCATTAGGTTGAGAGTCTGCCGGCACTGTCCCTTGTGCGGGAGCAGGCGCTACACTCTCAAGATCATCAGCTACCTCTCGGTCACGATCGGGATCCATTACTATAAACACATTTACAATTGTCAGAAATCACCACACTATCAAGTAATCACATAAAATGGCATGTATAGCTAGACCCAACACATTACGGTAGTCCTAGAATCGACTAAACCGTAGCTCTGATACCAATTTAATGTAACACCCCGAACCCGAGACCGACACCGGAGTCGGACACGAGATGTTAACAAACTTTGAAAAATTTTTCCAGACACTGCCCAGTCTGAGTACTAGTCGCTTCAAAAATCATATCTTGAGTTTCACAACTCGAAAATCAGTTTTGTGATTTTTCCCTAAAACTAGACTCATGTCCCCACCTATGTATTTTTTTCTAGAATTTTTGGTCGGGCCAATTAGTACAGTTTATTAGTCAAAGTCTCCCATGTTACAGGGGTCGACTACACTGACCTTTTCCCATTACGACTTGGATATCTCTCTGCACAGAGCTTCAATACTGATGCCGTTTGTTTCTATGGAAACTAGACTCAGAGAGGAATCCATACATATATGGTATGACCCCTAATTATCTCTGGTCAATTTATAGTGAATTTCCAAAGTCGGAACAGGGAATCCAGAAACTGTTCTGGCCCTGTTCCACAAGAACCCGGATATCTCTTACTGTACTGTTCATATGATTGTTTCGTTACTTTCATATGAAAGTAGATTCATCAAGGTTCGATTACATTCAACACATACGTAACATATCCCCATATTGGGATGTTTTTCGAGTATTCGCTGGAATTTTACAGCAAGCTCATTCATTACCAAATCACGTACCTTCGGGATTTAACCGGATATAGCTCCTCGTTCAAATGCCTTCGGGACATAGCCCGGTTTTAGTAACTCACACAATGCCTTCGGGACATAACCCGGATTTAATAACTCGCACGAATGCCTTCGGGACTTAACCCGGATTTAGTATCTCGCACAAAGGCCTTCGGGGCTTAACCCGGAATTTGTATCTCGCACAAATGCCTTCGGATCTTAGTCCGGATATATTCACTTAGCACAAAGCCTTCGGGACTTAGCCTGGACAGCATTCAATTAATCATGCACATCTAACAATAATTCATGGCACATTCATATTTCATTTTCATTTGCGAAACTCAAACACAAGGCACATATCGTCCTTGCACATTCGGCTCAATAGCCACACATAGAGCATGATTTAATCACATCGTAATTTAAGCTCTCTTACTCAAGAACTTACCTCGGGTGTTGTCGAACGATTCCGCTAGCTATTCAACCACTTTTTCCTTCCCTTTATCGGATTTATTTCCCCTTTGCTCTTGAGCTTAATTAAACAAATAAATTGATTTCATCATTTAGGCATCAAAAAGATGAACACAAGGCACTTAGCCCATATTTATACATTAGACATTAAAGTCTCATACATGCAAAAATCATGCATCAACACAACATATTAGCTAATTTCTTTCCCCTTGGCCGAATATGCATGTCTATTTTTGGGGTCGATTTCAACACTTAATACACACATATACACACTAGTAAAGCATCCTCCCCCTTTTCATCAATTTAACACATGCATTGCTCATTAACATGCAAAGTTACATTCGGCCTTAGCACACATCTTGCTAGCCGATTCTTCTCCATTTAGCAACCAATGCACATATATGCTCACACAAAAATGCTAAAAAGGAGGTTCAAGAATCATCAAGCCATCATCACATGCATCATTAACAAGCTTCATATTTTGCATGCAATGGCATTAACACAACCTCCACCTAGGCCGAATCTTAACTCATCCTCATGCCTCATCACCACAACATCAAACACCAACCAAGAATGATGCATCCATGGTCAAGTGCCAATTCCATCACATAGCAAGATTTAGACCATGGGCTAGGTAGAACTCAAGCTAACAACTAAAACATGCATGCATCTCATGGAACATCATCAAACATACCTTAGCCTAGCTACATGCATGGCCAAATCTCTTCACCTTTCTTCTTCTTTCCTCCTTAAAATTTTTGGCCAAGGATGAACCAAAGGATGAGAAAATTTTTTCTTTGTTTTTCTTTCTAATTTAGGCTAAATGAAGGTGAGAAAAGGATGAACAAAGATCTTCTCCTCTCTTTTCTTTAGCTCACGGCAATGGGGGGGGAAAAGAATCAACTACACATTTTTTTTTTGTGTATTCATCATACTCCTTTTCATTATTTAATTTCCATGCCTATTATTTTATTTTTTTCCACCCATGATGCACCAACAAAACATGTCTATGACATGTCTTGGCCATCAAACTTGGTCTACCATGCTTGTCATGGCCGGCCACTACTAGTAGGGGGGGAATTTGACATGCAAGTCCCCCCTTTGTCCACATGCACTAATAGGTCCTCACACATTGACCTATCACATTTTAGAATTTTCTCACATACGTCCTATTGACTAAATTCACATGAAATCAACCAAATTGAAGCTTGAAATTTTCACACATTCATAATTACATATTCTAGACAATAAGTATCACATTCAAACATTTCGGTGACTCGGTTTAGCGGTCCCGAAACCACTTCCCGACTAGGGTCAACTTTGGGCTGTCACAGTAAACGTTTTGGCGAGAACTTTTGTTAAATAATAATAAAAGGGTTTAAATTCAGTAACGAATTTTTACCTAAAAGATCAATTTTTGAAAAACACTTCGATGTGACACGCCAGATTCGGCCATAACGTCTAGGCCAGGTTTGGGGTGTTACAGTCTAGCCCGTGCTCAGAACTGACTTGGCCATACGGCTTGGCATACGCCTATGTGTGCGACCATATGGTCTGCCCAGGCTCATTTCAAAATGGCCTTCGAGCAACACGGCTGAGACACACGCATGTGTCTCAGCCTGTGTAGGCAAAAATAGGCCATTTACAAGGCCAATGTGCCACCCATTTGGGTCTTCCCTACAATCATATAATAAGCATCAATAGCACCACAAATTAAACTAATTTCAACCACAATACGTACATCATTTATGCCATACCATTACTAACCATTTTCATTGCTTAAATCCATACCAAATCATACCAATTCATAATCCAAAAATCATACTAAAACATATGTTTCATAACTACAATTCATTTCATTCATTCTCATACCAAAACCTTACCAAATTCCAAAATAGGCACATACCAAAAACTTACCAAATTGACCAATTCTCTCGGCCATCCATGAACACATCATAACATACCACTTCTTAAAACAATTTAATCTAGCCATATCACATGGTATGATATATACATCACAAAGCATATCAAAATAGTCCTAGCCTATACATGCCATACTTTGATATATACATTTTCAAAAGGGTACCAAAATAAGGTTCAAGAGTGTGGTGATAATCTTCGACGATCCTCGATCTCCCGATAGCTTTGATATCTAAAAATAATTGAAAATACACACAAAGTATGCTTTCAAAAGCTTAGTAAGCCATATACAAATAAACTTATCACATAACATAACATAATTTAAATTCAATTCAATCATATATATCATGGCAAAGCATAACTACATATCTATAAATCTCATATAGCTCATACATATTTCATATGTCCACATAGGTTCAAATACTTACCTTTTAATTCTTAATCATGATGTACATTTCAAACGTACCTGAGTCGATATACAACCACATAGTTAGTTGTTTCTCGGAATGCCTGTTGAATTGTACGGAATCAAATAGGATACGCGGATAACTCGAAAAGCTCGTACAATGCCAACGTCCTAGACGTGGTCTTACATGTAATCAAGTATCGATGCTACTATCCCAGACAGGGTCTTACACAAAATCAAATATGATACCGATGTCCCAAACATGGTCTTACACATAAATCTCAAATCGATGCCAACGTCCCAAACGTGGTTTTACATGAAATCACATATCGAAAATCCTATGTCATGGCATATGTATCCTAGCTATTCCTATAGTTCGTACGGGACTTTTCGGACGTCGTCACATTATCAGAACTTTCTCGGATTTCATATATTTAGATCTCATATCCATTTACCACAATTCAAATATCATATAAGAAATAATAATTCAATTTAACACATTTATTGTATATTGACTTACCTCGTATGTATTCAAACGAACGGAATCGACTACTCAACGACTTTTGACTTTTCCCGGTCTAATTCCGTTTTGTTTGGTTCTTTATCTAAACACATTCAAATTTGAACTATTTAATCTCACATTCATTCAAAACAATCCATATACACACATTTAGGGCATTTTACAAATTAGCCCTCACATTTTAACACTTTAGTCCCTAATTCATAAAATCACAAAATACACAAAATTTCCTTTTACACATGCTTAGCCTGAATTTTCATGGAGTTCATATAAGCCCACATATTTCATTTATTTCACATTTTAGTCCCTCAATTTCTTATTTTTACAATTTAGCCCAAAATACTCAAATTCATCAATAATCTCAATACAAAACATAGTAATCTAACACATATATTTCATTTACTATCATCTAACTTCATAAAACTCACATTATCAACAATGGCACATCTTAAGATCATAATCAAATTCAAAAATTGAAGCATGGGCTTAAAAGATTACTAAGCAACGATTTCAAAAACATAGAAATTATCAAAAACCGAGTTAATTACATACCTTAATCAAACAAAAAAAGTGTCGAACCTTAAGCTTGAATTTTTATTTCTTTTTCTTTGATATATTCGACCAAAGATGAATGATAATGGCTTAATTTCATGCCTTTGTTTTATTTTAATTACCATATTAACCAAATACCAAATTTACCCTTTATTATAAAACCATTTAATCATTAAACATGAGGCCATTTATGTCCATTAATCTTTTCAATGGCATAATAGCAATATAAGGACTTACAATTAAGAAGCCATAGCAAATAGGTACTTTTAACATATAACATGCAACTTTTACATTTTATGCTGTTAGGTCCTTTTTCTAAATTAAGCACACAAACGATCAAATATTCACGCGAAACTTTCACAGATATCACTTCATATATTATAAGCATGAAAAATAATATTAAAATATTTTCCTAACTCGGATTTGTGGCCTCGAAACCACTGTTCCGACTAGGGTCTAAACCGGATTGTTACAAATGCAATTAGAAAACTTTGGTGAAGAAAAATATTTTGATTTGAGGATGTGATTAAAAACTAAGATTTTAACTAAGTAAAATAAATAAAAATAAAATAAAAGGTCCAATGCACGATTTCAAAAGATGATTTTAATCAAGATGACATAATTGTGCTAGATTAATTACATTTCTTAATTTAGAATTACTAAACTCATGTTCATGTTGTTACAAATAAATTCACGGCAACTTGGTAATTTGCTAACTTATGAAAATACTCACCTACCAAAATTCATTTATCTCTTAACTATATCTCTATGTCAATTCAACCGATTAAACAATTTTAATAAGAAATGTGTTAATGCACATACATACTTATGAAATTAAAATAATCTATTGTACATATCTCTATGCAAATTCAAACAATTAATTCAATCTCATAAGGACATAAAAGATTACGTGCGGTAAAAATGTATTCCTACCCAGTTTAATTACAATAATTTTGCAAGTTATGCAGGGCTAATGTATCGTTAGATACCGTTGCTAATTTAACCATCAGCTACCTTAGATGATTAAACATGCACTGATTAAGTATTGTGTCAATTAATTACAATTTCAATCTATTTAAATCATTAATTCATTAGTTACCTTACAATTGTAATGCAAGAATAACTTAGTCACGGTTTTACTTAATCAAACATCTTACCATGGCCTATAACAACACAAACACAATTTAATAAATTAAGTGGCCAAAATGCAATCAACCTAACACGATTATTCATAGATATGTTCATAACAACAATAATAAAATTAAAAGGATAAGGAACGAGAATCAAATTTGGTGTTTCTCTGAGGCTTAACTAGTTTGCTTTACTCTTCCTTCTCTGCTTGTTCTTGTTGAAATGAGACTTCCATGAACACTTGAATGCTACTCCAAATGGTGGATGAAGGACTATTTTTCAGAGGTGAAATCGACAAGGGAATGGGGAAGAAAATAAAAAACAACGGAAGGAGATTGAATAGAGAAAGTGAGAAAGAAGTGAAAGAATGAGAGGTTTTGAGATGTGTTTTAAATGAGCAGCCAATGGGGGGCTTTATAGGTTGTATAGGCTGCTAAAAATAGCAAAAACATACAGCCATAGAGTCCCCCCATGGCCGGCCTCACATGTGGCAAGTTTAAAGGTTTCAAACTTGCTATTTTAAGGTAGGGGCAAAGTTAGAGATGCATGAATAGTAGAGGGTTTGAATGCAAATTCAAGGAGTCTTCAGGGGCTACTTTGTAAGCCAAATAATCAGCCAAACAAGCTGATTGGGTCAGCATGTGGGACGGTTTTGGGCTACCCAGTGCTTGGTTGGATTGGTTTTCTTGGTTTAGCTTAACTAGGCCTCTTTTTGTGTAACACCCCAAACCCGACCCAGACGTTATGGCCGGATCCGACATGCCACATCGAAGCGTTCAAAACATTTTATATTGTTGATCCAAAAAAACCTACTTAGTGTTTTAAAAGATAATTTCATTATAGGTTAAAGTGAATGGAAGCTGTGCACCAGGTAGGAAACCGGAAAAGAGGAGATGAGTCTATCGGACTACTTAAGTACCTAGCTCCCTTCGGATCCAATCCTAGACATGCACACCGCCATTGCCACACCTTAACGCCATGTATATTTCTAGGAAACCGATTTGATTAAGTCATTTTTAGGAAAAGTGATTAATTTTGGAAATTACTTTCATTGCGGAAGCTTTGCTTGTTGTCGTGTTATTTTGAAATCAATTGTTGTTTTTTTGAAAACGCGCCCTAAAGCTATCCAATTTCAACAGTTAAAATAAGTAATACCTATATTAGTAATACATATTAAAACCATCAAAAATAATTAAGCGGCCTTATTATATTTAAAAACCCAAACCTCAACGTAAATAATAGGATGTTCAGTTCACCAGAAGAAAACCAAACTTTCAAAACGGGTGGCCACTCCGAATTCCCTCACAGCTCCAAGCCCACTATGGTTGGGATTTCCTGCGTGGATGAAAATAAAAGGGGTGAGTTTGGGGAAACTCAGTGTGTAAGGAAAACCCATTCAAAGCCCAAGTCAGGTCAAGCCTATTGGTCCTAAGCCCATTCAGGTAACAGTGGTACTGGACCAGAGCCCTTTTCAGATTACAATAAACTAGGCCTTAGCCCCTTATTCAGATAACAGTATGGCCCATAGGCCTATTTCAAAATAAATGCAACATCAATAACATATGCAAGCCTATTTGGGGAGACTACTCAACCCACCAACCACTACACTCCACCCGTACCAATCCTAACTCCATGTGGGGAATAGCTCAACCCACCCAGCCCAACACTCCACAGTTGCAGCCTTGCTGCTCAGTTAACAGTAAATTGAGGCAAAGCCTCCAGTACGTGGACAAGCCACTTTCAGTACTTCCTCCATCAATATCCCAATCCCATGCATCAGATAATAACAACATGGCATGCAGTAAATAACAACAGTTAAACATGCATTTAGGTCAATTTAACCCTAGGGGTATTTCGGTAATTTATCTACTAGGGGTAAAACTATAAATTTTCCACTTTCAAAGGTATTTCAGTAGTTTATCTATTTTAGGGTTTTTCATGCATATTCCTACTTTTCACGTACTAACAGAATCACGTACCAAGGGTTCTTACCGAATTGGGCTCGTTGGCCCATCATTCCAATTTTGGCCCATTAAGCCCAAAAATATCGAGGGCACAGAAATCATGCACTTTGCAGTCCAAATTTTGCAGCTTACCAAAAACATTAATCGATTTACCTCACGAGCATTCGCACACTTGCAAATCTACAAAATACCGATTTTCGGCATTTCGGCTTTTCAACTTTTGCCGATCCAGACTAAGAAAGAGGGTGTTAGTTACACACCTGTTTGCGACGATATGCTGACGAAATCCACACACGAACCGCCTACAATTGGATTACTAACACATTAATCTAACTATTCAAATACAAACTACGTATTAACCCCTTACAATATTCGGCCAACCACACCTACAGATCATAGCAAGCTTATAAGAAAACAATAAGTAACTCATTAACAAATTTTTGTCAATGTTTACCACATAATCATAATTTCACTGCAAGCTGTCTTCCTGAGCAACAGTCACTAAATCATTTATAACTGGAGCTACGAAACTCCAAATCAAGTTCCGTTAATTTTCCTTGAAAATAGACTCATATATATTCTATCCATAAAATTTTCAGAATTTTTGGTTTGGCCAATAAATACCAGATTTTTCTCAAAGTTTCGCATGTTTCATTGTTTGACTAATCTGACCACTCTTCATTACGAATCAAATTTCTCATTGTACAGAATTAAAAATATGTTCTCGTTTATTTCATTTGAAACTAGACTCAACAAGCTTTAATTACATAATTTATTCAGCTTCTAATTCATCTCCCACAATTTATGGTGATTTTCCAAAGTCACGTTACTGCTGCTGTCCCAAGCAGATTTATTACCAAATTCACTCTTTCACACATAACTTGCATGCATGTTATTTAAACATGTATATTACCAATCAATCATCACATATCTATGATTTTACTTAAGTATAATCTCCATTTCATCATTTTAAAGCACAACATGTTAGCCGATTTTTCCCTTTAGCATCTAAGGCACATGCATGTTCATTTGTTTGGCTCAACTTCACCTATCTTCCATTTTTCATCGAAAGAACATGAAACAACAACCATTTCCTTCATTTTAATTCATGACCAAATGCTCACAATACAACCAAAAACCAAAATATGCTTCAAGAGTTAAGGTAGAATCAAGAAGAACTCATGAACATCAAGATAGAAGCAAACTACCATGAACTTACCTTCAATTTTCTTCCCCAAGTGACCAAACATTTAAGAGCTTTCTCCTCTCCTTTCTCTTCTCTAACTTTAGGCTATGATGAACAAAAATGGACAAAACTTTGTTCTTTTCACCCCTTTTTCTTTTAATAAAATTTCATATTTCATCCATTTAATTCTTTAATACAAAAGACATGAAATTCCCATCATGGAACATTTACCTAAACCATTATCATGGAATATTTACCTAACCCATTATCATGGAATATTTACCTAATCCATTGTCATGGAATATTTACCTAATCCATTGTCATGGAACATTTACCTAACCCATTATCAATTTGTATCAATTTGTACCATAAATTATGGATATAAAGTGCTCATATTGTCTACAACAACATGATGGCTAGCCACTTCATGTAAAATGGGAGGTTTGTCATGCAAATCCTCCTATTTTGCACTCCTATTTATTTGGCCACTTCAATTTAGCCTATAGCATTTTCAAACATTTTCACTTAGGTTTTATTTCATAATTTCACCCCCTTTTTTCTTATGGAACAAAAATTAACTAAAATTGCCGGGTTCTATCTTAAGCTTGGGCCTTCTAGAGGCCCACTAACATAATTAAACCTATGCCAACATTCACAGAATTCCCGAAAATTGGGGCGTTACATTTTATAATTAATTAATAATAATTTATTTAACCCAAAGTAAATTGGATTAAAATTAAAAATTAATTATATTATGAATTAATATTCATAATTTGGACTGTCTTAGGTTGAAAAATTAATTCACCTTTATGCTTTAAAATCGCTTCTCGGTTTAGCATTTCTAATAGTGTCTACTGAGCCATTTTTCGTCCTTTGTGCGAATCTATTGAAAATAAATCAAAACTTGATATAAAATTAATTAAATTCAACATGTTAAAAATTTAAGTATAGTTTAATTATTTTATAATTATTATATATTTTCGACATGAATTTTACCAAAACTGTAAGAAATTTGAGTTAAAAAGGGTATGGAAAAGTGTGTATATTTTCGTGTTTCTAATATATATAGTGTCTTATTCTATGATTTTTAATGGGGTCCAAGTTGAAGTATTCTGGCTTTCTCAAGGGTTGAAGTAGGGGGATCCGTTGAGTCCGTATTTATTCATAATTTGTGTAGAGGGTTTTTTGAGTTTGTTTAAATCGGCTAAGCGAGAGGGGATAACAAAAGGGTCAAGGGTAGGACGAAGCAAACTATTGTTGACACATTTATTTTTTGCACATGATAGTATCTTGTTTGTTGAGACAACGATAGAAGGAGAAAATGCAGTGAAGTAGGTTGTGGTAGAATATGATGGTGTGTTTGGATAGTTGGTTAATTTTGATAAATCGCTCATATACTTTACTGGAAATGTTATCACTGAGCGGAAGGAACAAGTAGGAATAGTGCTTGGAGTGCGTATTATCAACCTAGAGAAATATCTTGGCTTGCAAACAATAGTGGGATGGAAAAAGACGAATGTATTTACAAGTCTTAAAGATAGAAAGTTTGTTTGAGTTTGGTTAGCTTTGTGATCAAATGGAATGAGGTTCCTGAAAGAAAGTATGTCTGAGTTTGTCTACGCTATGAAGGGTTAAACTCTAAGTTATCTAGTATTCGTCATATATAAATAGTATTATGTATTGTTTTAGGGTTATTTGGAATCTAAGCTTTTGGTTAATTTTGGTTTTTCTTGTGATATATAACATTGACATTTGGGACTCTTCTTGATGATTTGAAATCATCAGTACGAGTTTGTTTCTAATTTGTATCAAGGTAAGATTTGACTAGTAGTCTAATAGTTATCCAACTTAGTATGAGATTTTTCCAAATGCAAGACTAATTAGTACATATCAACTAAGGATTAGTATATGTGCATAACCATTCTAGGAAATAGTAAAGTGTAAGATTGAAGAGGAAATCAGTTGAAAGTTGGTTCAGTGTAGAAAATTTTATGAAGAAGTACCTTCATTTTCTTAAGAGAAATGGAAGGTAAAAATCATCTAGTAAGGTCTAGAGTTAGCCAAGTAATAAAAGTGAGAGTTGAAACGTTAATTATGGTACACGATGTATAAAAATATATATCCGATATTATGATTGTTTTTGTAACACCTGTAACCCGTAACCATCATCGGATTAGGGTTACGATGCCTTACCAGACAGACAGATCATTTCAGACCAATTCAGAATCACAGATATCACATAATATTAATACATAGGCAATCATCAACAATTCATCTCTTATGAAGGTCTATGAGACCTAAAACATACTTTTAAGGACAGTTGGGACTAAATCGAACACATTCATAAATTTCAGAACTTAGAAAATTTTTAATTCTGTTGAGGTCACATGCCCTTGTAACCAGGCCGTGTGCCTCACACGGGCACCAGACATGCCCATGTAAACCAGCCGTGCCAAAACAAGGCATTCATATTGACTTTCACCCACGGCCAATAGACACGCCCGTGTGCTATGGCCGTGTGGTACATAGCTAGCTACTGACTTAAGTCCACAGCCATATGACACGCCCATGTGTCTTAACTGTGTGGTCTTAGGAGGTTACCGGTTTGCATACATGGCCACAAAGGCACGCCCGTGTGCACAATGCAGTCTTGGTTTAAGCCAATTTGCCACCCCTTTCTGGGTCATTCCTACAAGAAACATTAAACAACATTCATGCCACAATTTTCAGCCAATTCATACTTAAAATGACCAAATTATATTAGATCATAAAACATTACAAGCATACACCATTTGGCATCACCAACCAAATACCAAAACTATGCTCAAACATAACATTTTCTAGCCAACTCTCATGGCATAACATATATACATTTCAAAGCTTAAATACATAAACATTCTTGCCTATACATGCCATACTTAAAATATTTACACTTTCAAAAGTAGCAAAATGAGTTCGATAGTGTAGTGACAATCCTCGACTATCCCTGAGCCTTCAGTAGCTACGATAACTATAAAACAGACAGAAATCACACAGAGTAAGCTACAAAGAGCTTAGTAAGCAAAATAAAATTGGTTTAACTACTAAAGCATATAAAGTAAAAGTCAATAGCAAGAATTTATAGCCGTATCACAGAGTAATTCATCGGCCTAACCATGCTCATTAGCTTGTATACATTTCATGCTTCATTTCCAATTTCCATACATACTTCACATTCATTATTTCACAGAAACAAAATTTTTCATATTCAGAGATTTAGTACGATACAAACGTACCTGTATAGATTATACATTTCATATATTCATTCCCATATCTCGTACTCTATCATCAGACAGTTCAGAAACAATACAGATACTCATAAACGGGAACAATGCCGACTTCCCAAATGTGGTCTTACATGTAATTCAGTATCGATACCTCTGTCCCAGACAGGGTCTTACACGAAATCAGATACGATGCCGATGTCCCAGACATGGTCTTACACGTAAATCTCAAATCAAGGCCTGTGTCCCAGACACGGTCTTACACGATAACTCAGATCGATGTTCACATTCCTTTAGATACATAAAAAGCTTTTTAGATACTAGCATATTATCATAATTTAATCGGAATTCATTCATCAGGCTCTCAAGGCCTTCCAATATAGATTACATTTTGTATGTGCAGAATTTAGTCAATTTAACACGTAATTGTAATTCGACTTACCTCGTATGGATTTTGGACGAAACGAGTCGACTATTCAACTATTTTGGACTTCCCTCGATCTAAGTCTGATTTTCTTTGTTCTTGATCTATTACAATTCAAATTCAACCATTCAACCATTTATTTCATTCAAAATAATCCATGAACACATATTTAGGGAACTTTTCATTTTAGCCCTTACATTTTCACACTTTGACAATTTAGTCCATTTTTCACAAAATCACAAATATGCAAAATTCACCAAGACTATAGCTTGGCCGAATATACATAGCTTCCATACGAGTCCGAATAACATATTTATTTCACAATTTATTCCTTCAAAACCCCATTTTTACAAATTAGCCCAAATAGCTCAATTCCATAAAAAATTCAAGAACAAAACATGATAGTCTCACGTATAATCTTTCATAATCCATATAAAAACATCACAAAGCTCATATAATCATCAATGGCACATTTCATAATCTTCAACAAAAATAGAAATTCAGACACGGGTTTTGAAGAACACGAAGCAATGATCACAGAAACATAGAAATTATCAAAAACCGAGAAAAACTCATACCTTAATCAAGTTCTTCAATGGTCAAATGTTAAAACATGAAAACCTAGCTTTTATTTCTTCAATTTCGGTATGAAAAAAGTGAAAATGACCATTTGCATGCTTTGTTTTATTATATTAAGCATTATAATCACCTTTTACCATTTTGCCCTCAATGAAATAACATTAAATTTACCAACTACATGTCCATATTTGTCCACCATTAAAACAAATGGTACATTTGACATGCAAGGACCTTTATTTTAAAAGCCAAGCCAAATAGGTGCTTTAACATCTAGCACACAACTTTTACACTTTAAACAATTAAATTCTTTTTCATAATTAAGCACAGGAACAGACAAATTAAATCACAGAAACTTCGCAGATATAAATTCACATATCATAGACACAGAAAATAATATTAAAATATTTTTCAGAATCGGTTACGTGGTCTCGAAACCACTATTCCGACTAGGGTCACAACCGGACTGTTACAGTTTTCGCCAAAGACAGAATAGAAATGCAAAGTCTTCAGGATAAAGAGTTCAACTACAAAAGAGTTTTGTTCATGTTTTAGGGGAGGCAATTTAAAAGAGTTCACCAGGAGAGACCAAGACAAAATTGCGCCAAAGAAATGACAAGCATGGAGACTATGCATACAAAAATATCTTAGGAGTATGGCGTATAGTTCTCTACGCTAAGGGAGTCTGTTTTTAACAAATTTTTGTGTTGTTATGTATTTTTGTTAAGAGTTGGATGTATTCTTGAAATATTTTATTTAACCTTTTATTTATCTCTTTTTTCAGAAAAAAATTATTAAATAATATGAAATAAGTTGAAAAAGGATTATGCACAAATGAATTTTAAAATTTATGCTAAGTGTTTGTATGTGGTAACACCCGATTTTCATATCCAGTGTCTCTGATTGGGTAAAAAGTGTTACAGAAGTCCTATGAGGGAAACATACTTATGAAAATGTCATTGGATGAGTACTAATCAAGTAGCTTTTGTAATGGTATGATATTAGGGAGAGCTCAATCGCGATACTATAGTGGAATGACATTGTGACTAAATGAGTTTATAATTAATAGGTGAAAAGCTGAAACTTAATTATAAATATTTTGAGTCCTAATTACATTTTTCTAACCAGTCCCTTCACTAGCTCATTGAAACCATAAATAAATTACAAGTTTAATCAAATGAACTGAAGTGGATAGAAATATAAAGTTAGAGAAATGAGTTACATTCGGAAATGAATGTGGTTTCTCACTAGGTATGAAAATGATCTGAGAATTAATTTATGATTTTTTGAATTATTAATTAATTCGTTGAAGTTTGAAAATAGATTTAAATTAATTTTTCATTTTGAATCCATTGAATGTAGAAAAATTAAATATATTTTCTCATAGATTCTTTTACGGTAACGTTGTCATAATTTTAACAAAATTAGAATTGAGTTGAGAAAATTATTTAGTTGTGAAATTCATTAATTTAAATTAATTTAGAAAATAATATTTGTTTAAGGAAATAGAAAAAAAACATATATTGGATTGGATTAAATTATAAAGTGATGGATTAAAAGTCCAGAAAACATATATAATTGCACCCAGTATGGGAGATGCCTAATTCCCTCTTGATGAAAACAAGGGGACGACAAACTTTAATATTTTTACCCAAGGTTGTCGCTCCTCTCTCCTTAATAGTAGGGAGTTAGAGTTTTTTCTATGAAATAAATATTATTTTGGTTCAACCAATTTAACTAGGATTCTCTTAAGTTTCACTATAAATAAATGACACTGGTAGGCTTCAAGACACACATGAAAAAAGAGAGAAATACAAGGCTCTTAAGTTTTCAATATTGTTATTTTGCAAAAAAGTAGTGGGAAATTATTTTCTAGAATAAATTCTATTTTTTGGGAATTGCAAGTCTACCGGTTTCTATTTGAGAGAAAGTTTTACTTTCCCACTGAAAGTAAAAAAAATAATTTTTGGTTTCGTATTTGATTCGAATTTGTTTGAGTCCATACTCAAAGTAGTTCGTGGTACAAGAACAGCGGAGAAAGTCGTTCAATTGAAAGCTGAGAAGGACAAGGGTCCGTCTAGCCCAAAACACAAGTGCGATTTCTAGAAAATTTTATTACTATAAATATCACAAACTGGCTCAATTTTCAAAATTTTATTTTTTTCGTTGTGCAAAAAAAACATTTTTGAACCAGATTTTTTCCAACACATATTAGAGATGAAGTGGGTTAGCTTGGAATGTAGTTAGATTAAGCTTAAAGCTTTAAGATCATTATGAGTTATTAGAGATCAAATTGTAAAGAATGAAAGCTGTTGGAAATAAATGCCATGGATTGATAATTTAAGGCCCCTAAAGAATAAATACGAAGTCAGATTTTGATTTGATTGAGTAAATATCGAGATACGAGCATTTTAGATATTAAGGCTATAAAGGTACTTAACTATAAAGTATGCATTTATGTTTATTTATTTGACTATGTTTTCATTAGTTGTGAAACTAATACCCTTTCGTAAGCGAAGTATCGAGCGTAGGTAACGAAAAGGTCGGAACATCAAGGGTCAAGGTAAAAGTGGGCGATAGATAGAGAAATTGGATTGTGCTAGCATAATTTGACTTCATTACATAGATCAATTAAGTAGTTAAATTTATTGGAATATTGATGAAAATTATAGCTTAGGTGTAATAGCTCATTTATAGTGGTGTCGAAAACAGTGGTTTAGGGACCATGATTCTGACGAGTGAATTATTATTTTATTATTTATTATAGGTCTGTGGGATTATATTAAGGTTGTATTAAAATTTTGTTAAGAAGTTTTGAAGTTTACATAGTTAATTAAGTGAAAAGGACTAAATCATAAAAAGGGTAAAAGTTGAGAAGGGATTCAATAGCTTTGAAATCTTAAACTAAAGGACTTGAATGATAAATATACCAATTGAAGGGTTAGTGGATGTGCATAGATAAGGTTTCATTGAAATTATTGATAAATGATAAGGTTAAAATGGTATTTGATTAACTAAAATAAAAAATTAAGTAAAGGAAAATGAGAAAAAGTCATGATCTTCTTCCTTTCATTTTGTTTCAACCAAAAATCAGCATTGTTTTAGGGTTTGAGCATTCAGTTAAGCTTTTATCTTGCATGTAAGTGATTCTGAGCCCCGTTTTTAATGATTTTTATGATATGAGTTTTAGTTCGTTTTAGCTTAATCTAGCTAGCCCGAGGGTTAATTTGCAAAATTTTTGAAGGTTGAGGGACTTTCTATGAATGTTTTCGAATAGGTTTTTATGTTAGTTGATAGATTATGAGTCCTTGTTTAAAAATAAATAAGTCTTGTTAAATGACTTTTGATAAATTTTGGAAATAAGAATTAAATTGTTAAAGGTATAAATCTAAGGATTTTATTGTGAATTGTTGATAAATATGAGTTTCTTTAAGGTCTCTTGCATCATGGTTTAAGTTGGAATTAAGTTGAAATGGTTAGATTTTAAGTTATGATCTTATGGACTAAATTGTGAAAAGTTAAAAATATTATGGGAAAATTTATAATTTTGCATAAACATGAATTATGAATTGAATTATATAAGTACCTAATTGAATGAAAATGTTTATTTAGATCAAGATAAACCATATTCGGACTTAGATCGAGGAAAAGCTAAAGCTTTGGACTAGTTCGACTTTACTTCTACACCCTGGTTATCGAGGTATGTTCGTATGAACTGTGTTCGTTTTAATGTTAGCTAAATAGAACATATGATATGTTGTTGTAATATAAAAGAATCAATGTTTATAAATGTATCCATGTTATAATGAATTGACGAATAACGAGTCCCGGTTGAACCTTAAGAATTCTTAGGATACAAATGACATGTCATTAGGGATTTCATGTTTCGGGTTCTAGTCTTGAATGTCTTATCGATTGCTGAGGTCTTGTATTTGTTACGGATTCTCCACAACTCGTGTGAGCAGCATCGTGTAGCTTACATTCTGACCATAACTCATGCGAGCAGGCCCATTTCACAGCTCATGTGAGTAATGATGTAAAGGAAAGGTTACCGTTATATGTAAAGGCACACTATGTGTGAGCTTTCCCGAGTATTCGATGTAATTCTAGATGGTTCAACTAGTAAGAAAAGGAATGGAACGATAAGTAAGTTAATGAAAATGTTCATGACTTTATGGTAAGGTTGATGAATTTGTGATGTATCTCATGAAAATCACTTATGTTATAAATGAACTTATGTGATGTTAAGGAATCTACTAACTTGTGAATTTGATGGTTCTTGAATAGGCTTAAGCTAAACTTAGGACATTGGTAATGGTTTTTCTTAATATAAAGTTTATGTTATAGAAGTGGTAAGTTTTGTTTAAATTTTATACAAGCTTACAAAGCATTCATTGATTACGTAGTTATTTTTCTTTGTTTTATAGATTATCGGAAGCTCGATCGGTTGGAAGCTCGTCAGTTGTTTTGTGTATTTTGGCCAAGGTTAATAATGGCATGTATAGGTTGTTTTGTAATGGTGATTTGGTATGTTTATGCTTTAAAACCTATGGTTGACTTGGTACACTTTAATGCTCTAACAAGTCATGTCAAATTGGCCACTTTTGAATACTTGTAAATAAGGTTCTTATGGTATGTTGATGATGGCTTGAAGATGGTTAATTTGTAACATGTTTTGACACATATTTGAACTAGGTCCTTATGCATGAATTGAGGCAATGGTAATATGTTTAGGTAAATGATGTTTTGATTTTAGGTGATTTAGGATGATTGAAATGACATGTTTATGTATGTTTGAATGGTGTTTGAACCTATTGAAAGTGTGCATAAATGGATTGGTTAGTTATGCATGCATTAGTTATGAATGACTTGATTTTATGTACATTTTTAGGTTCACACGGCCTAGGACACGGGTTGTCATGCGACCGTGTGTCATTTGGGATTTCTTAGTGTTTCAAGTCAGTGAGTTACATGGCCTAGCACATGGGTGTGTGGGGCAACTCAAAGAGTTACATGGCCTATCACACGGGCGTGTGACACGGCCGTGTGACCCTATTAGGATGAGTTACACAAGTGAGGACACAGGTTGGGACACGGCCGTGTGTTCCTTGTTCAAAATTTACACGCCCTAGGGTGATGTCACACGGCTTGGCCACACAACTGTGTGACCTCTATTTTCTAAATTTTACAACTTTTTTTTAAAACTTCTATTTTGTTCAAGTCTGAATTGCTTCAAAGCTGTTTTTAGGGCATCAAAGACTCGATTTAGGGACAAAATGTATGTGAATGATTGGTTTATAGTGTATCTAATTTATTTAAATATTATGATGTTTATGTTTTTTATTATACGATAATGCTCTATAACCCTAATTTGGTGATGAAGACGAGTTAGGGGTGTTACATTAGGATTTATAGACATGTCTTGATGAATTAAGTATAAAAGAATTGAATAACATTGTTTTATGTTTGTTTGACTGGTGATAGGATTAATAAGGAATTTGTATAATATTTTTATGAAATGGTTCTTGATGAAATTGATAAAAACTAAATGTGCATTGTTGATTTGTATATACGGATAGGAAATTGAAACTTTCACATTAAATAAAATATTATATATCATGATAAATTGAATTTGATGTGTAACACTCCATAACCAACTTGATCACCAAGTCCAAGCTACAGAATGCCACATTCATTGTCAGAGCAACTACAATCAATTATATACAAATTCAACCATTAAACACATAAATATGCACATAATACGTGTATAATATGATACATAATCATTTCCAGGTCAAATAAGAGCTTATGAAAGTTCATGACTTATCATGGGGTTAAACAAGGACTAAATTGTAAGGTTTTTAAACTTCCTAGGCTGATGTCATGATTGCCATGGTTCGGTGTTGCAACCTTGAAGACAATAAGCAAGCTTTGTAGCTTGAAGACCAAATTGAAAATTTTTCAAAACATTACAGAATTGATGTCGTGACCTCAAATAGGGGATGTAGTGACAAGAATGGCTAGCATCGCGACATCTAAGGGGTGGTGTTGCGATTTTCTTGGTAGAATACCATAACTCCAATTTCTATTTGTTTTCAACCAAACATATGGCAACAATGGTTGCCCCTAAGACCCCAATTAACCATCCAGCACATTTAACAAGTTCTTTATACAACAAACACAACAAAACCAATTTCCTGTATGAACCATTACTTGTTTCATTCATTCATTACAACATTACTGAAGCTTGGCCATTTATTGTTGGAAAAATCGAGTTTGAAAAATGTAACGGAAAATAAATTTAGGGAAAACAGAGTTTTAAAATTTTTTCCAAAACAAGATCTTGGTTTTGATATCTAAAATAATAAAAATTTATCAAAATTGTACCTTTTCGATTCGTATAAGATGAGCGCTTCGACCGAATAGTCTTCTCTGCTATCCTCAAGCTCACGTCTGTCGAATGTGGGCTCACTTCGAATCAGAATTTTTTTAAAAAAATTACTAGTGGGCTAATTTCATAATTTTTTAAACTTTCAGGTCAAGTTGTAAATAAAAAATATCTCTAGAAATTTTTTGAAATAATCTATTTAGAGAAATTTCTCTCTACAACTTTCTCTTGAATTCAAGTGTGTATAAAATAATGATTCAAGGCTCTCTTTATATAGGGAGAGTTTATAGAGTTCAATTATAATTAAACTTAATCACTTTAATATTAAATTTAATTTAATTTATCAAGATAAATATTAGATTAAATTTAATATTAAGATAACCACTTTAATATTAAATTAATAAAATATTATTACGATAAGTATTAAATTTAATTTAATATTAAACTATTAAAATAATATTATTTTTTTAAATAGTTAATTTGAAATCAAATTCTCTAGTAGAGTCCCAGTAGCAGTGTAACTCTTCCACCGCTCAACCATTGAAAACCAATCGCCATCGGCCACCGGGATGCCACCGTTGTAGCCACTGACATCGTCGTGTCTAATGATACAGGTGTGACCCCCCTACGGTACCCCAAGCCGATTCGGCTACAATCGATTCAGTCCGGGTTAGTGACAACCCACAAGTATGGTCTAGCCACCGGTTGGACCGTTGGCCCGGTTTCACATATCGGGCCCAATTTGACTAATTTTTAGGTCTTGGTCTCGATTTTGGGCTCCCGGGCTCAATTTACGATCTTAAGTCCACTTTTCAAGTTTAATTATCCATTTGGCTATTTGTCTGACTTGAAAATTAATTTTCAAAAATATCATATTAATTTTAATTAATTTGATTAGTTTAATTTTACTTGATCAAAATTATTTTTTTCAAAAATCAATTAGATTTTCGAAATTAATTTTTTAAGAAAATTCTTTAATCAAATTCTCTAGTTGAACAATTTCATGATCACCTAATTTAATTCCACATCAAAAATCGACTCAATTAAATTATTTCCAAAGTCGTAAAATTTTCTTTTGATTCAAATGGAGTCTGATCGAGGTTTTGTTGAGCTAGCGGAAGGACCAATCGGACATATACAATTAGGCTCTAGTAATTGCAATTATGTCCAGAATTATTGTTTTGATAATTTGCAATTACGTAATCATGGAGTCATTCCACAAGAAGTACCATGAGTGAAAACTCCTTATTTTATACTCTTTACGAAAGCAATTCATCCAACTGCTTTGTCCAATGACCTCGTTATATGTTGTTACCCTCATGTGATATCCTCGATTCCTTTTAGTTAAATTCGTTCACTCAATACAATTCTATTTTATCTCATTGTCACCATTGTGTCTTCTTAATGATTAATATGACCACTGTCAACAAATGGCTGTGCTAAATTTCTTGTTCGAGAATAAGCAACCCGTGACCATGTTCCATATTTATCAATCCACACAATGCCAATGAGAGGATATCATTAACTCTTTAATTGAGTTATGAATTCCACTATTGCTAGTAAAGCCATACCATACACAAGTCATGTACCCAACATACCGGCTATGGGCTCGATCATCTTTAGAGTATAAGCCTCCACTTATATTAAAGCACATGAGTTGCATACGCATGGTTAGTGACTAACTTAGGATTTAGGTAAATCACACCATGAATGTCACAAGTGAATTAATTCACAAATGGGTTCAGAATTAATTCATCTTGGGTCCAGTCCAATGTATCATTCTACCAATGAAGACGTCTATGTCTCTATCCGTGGAGTCAATTGCTCCGATAGCTAAGACTAGTCATCTTCCCAATTGGAATTGTAGACGACATAATAATCCTTCTTAGTATTTGAATCAAATTCTCACTTCGATTCTTTTACGGGATTACAGACTTATTTAGATTATCTACTGAATTAAATTGTCTTTCTCGTAATGTAAATGTTCTTACAATGCCACTTATCTTTAGTTTGAACTTAGACAATCAATGAGCTAATATTTGCTTGTCACAATTTCGCTATGCACACAAAATATAAAAGATAGAAATACAAAAGACATAATAGTGAAATGTGAAATTAACTTTATTTATTTATTCATCGTTCAAATAAATAGAAAACAATAACATGTTTACTACAATATGGGCACATTTCCCAATATTTACAACTTGAAACTAGCCAATCTTAGGTACACGCCTTTGAACAAAATAGAAAGAGTTATACAAACTTCTTTGAGTCGAAGGTTGTGATCTGGATGTTGGATTCACCTTTGAGAATTTAAGAAATACCTATAATTGCACATAGAATAAACAACATACGTTGAGTGATAAATCTCAATACTACTTTCATGGTTCAAGATGATATAACATTGACATTAGTAACATGTTACAAAACATATATATATATTCAATACTTAACCAATTCATTTTCAATAATGCCAATCAATTCCATTAACTTATATACATATGAGCATACATATAGAAATGACAAACCAATCCATTCAACATTGCAACATATTTAACCAATTCAATTTACTTGTCAATTACCTATTATAAAGTCATTTAACGTTTATTTTCAATTATGAATTTAACACCTATACCGTAACATTATGTCATCCAATTCCATGATCATTCAACACTAATAAACTATCTAATATATCATTTTAATCTCTTTCTAGAGTCTATCGACTCATTCATATTCGTTTCAGCCTTAGGGCTCATTTTCAAGTAATTCTCATAGCCAATTATATACTTTCTTTATTATGATACACTTATACACACAAGTGATTACATAGCATTATACCATTTCATTTCATTTCGATATCATTTATCAAGTTTACAATTTATAACCCCTATTAACCTGACCAGATTCAGACGGATACACGGATCGTCCAACCAACACATTAAACTGGCACTGAAGTGTATCACAAGATAAACCAAAGTAAGGGAAACTGGCACATATAGTGCATGTTGGCGCACGAAGCACATCCTAGCACAGAAAGTGCATCTTAGCATACGAATCACATTCTGGCACAAAAAGCACATAAACCTGTACACAATTCAATCCTATGGCATGCCAACTATATCCGACTCAACTTGAACAACTAATAGGGTATTAATGTTCCATTCACAATTACATTATCCGTTTGATATATAATTTCACATTCTATTTTCACAATTTCAATTCAATTCAATTCAACCTCAATACACATGTATCTTGCATCATGTAACATATTTCTATCCACTTTGCATATCTCATATCATATTCCAACTAATTCATGTTATTTTTTTTATTTTATTCAATTTAGTCTACTATCTCGATATTTAATATCAATCTTAACAAATTGATTCATACAATCATTATATACTCACCTTGATATTCAATCATGCAATTAACATGTTTATGCAAACAATAAATCGATCTTGAATTATAAAAGTATAAATCGAGATTTCGTGTCACTCGGCTTCAACTCTCTCTGATCCTTTCCCTCTCGACGGCTTGGTGCCGTCTTTAGATACGTACAATCATATAGCATATAAAAAATATAAATTTCCACCCAATTCACAATTGAATACAAATTCAAGCATAATTTACATTTTATTCAATTTAGTCCCTAAACTTAAGACAAGTATAACTTTCGATATAAAGCTTTGGGTTAAAATTCGATTTCACATTTACTCATCAGGGACCCTATACTTTCTATTCCTAACATAATTTCATAACATATTTTCATTTTATTCAATAAAGTTAACAATCAAGCTTGTTAAGCTTTATAATTTAGTCCTTTTCATAATGTAAACTTAATTTCTATCAATTTGAAATCTAATTCCTCAATTTCTTAACAATGGAAACTTATCAAAATTTCAAAAATTGAACAAATTGATACATGGGTTTGCTAAATCAAGCTCCCATGATTATAAATATATAAAAGTAAAAGAAAATGGCTTAAGGACTTACTTGCCAGAATTGGCCAAATGCTTAAGGCTTTTCTCTCGTGTTCTTTAATGGTGGACGGTAGAAATGGAGAAGATGATAACATTTCTCCACTAACTTTTAGTTTATATACTAGATTTAGTTTACACTTAAAATTAATTAATTAACTTAATCTTAATTAATTATACATTAATCTTCAAGTAGTTAATTCTAATGACATCCACCCTCATCATCCACTAATATTTAATTAAAATTAGTTTATTAACCATTTTAGTCCCCAGGATAATTGCTATCTAAGTCCCCAAGCCTTCTCCTAATTAAAACTTTATAGCGATTGAAATTTTACAATTTAGTTCATTTATGGACTCAATTTACGGAAACGAGTTTCAAAATCGCATTTTCCAACACCATTGGAAGCCGAGTAATTATACTTTATAAATTAGTTAGTATATTAAATAAAGCAACGAATAATAACATGACACCTCATCATTAAATAAAATAAAAAATAGTGAAGGACTTTTAAATAAATACTAATAACTTTATTTGAACATAATTAAATAATTATTAATTATAAATAAATGCTATAATCCTAACCCTAAATCCAGGACTCTAAACTCAAAATCTTATATCCTAAACCTTTAAACCCAAGATCTTAAATTCAAAATATATTAATATTTATTTATAATTAATTATTATTTAATTATGTTTAAATAAATTTATTAGTATTTATTTATAAGTACTCAACTATTTTTTTATTTTATTTAATGATGATGTGTCATACTATTATTTATCGATAATACATGAAATTTATGCACCAACAATAGTGCATCAAATATTATTCCTATTAAATAAGTACTAATATGAATCTAGGGTTGGTATTAGTTTCTTTTTATAATTATTTATTTCTACAATATTAAGGGCCTGGGGTTGGGAAAAATGAAAAAAGAAACTTTGCAAAAGGTTATATAGGTAATTTGGCGAACACAGCCAGAACTTGCCCAAACTTTAAACCCTAATTCGTGGTATATATAGTGTTTTCTTTCACTCCTAGAAGTCTGATGAAAATACATCTCGCAAGCCGCACACGGAGTGATAGTCGCAGCACGCGATAAAAATGGAGGCAGCCAGAACCGTTAAAGACGTTTCCCCACACGAGTTCGTCAAGGCTTATGCCGCCCATCTCAAGCGCTCCGGCAAGGTATTCTTCTTTTTTCTCAAGTCTTCACAAAATTTGATTTGTTAGAGATGCAAATTAGAACGTTTTCTTAGTATCTTAATGTGATTTTTTTTCCTTCACAATAAAAACACAGATTGAGCTTCCTCCATGGACTGATATTGTCAAGACCGGTAAACTGAAGGAGCTTCCACCCTATGACCCTGATTGGTACTATGTCAGAGCTGGTATTTACATTCGTCACCCTTACCAATTAACACTAATTAACCATTATGTAAATTTTTCATGAGCGATAAATTGTGTCCCTTTGTAGCTTCCATGGCTAGGAAAATATACTTGAGGGGAGTTCTTGGTGTTGGTGCCTTTAGGAGGATCTACGGAGGAGCTAAGAGAAATGGAAGTCGCCCACGCCATTTCTGCAAGAGCAGTGGATCTGTTGCTCGTCACATACTTCAGCAATTGCAGGATGTCAACATCATTGATATTGATCCTAAAGGGTGAGTTTTTATGTTCTATAATTGTTTTTCATTTATATTTTCGGGTTGTCATGGCATTAGTTATTTGGTATTGTTGAGAGATAGTTGGTTCCGCGGTCAATGGAAGTGACAACATATTGATAGCTATGCAAATTAACATATCTTCAATTGGGAGGAGAAATAACTTTTAAATCGTATCCTAAACACCTTAATCTCTCTTAAGTTTTAAGATCATAGCAATGTGTTAGGATATGATTCAAATGTTGGATTTCAGGTATTATATATCATGTATTAAGAAAATTAGAGAATGAAAACGAGAAGAAATAATCAAGGAAGTAAGAGGATTTTGAGACTTGTATAATACTTTCATTAAGGTCTTAATATGCCTCCAACATATTATTTCATACTGTAGACGACTTTTGCAAGACATTATGTGTCTTTACAACTCAATTGTTTTGTGCACATTTTGAGCTTGATCTTCTAGACAATGTGAGATGGATTACCTAAACCATGAACTACCAACATATATTTATACATGAATATGAGCTATGATTTTCTAAATATATGACCATATTAAAAATCAAGCATATACATGTAACATATATATATGCTTGTATCCAGTACCTTGGAAGTTTTGAGTAATAGATTAAATAAGAAGTATATGAGTAGAATAGCATATGATTAGCATCTGTTATTTATATAAACTAAAATATATATCATGTGTGTAACAGTGGTAGGAGAATCACATCAAACGGCCAACGGGATCTGGACCAAGTAGCTGGAAGGATTGCGGTTGCTATCTAAGAAATTTTAACTTTATGTTTTTCATGTTCCTGAGATTTAGTCGTTTGAAAATTGGGTTTTCATAGGAAGCTGTTTTAAACATTTTCCGTTTTGGTATATTAAGTTCTGAATTTATTTTGATTTTGATTTTTATTGAAAACTGATGTATGCTATATTTTCTTTCTGCCGCATGTTTGGTCTTGATCATCGTGATTCCTATGAGTTGGGTGTTTTACATATGGAGAATCAAGTTTTTGCATAAATGGATCTGGAGGGTTCCAGGAAAATGTTTTTAAGATGTAGGGTTTGGGATTTTAAATTTAGATTTGGATTTCCAGATTCTTTGTATTACTCAAATTGAGGATATTTTGAATTAATGGAGTTTTCATATTTAGATCTGAAAACATTGTTCTTTTGTTTTGGAAAATATTGGTTTACTACATCCTCTTAATATGTATGTAGCAAGTGCTCGATGGAAGAAAATCACCCATTTTTTTACTTCTGCAAACTAACGTGATATATTTAAGCTTGGATTGGATTCGATATTGATCGACAAAAAAGTATCAGTTGATGTACGTTCATATAAACACTTTGGGTTTTAAACATTAAACTTGTTTACACCGTGGACTAAAGCGCCAATTAATAGCCAAAATGTGAAATAATACAATCACATCTGCAATCGGAAGGCACTCAAAATGTCACAAAATATACTAGCGAGTCTTGGAAGAACAAAAAATATACAAAATGTGAAATAAGATAAACATTAAACATTTAGTAAACTTAAAGATGTGCGGATTAAGTCGTTGATATCGACATTGTTATCAATATAGAAGAACATAGGTTTATACCTGTGTTTGGTTATTGCTAATGCAAGATGACACAAATTCATACACGTGTTTGACTGGATAATGAATCTAGAAAGAAAATAGCTGGTGAAGCAAGCGACTATTGACAGGAAGAATTGGAAACATCCATAGTCCAACAAGCTTAGCTCTGCAATATAGAAACACTAAAAACTCTTAAACTGCAGTTCTTGATACTGTGGCGCATACAAGGAGTGCAAAATTAGTAACTAGAATATTAATTTCAAGTTAATCTGGTTCAGTTGACTGTTTATATATATAGTAAAATCGATTTTAGATTTGATTTTATTAATCGAATTTTCATCCAAATTGACTAGTTTAAACATAACAATTTAAAGAAACAAATCAAACATAGCTATAATTGTTGACTTTTTAATTTGGAAATTAAAAGAATTAGCGGTCATAATCTGAAGGTTGTTTGGTTACTTTGAGATGGGCATTTGATAAGTGGGACGACGGTGGTAGGCGACAGCGACAGAAGCAATAGCGCGGTGGTGTCAGTGAAGCAAATGAGATTGAGTTTAGATGATTTTGAGAGCTAAAAAAAGGCATGTGACAGTAGAGTGAATGAAGAGAGTAAAAAGCGTCCCGTGTTTCTTTTTCCTCCATAAAATTTAGGTTTTGAAAATTATAAATTTTAAAATGCATTTTATCTTTATAAAATTTTACTCAAATTCATATCCATTTTTCATTAAATACTCAAAAAAATGTATTTAAACATCCATATCTATGTTTTTATAAAAAATACAAATTTCTCGACCCAAAGGTTTCCCAACATGCATAGAAGCTTTTAAATTTTATTGTTTTATTAAAATATATTTTTATTTTGAGAATAAATTATATTAGGATTATCTTAAAAAGTATAATTTTATGTTGTTTGATAGATTTCTTAAAAATATTTCATACAAACTGTTTTCAATTAAATAAATATACATTTAAGATTTTCTTATCTTTTTATTATTTAATTAAGTTTATTTTATATCTATAAATTTATATTTTATATTGTTTTTGCATATATTAAGAATATTTTGTTAAATTCAAATTCATTACGATGTCATTTTTTAGTTACATGCTACTAAGTGAGTATTTTTTTATTATTTAAAAATGTGACATCAACAAAATTGACAAATTTTTTTAACAATATACTTGATTTTTAAATTTGAAAAGTAGAGGGACTAAATTCTTGAAAATAAAAGTACAGACACTAAATTGCAAAATTATGAAGAGTATATAGACTTATGACATATTTTAACATTTATACTATTATTAAAATATTAATATTGAATATTTTTAATTATTATTTTAAAATTTATTATTAAAATAAAATTAAAATATTAAATAATTTATTAAAATAATAAATATAATTTATTATATGACTAAATATAAATAATTAAATATGTATGTTTAATAATATTGAAAAATATAATATTTTATATTAATATTTTAATAATTTTAAATTTTAAAAAAAAAATAATTATCAATATAATAATATTAATCTTGATTTCAGTTAATTTTTATATAAAAAATAAAATTACCTATAGATTAGCCTCTTTTTTTTTCTAAAAAATGACTTGCGTTTTTCAAAAAGGAAGTCATTTTACAAAAGAAAAATGCTTATTTTACATTGACCTATAAGTCATTTTCCGTTTACCAAATTGTTTTTTGTGAAACAAATAGAAGAAAATATAGAAAATATTTTTTCTAAGACCTTTTACATGTAAACAAACGAACTCTTAGTTAATCAATCAGCCACTAAAATTAATTTGGTAGAAGGTTAGTTAAAAGTTTTTTGAAATTTAAGTTATTAAAAAACTGTATTTAAACATCCAAATCTATGTTTTTTAAAAAAATTAATAACCATACACTCTAGACCCTCGATCCTATAATCATGAATCCTAAACCCTAATTTATGAACTCTAAATTTAGAATATCAAACACTAAACCCTAAACAAAAAATCCAAAACCTAAAACTATAAACACTAAACCCTAAAAACTTAAACCCCAAAATTAAACACAAATCCATAATATTAAATACTAAAGCTTAAATCCTAAACTTGAAACCATAACCCTAAACACTAAATCTAGAACTCAAACCCTAAATAAAAAAGCCTAAACCCTAAAATCAAAACAATAACCATAAATCTAAAATCTCAAACCATGAACCATAAACCCTAAGCAAAAACCCTAAACTTAAATCCAAAACCCTAAACACTTCCAACCATAAACTTGGACATTAAACCCCAAACTCATAACCACGAACCCTTGAGCCTTAAACCCTAATGTTGAATCCTAAATCTTGAACCCTAAACCTAAACCTTGAACCAAGAGCCATAAACTTTAAATCTTAAAACCCTAAATGTCAATGTATGGGGTTTAGGTTCAAGGTTCAGGATTTTGGGTTCAGGGTAAAATAATCACCAAAATTATGTGTTAATAACATGGAAAAAAGTGTTCCAAAATTACTAAATTTTTTTTAAAAAATTGGTTGCACAAAAATAAAAAAATATTAACTTATGGAAAAAAATAGAATGATTAAAATTTGCAAATTAGAATTTGCAAAAGAAGAAAAGATGTTTGTTTATAATTTAAAAAATTGATTATTTTAAGTGTATAATAATACTTTCTTATCTTTAAAATTTTATGACATGTCACTATTTTATTGGTGCCTAAAAACTATACTTTGTAGGATAATCCTAATATAATTTATTCTCATATAGATATAGATTTTATCTACTAATAATCACATGAAAAGTAAGTATATATATATCTCAGGAGCGCTCCACTTACACCGGTGTAAAATTAACTTTCGTACATTTTTATACGATTAATATTTTAATGATTCAATTGTTGAATTTATCGATATAATTGTACTTATCATGCATGTAAAATTTTAAATTGATTTGGTATCTTTATCATATAATCTAAAAAAGTGTTTATATTAATATTTATTGAACGATTTAAAGTTTTTTTTATATAAAATAAATAGTTAGAAAATTTTAATTTACGTGAAATTTGACATGCATAATCTACATAAATGGAATATGAAATATGATGGTTGGATCGTTAGAATTTTAATCATACAAAATTATACAAAATGGTGTAAAACTATTTTGGTGTAAGTGAATCATTCCCCTATACTTTTACCTAAAAAAGTGAAATGAGTTTGTACTAATTATATTATTATTAATTAGTTAATTATATATATTACATATAGAGTAAGGAAAAGGAATATTTCTCATCTTCATCATCTTTTAACAGAAGCAAAAGAAAAAAAGAAACCTAAAGGAAGCTTGAACTTTCGACCCTAATTTGGTATGTGCAATTTAGTTATTTTCTTGTAATCTTTATAGATGTGAGGTCATGGGAGCTTGATTTAACTAGCCTATGTACCAATTTGTAAAACTGTTAAAGTTTTAAAAAGTTGCCATTGATGATTTCTTGAAGTTTTAGGTATTAGATTTATATATATTCTAAGCTTAGATGTGAAAAAGGACTAAATTGCAAAGCTTACTTGATAGTTTTGTACATTAGAAACTAAACTGAATAAAATATAAAAATTGACTGTAGAAATAAGAAATAAAAGGTTTCTAACGAGTAATAGTGAAATCAAATTTCAAATTGGAGTTTTAAATTGAAAATTGGGTTAGTCCTGATTTTAAGGGCTAAATTAAAGAAATTGAAGATACCAAATGATAGGGATAAGTGTGGAATAGGATCATAAGTTTGTCCAAGTCGCAGATTTGACTTAGGGCTCTAGTGTGACAACCCATTTTTTAGTAAAAATCGAAACAGTGGTTCCAGGACTAAAAATCCGATCCGAAAATAAAATTTATTTTTATTTAATTACATGGTAAGTAATATGTTAGAAATGTCATGTGAAAATCTGGATAAGAAAATTTTATCGATTATGTGCTTAATTAGGGAAAGGACTAATTCACATAAAATGCAAAAGTTGAATTCTAGTAGCTAGAAGGATTAAATATCTATGGAATTCAAAACTTGAGGTCTTTTTATGGTAATTAGACCAATTAAGAAAAGTATGTAGATATTTTGGTGACTCATCAATGGAAATTTAGAAAAAGGGCAAGGACTAAATTGGAGTTTGAAATAATTTAATTAATTAAAAAGATGATAAAAGATATCATCTTATTTTTCTCATCTTCTTACCCAAAAATACATGGAAACCCTAGGAGAGAGAGAGAGAAACTTTCATGGCTTAATTGGGTAAGTTTCCTTGTCCCGTTTTTAGTAATTTTGATATTTTTGAAACTGAGATAGCTTAATCTGTCTATTTGGGGGATCAATTTGAAGAGTTATCAAAGTATGAAAATTAGGTCATGGATTTATATGCTGAAAATTTGAAATTTATGGTAGAAAATGAAAGGTTGTTGATAGATAAACAACTTTTATGAAGTGATTTTTGATGAAAACATGATTTAGGGACTAAAATGTAAAGTTGTGAAAATTGATGAAAAATTCTAAAATTTATAAAAAATATGTGCTGTAAGTTTTATGTTGAAATTTCGGTTAGGCTTGGAATAGGGAGTAAATTGCATAAATTTCATTTTTCGAGCCTAGGGACGAAATTGAAATTTATGGAAAAGTTAGGGGAAAATGGTAATTTTTCCTAGGACGTAAATTGAGTCCAAATGAATATGAAATGTGTGAAATTGATGATTAAAGTTATTTATATAGATTCGGAAAAGAAAAGGTTTTGGATTAGTAGATTTTATACACAAACCAGTGTCGAGGTAAGTTCGTGTAACTTAATCGAGCACATAAATATGTTAACTTAAATGTTATGATTGTATGCAATATGATTTAAATTTATGTGAATATTATTAATGTGTGAATGATTTCATGTTCAGAAATGTTGGAAAAAGGGTAAAGTCTCTTTTGAATATTGAATTCTGATGAATATATATGCTTTCCCGAAATGAATGAGGTCCTGCATTTGTTGCTGACGGGATTTAGCTCAGACGAGTAATCCTAATGACCTCATTATAGAAAGGATTTAGCTCGGATGGGTAATCCTGATATAATTCCTCTCGAGCAAATGATACAATTAGGATTTAGCCTGGATTGGTAATCCTAGTTAAGCTCTTCTAAGCATACGTTACATAAAGGATTTAGCCTGGACTGGTAATCCTATAATATGATATGTGGCCCGAGAGTGTGTTCTTTGATTAAATGCCCTAAAGGGTACTATTCAATATGAATTGACGGGTTATTGAATTGTACACCTTGAGTGTACTACTCAAGTATCCATCGAAATTTCAATGATTCAACGGACAAAACTTTTGGCATGATAAAAGAATTATGAGATGAAATGATAATGTCTTGAAAGAATATTACATGATGAGCTCATCTATGTTTACTTGATGTATATGAAAATTTTGTGACTAACATGTTTGATTGAGTGCATGTGTTTAGGCAATTTTGCCAAGTTGATGGAAAACATGATATTGTATGCTTAGATTTAATAAATGAGATTGGTAAGTTTAGTTTCCGTTATACGAAATTACTAAGCATGTAATGCTTACTCTTTTTTATTTTCCCTTGTTTTATAATGCTCGAAAGCTCGCGAAGGTTAGAGATCATTAGAGCATCATCACACTATTCTCTAGCTTATTATGGGTATATTTAGTAAAAATCATTTTGGTATAATGGCATGTATAGGCTAATTTGGCCATAGATGGCTTAAATATGTGGTTTGTAATTTAGCCATTGGAATGGCTAGTAATGGTTATTTTGGATATACTCGTAATGTCATATTATGGTAACTACATACATATTAAATGGTTGTTTAAATTATGCCTAACATATGAAATATACCAAGGTAAGATTATAAACATGTATGCATATAAAGATATGTCATGTTGAATGATAGAGTTTGCTTAATTTGAATGCTTGAAATGGTTGGTATTTGGGTGTGAGTTTAAATGCATGTCATTGGTGTGATTTTGGGTGAGAAATGAAGCTAGAAATGGATTCATTTTGTACACACGAGCAGACACACAGGCGTTTTTTGGAATTTTAAAACTGAAGGAATTTGTTGTTTTAGAAGGCAGAGCTTGCAAAGCCGAGGAACTTAGCAAAAAAAAAAGAAGAGAAAGGATAATTCAGAAGCAAGAGATTCGAGGAAGAGATCGATGAGTAAACCTTATCATTCATCGTCGAAGAAACCCAGATATTATTTTAATCGACAGATCACTTCAACAGGATATTCCAATAGAGATCGCGGAAAGCAATACACCAGTCCTACAGCTCAAGCTACATCGGTATCGAATGTTGGCAACGTGAAAGATGTTAAACTAGAATTTCAACAGTGTAGAAGACGACATTTTAGAGATTGTTGGATGAAAAATAATAATAGAGCTTGTTACAGTTGTGGTTCGTGAGATCATTTTATCTGAGATTGTCTTGAGTTAAATGAAAAAAGATAAATATCAACATGCAAGATCAAGCAATACGACAGCGAGAGGGAGATCACCAAGAAATACGGGAAATGTATCCAGTGGTAGAGGTGTGATGAGAGATTCTTTTGTAGATCTGAGGCATGAGCACATTCCCGAGCTTATGCTATTCATGCACAGGAGGAGGCATCATCGCCAGACGTTATTATCAATACTTTTTCTCTTTTTTATACTGATATAGTTGCGTTGATAGATTCTAATTAACCTATTCATATATCTGTATGAATTTAGTATTTTAAAAGAGTTTACATATCGAGTCTATAAATTTTTTAATTAAAGTATCGAACCCCTTAGGCAAGTCTGGTTTAGTTGATAAAATTTGTAAGAATTGTCCTTTGATGACTCGAGGTTACTGTTTTCTGGCCGACTTGATGCTTTTACCAGTTGATGAATTTGACATGATTCTGGGTATGGATTGGCTGACTATGCATGATACAGTTGTGAATTGTAGATGAAAGATTATCGAACTGAAATGTCAGAATAATGAGACTATTAGAATTGAATCTGATGATCTGAATAGTTTTCCAGTTGTGATATCGTCTATGTTAGCTTAGAGATTTGTGAGAAAGGGGTGTGAAGCTTATCTTGCTTATGTACTTGATACGAAAGTGACAGAAACAAAGATTGAATTAGTAATAGTTGTGTGCGAGTATCCAGATGTATTTCCAGAAGAGTTACCGGGTTTACCACCTGTCAGAGAGGTTGGGTTTGGTATTGGATTAGTACCAGAAACAACACCGATATCGATAGCTCCGTACAGAATGGCTCCAACAGAGTGAAAAGAATTGAAAGCTCAGTCGCAAGAGTTGACAGATAGAGGTTTTGCTAGACCTATTTTCTCTCCCTAGGGTGCACCTGTGTTATTTGTAAAAATGAAAGATGGCACGATGAGAATGTGTATAGACTATTGACAGCTCAACAAAGTGACGATCAAGAATAAATACCCTTGTTCACGAATAGATGATTTGTTTGATCAGTTATAAGGAGCAGCACTGTTTTCAAAAATTGATTTGAGATCGGGTTATTACTAGTTGAGAGTTAAAGACTCAGATGTGTCAAAGATTGCATTTAGAACAAGGTACAGACACTACAAATTTCTTGTTATGCCTTTCGGACTAACAAATGCACCTGTTATTTTTATGGACTTGATGAACTGGATTTTCAGGCCGTACTTAGACCGATTCGTAGTTGTGTTTATTGATGACATTTTGATTTACTCTCATGATGAATCTGAGCATGCCGAGCATTTGAGAATTGTGTTACAAACTTTGAGAGATAAAAAATTGTTTGCAAAGTTCAACAAATGTGAGTTTTGGCTATGAGAGGTTGGTTTTTTGGGACATATAGTTTCAACCGCGGGTATTCGAGTTGACTCGAGCAAAATTTTTGTGATTATAGATTGGAAGCCTCCGAGAAACGTATCTAAAGTCCCTAGTTTTCTGGGACTAGCTAGTTATTATAGACAATTTGTGAAAGGCTTCTTGATGATTGCGACTCTGATGACACGATTGCTTCAAAAAGATGTTAAATTTGAGTGGTCAGAAAAGTGTTAGCAGAGCTTGGAGCAGTTGAAAGCATTATTGACACGGGCACCAGTGTTAGTTTAGCCTGAGTCGGGTAAAGAATTCTTAGTTTTCAGTGATGCATCGTTAAATGGCCTGGCTTGTGTTTTAATGCAGGAAGGCAAAGTTGTAGCTTATGCCTCGAGACAATTGAAGCCACACGAAAAGAATTATCTGATGCATGATCTAGAGTTAGCCGCAATAGTATTCACATTGAAAATTTGGTGTCATTACTTGTTTGGTGAGAAATGCCATATTTATACTGACCAAAAAAGGTTGAAATATCTGATGACTTAGAAATATTTGAATTTGCGACAGCAGAGATGGTTAGAATTGCTAAAAGACTATGAATTAGTGATTGACTATCATTCGAGGAAAGCGAACATAGTTGCTGATGCTTTGATTTGAAATTCCATATTTGCTTTACGTGCTTTGAACACATAATTAGCTTTGTCTGACGATGGTTCGATAGTAGCTGAGTTGAAAGTGAGACCATTATTTCTACAACAGATATGTGAGGCTAAAAAATTTAATAATGAATTGCAAGCAAAATGAGCTCAGTGTAAGTCGACTTCTGATTCAGAGTTTCGAATAGGGCCTGATGACTGTTTGATGTTTTGTGATAGAATATGTGTACCAAGAAATTCTAAACTCATTCGGAAGATTCTAAATGAAGGACACAATAGTTGTTTATCAGTACATCTAGGAAGCACAGAAATGTATAACGATTTGAAACAGCTTTATTGGTGGCACAGCATGAAACAAGATATCTTAGAATTTGTTTCGAAATGGTTGATTTGCCTGGAAGTCAAAGCTGAACATCAAGTGCCGTCAAGTTTATTACAGCCTATTATGATTCCTGAGTGGAAGTAGGATAGAGTAATAATGGATTTCGTATCGGGTTTGCCCTTATCTTCGAAAAAGAAAGATACGATATGGGTTGTTGTTGACAGATTGATGAAATCAGCTCATTTCATTCCTTTACGTACAAATTTCTCGCTTGATAAATTAGCTAAGTTGTATATTTTTGAAATTGTGAGATTACATGGTGTTCCCCTATCTATTGTTTCGGATAAAGATCCAAGATTTACTTCATGATTTTGGAAGAAATTGCAAGAAGCTTTGGGTTCAAAGCTACATTTTAGCACTGCATTTCACCCTCAAATGGATGGTCAATCCAAATGAGTTATTCAGTTACTTGAGGATATGTTGCATTGTCGCATTCTTGAGTTTGAAGGTAGCTAGGAGAAATATCTATTGCTGATTGAATTTGCTTACAATAATAGCTTCCAATCGAGTATAAAAATGGCGCCGTCTGAAGCTCTATAAAGTCATAAATGTCAAACACCGTTGTACTGGAGTGAGTTCAACAAAAATAAGACTCACGAGGTTGATTTGATCAGAGAGATTGAAGAAAAAGTAAAAGTAATTCATGATAGTTTGAAAGCATCTTTGGATCGACAGAAATCGTATGCAGACTTGAAACAGAAAGATATTGAGTTCCAGATTAGGGATAAAGTGTTTTTGAAAGTGTCACCATGGAAAAATATATTTCAATTTGGTCGAAAAGGGAAATTGAGTCAGCAATTCATCGGACCGTATGAAATTATTGAGCAAGTTGGGCCAGTGGCATATCGGCTATCCTTACTGTCTAAGTTAGAAAAGATGCATAATGTGTTTCACATATCAATGCTACAAAGATATCGATCAAATCCTTCGCACGTTATTTCTCCAACTGAAGTTGAGATACAGTCAGATTTATCATACAGTGAAGAACCGATTCGAATTTTAGCTCGTAAGATCAAAGAGCTGAGAAATAAGAGAATCGAATTAGTGAAAGTATTATGGCATCGACTTGGGGTTGAAGAAGCTACATGGGAACCTAAGGATGCTATGAGAAAACAATACCCGAACCTATTCACTGGTAAGATTTTCGGGGATGAAAATCCTTAAGAGGGGAGAGTTGTAATAGC
This sequence comes from Gossypium hirsutum, assembly GCF_007990345.1. Lineage (NCBI taxonomy): Eukaryota > Viridiplantae > Streptophyta > Magnoliopsida > Malvales > Malvaceae > Gossypium > Gossypium hirsutum. The sequence continues at coordinate 90,205,639 of NC_053436.1, forward strand.
CCATTTTTGAGTTAGATCGAAACAGTGGTTTCGGGACCACAAATCTGAAGTCAAAATATTTATTTTATTATTTTATTAAAGTTTACAGCATGATAGAATTATTGTGTAAAAGTTTCGTAAAGAAATTCTATCATTTAAAGGCTCAATTTGTAAAAAAGGACTAAATCACGTAAAATGTAAAATGCATGTTCTATTAGTTAAAGGTGTTAAATAGCTTTGGCTTTTAATTATGATGGCCTTAAGTGGTAATTAGACCATTTTAATAGTAAGTGGACATTAATGGACATGAAATGGATGATATAAATGTTTTATCATTAAGGTTAGTTTGGTAATTCATGAAATAATGGTTAATTAGTGAAACAAAACCAAAATTTGGTTCATTCATCTTTCTTATTGCCTAAAATAGAAGGAAATATTCATGAAAGCTTGCTAGGTTTCGGTCACTTATATGCTTAATTGGTTAGTAAATTTTGTCTCGTTTTTAATATTTTTATGTTTTTGAGATCGTTGTAGCTAATACTAGCTAGCCCAGGGACTAATTTGTAAAACTGTTAAATATTTTGAATGATGCCATTGATGAATAAGCATTTTTTTTGAAGTTTTTTGATAGATTATGAATGTTTGTTAATAGATATACAAGTTTTGTTAAGTGATTTTTAATGAAAATGCAAAATAGGGATTGAATTGAGAAATGTGTAAAGTTAGTGGTTAAAATGTGAAATAAATGAAAAATATAGGCTACTAGGGGCATATTAGTAATTTTATAGTATCAGTATATTTTAAATTTCACTAATTTGTGATTTTAATTTTAAATTTCACTAATTTGTGATTTTATGAAATAAGGACTAAATTGTAAAAAATGTGAAATATGTGGGGCAAAAGTGTAAATATGTTTTAAAGTTTGTTTTGGATTAAATTGAATGAATAGATGACTGAATAAGTCAATTTTGAATATATTTATATCAAGAAAAGCGAAATTCAGACTTGGATCGGGGAAAAAATAAAGTTATCGACTAATTGACTTATTTCGTAGTTTACACGTCTGAGGTAAGTTCGTATATATTAAGCACTATAATAATTATGCTTTTAGTGCTTTAATATTGCATAAATTGTATATACGGGGCTACAGTTATGTTCGTCGAAAAATCAGCTATTTGTAGCACTTAGTGTGCGAATCGACATAGCTTTGGCTATATATGGCACTTAGTGTGTGAGATATCGAGTATGACACTTAGTGTGTGTGACATTGAGTATTCAACTGCATTCCGTGTATGTATGAACTTGTTATGGATTGGTACAGGTGTGTACATGTATATTATGAGCTTAAAATCTAAAAAGATACAAAGTTTGTATATAAGTTTATGAATAAGCAGGTGAAAGGTTTGTTAGTAATCATAAAGTACATGATAATATGTTTAGATTGATGAACGTTGTATTTATGATTAGTTAAGTTTATATTATACGAGCTTACTAAGCTTATTAGCTTACTTTGTGTATTTTTCCCGTGTTTTATAGTGATATTGAAGCTAGCTCAGACTCGGGGATTGTCGGGACTACATCACACTATCCAACCATTACTTTGGTACTTTTGAGCTCTTGGTTTGGTCATATGGCATGTATAGGATTATGGTCATTTTGGTTATGTTTTGGTAGTGAATTTTTCCATTTGAGAAGGCTTGTGAATGGTTATGTTATGTTTCCATATATAGCCATGAGATTTGGCTTAACTTGGTTAGTTTGGTTATATATATAAGTGTGTTTATGGTTTACATTATAAGATTTGTGGAATTGGTGTTATGCTTGTAGATTGGAACAATGATGCATGTTATATGTTATTAAATATGTTAATTCCATTTTATAATGTGTTTAATGATATTTGAAAATGGTATGAATTTGCCATGATTGTGTTTGAATTGAGTGATATTTATGTTCTGGTTTGGTACCATTTTGGTTTTTTAGGTATATGCATATATGGGGTGGAAAAATGGCTTGCTAAATAGCCTTTTTTTGTCCACACGGGTAGAGACACGGGTGTGTGTCTCAGCCATGTGTGACACGCGGTCATGTTACAAGGCCGTGTGTCCCCTGGTGTTAAAATTGAAATGAAGTCAGTATGTTCCACGCGGTCTCACACACACGGCTGTGCGACTGGCCGTGTGGTACAAGTCAGTATACCGCCATAGTTGGCACACAGCATAGCACACGGGTGTGTCACTTGGCCGTGTTGCATAAGTCAGTATACCCTATAGGTTTGCCACAGCCTCGCACACGGGCGTGTGTGGCCACTTTGAAGGGCACACGGGCTAGACAAACGGGCGTGTGGTTGGCCGTGTGACCCAAATCAGTATGTACCCCAATTTTTACATGGCTTCTGACACGGGCGCGTCTGGTGGTCATGTGAGACACACAGCCTGCCCACAAGGGTGTGTGTCCTCTGTTTTGATTAGAATTTTTAAAGTTTCATGAAAGTTTTATAAGTTATCGGTTTAGTCCCGATCCACTCTCAATGCATATTTAAGGCCTCATAGGCTCATTTAAGAGACACTATGTTTTTATTTGAAGGATGAATGTATTAAATGATATTATGTAAGTGAAATGTTCGTATAATTGTGTTGTAAGTCCGGTAATACTCTGTAACCCTATTCCGACGTTGAATACTGGTGAAGGGTGTTATAGATGTTGTGCATTGATTACAGATAGCTCAACAAAATTACAATAAAGAACAAGTATCCATTGCCTCGTATCGATGACTTGTTTTTCTAGTTAAAATGTGCCACTATATTTTCAAAGATTGATCTCCGTTCTGGTTACTATCAAGTACGGGTAAAAGATTCGGATGTGCCAAAGAAAACTTTTAGAACAAGGTATGGACACTATGAGTTTCTTGTGATGCCATTCGGTTTGACAAATGCACCTGCAGTGTTTATGGATATGATGAACAAAATTTTCAGTCTATATTTAGACAAGTTTGTGGGGGTATTTATAGATGATATTTTGGTTTACTCCCAAGATGAAAATGAACATGCGGAGCATTTGAGAATAGTGTTGCAAACTTTGCGAGAGAAACAATTGTATGCAAAATTTAGTAAACGTGAATTTTGGCTATGAGAAGTTAGTTTCCTTGCGCATATAGTATCTGCTAAAGGTGTCAGGGTGGACCAGAATAAAATTTCAGCCATTATTAACTGGAAGCCACCGAAGAATGTGTCCAAAGTCTGAAGTTTTTTTAGACTAGCTAGTTATTGTCAGAGGTTTGTAAAAAGTTTTTCAATGATAGCTTCTAGAATGACCCGTCTATTGCAAATATATGTGAAATTTGAGTGGTCTGATAAATGCCAGTAGAGTTTTGACAGATTAAAATCTTTATGGACAAAAACTCCAGTGTTAGTTTAGCCAAAATCTTTATGGATAAAAACTCCAGTAGAGGCTGTATTTTGATGCAATAAGCTAAAGTAGTAGCCTATGCTTCAAGGCAGCTAAAACTACCTGAAAGAAATTACCCGACACATGATCTTAAATTGGCAGCGATAGTGTTTGCAATGAAAATTTGGTGGCATTACCTATTTGGTGAAAAATGTCACATATTCACGATCATAAAAGTTTGAAGTACTTAATGGCTTAGAAAGATTTGAATTTGAGACAGCGCAGGTGGCTTTAATCATTGAAAGATTATGATCTGGTTTTTAATTATTATCCAGGAAAAGTCAATATGGTTACTAATGCTTTGAGCAGAAAATCCCTATTTTCCTTGCAAGTTATGAATACTCGATTTTGATTATCTGATGATGGTTTAATTATAGCTAAGTTAAAAGCTAGAACAATGTTTTTGCAGCAGATCTTTAAAGCTCAGAAAAATGATAGTAAGTTGCAAGCAAAACGGATACAAAGTGAATCGACTCTTGACTCAGAATTTCAGATTGGGACCGATGATTGTCTATTATTCAGAGGCAGAGTATGTGTACTGAAAGGTTCAGAACTAGTACAGAAGATTTTGAATGAAGCTCGCAATGGTAGCATGTCTATTCATCCTGGCAGTAATAAAATGTATAATGATCTGAAAAAGAGGTACTGGTGGTCGAGAATGAAACGGGATATTTCTAAGTTTGTGTCTAAATGTTTGATATGTCAGCAAGTAAAAGTTGAACATCAGTTGCCTTCTGGACTATTACTGGCAGTTACAATACCAGAATGGAAATGGGAAAGAATTACCATGGACTTTGTATCGGGATTACCCCTATCTCCAAAGAAGAAAGATGCCATTTGGGTGATTGTTGATCGGTTGACAAAGTCTGCACACTTTATTCTGGTACGTATTGATTATTCTTTGGACAAATTGGCTGAATTATTTGTCTCTGAGATTGTCAGATTGCATGGAGTGCTTGTCTCCATTATTTCAGAAAGAGACCCTCGGTTTAAATCTCGATTCTGGAGCAAAAATCAAGAAGTTCTGGGTACTCAGTTACATTTTAACACTGGATTTTATCCATAGACAGATGGTCAATCTGAATGTGTTATACAAATCTTGGAAGATATGCTTCGGTGCTATATACTTGAGTTTAAAAGTAACTGGGAAAAATATTTGCCTTTAGTTGAATTTGCTTATAATAACAATTATCAGTCCAGCATCAGAATGACACCGTATGAAGCTTTATATGGTCGTAAATGTAGAACTCCATTGTATTGGACAAAGCTCAGTGAGAAAAAGGCACACGGAGTTGACTTAGTCCGTGAAACTGAGGAAAAAATGAAAGTAATCCAGGACAGATTAAAAGTAGCCTCTGATCGTCAAAAGTCTTATGCTGATCTGAAACAAAAAAAATAGAATTCCAAGTCGGTGACAAGGTATTCTTGAAAGTATCGCCTTTGAGGAAAGTTCTCCAGTTTGGTCGTAAAGGAAGACTGAGTCCACAATTCATTGGACCATATGAGATTACAGAAAGAATCAGAATGGTTGCATATTGGTTAACTTTACCACCGGAAATTGATCGGATCCATAATGTTTTTCATGTGTCTATTCTACGACAGTATCAATCCGATCCTTCACATGTTATTTCTCCGACAGAGGTAGAAATTCAGCCTGGTATGACATATAGTGAAGAACTGATCAAAATCTTAGCTCAGGAAACAAAAGAGTTAAGAAATAAAAAGGTAGCTTTAGTAAAAGTTCTTTGGGAACAACACGACATAGAAGAGGCTACTAGGGAACTGGAGGATTCGATGAGGAAGCAATATCTAAACCTTTTTACTGGTAAGATTTTCGATGATGAAAATCCTTAAGGGGGAGAGTTGTAACAGCCCATTTTTCAGTGAAAATCGGAACAGTGGTTTCGGGACCACAAATTCGACCCGAAAATAAAATTTATTTTTATTTTATTACATGGTCCGTAATATGTTAGAAATGTCATGTGAAAATTCCTATAAGGAAATTTTATCGATTATGTGGTTAATTAGGGAAATAACTAAATCGCATAAAATGTAAAAGGTGAATTCTAGTAGCTAGAAGGATTAAATAGCTATGGAACTCAAAACGTGAGGTCCTTATATGGTAATTAGACCATTAAAGAAAAGTATGTAGATATTTTTGTGACTCATCAATGGAAATTTAGAAAAAGGGCAAGGACTAAATTGGAATTTGAAATAATTTAATTAATTAAAAAGATGATAAAAAATATCATTTTATTTTTCACATCTCCTTCCCCAAAAATACATGGAAACCCTAGGAGAGAGAGAAAAAAACTTTCATGGCTTAATTGGGTAAGTTTCCTTGTCTTATTTTTAGTAATTTTGATATTTTTGAAACCGGGATAGCTTAATCTATCTATTTGGGGGATCAATTTGAAGAGTTCTCAAAGTATGAAAATTAGGTCATGGATGTATATGCTAAAAATTTGAAATTTATGGTAGAAAATGAAGGGTTGTTGATAGATAAACAACTTTTACAAAGTGATTTTTGATGAAAACATGATTTAGGGACTAAAATTTAAAGTTATGAAAATTGATGAAAAATTATGAAATTTATAGAAAATGTGTGCTGTAAATTTTATGTTGAAATTTCGGTAAGGCTTGGAATAGAGAGTAAATTGGATAAATTTCATTTTGCAAGCTTAGGGACGAAATTGAAATTTATGGAAAAGTTAGGGGCAAAATGGTAATTTTTCCTAGGACGTAAATTGAGTCCAAATGAATATGAAATGTGGGAAATTGATGATTAAATTATTTATATAGATTCGGACAACACAAATTCGAGGTTAGATTGATGAAAAGAAAAGGTTTCAAATTAGTAGATTTTATACGCGAACCAGTGTCGAGGTATGTTCGTGTAACTTAATCGAGCATGTAAATATGTTAACTTGAATGTTATGATAGTATGCAATGTGATTTCTCTCGAGCACATGATACAATTAGGATTTAGCCTGAACTGGTAATCCTAATTAAGCTCTTCTGAGCATACGTTACATAAAGGATTTAGCATGGACTGGTAATCCTGTAATACGATATGTGGCTCAAGAGTGTGTTCTTTGATTAAATTCCCTAAAGGTTACTCTTAAGTATGAATTGACAAGTTATTGAATTGTACACCTTAAGTGTACTACTCGAGTTTCCATCGAAATTTCAATGATTCAACAGAAAAAACTCTTGGCATGATGAGAGAATTATGAGATGAAATGATGATGTCTTGAAAGAATATTGCATGTTGAGCTCATCTATGTTTACTTGATGTCTATGAAAATTTTGTGACTAACATGTTTGATTGAGTGCATGTGTTTAGGCAATTTTGCCAAGTTGATGGAAAACATGATTTTATATGCTTAGATTTAATAAATGAGATTGGTAAGTTTAGTTTCTGTTATACGAACTTACTAAGCATGTAATGCTTACTCTGTTCTATTTTCCCTTGTTTTATAATGCTCAGAAGCTCACGAAGGTTGGAGATCATTGGAGCATCATCACACTATTCTCTAGATTATTATGGGTATATATAGTAAAAATCATTTTGGTATAATGGCATGTATAGGCTAATTTGGCCATAGATGTCTTAAATATGTGGTTTGTAATCTAGCCATTGGAATGACTAGTAATGGTTATTTTTGATATAATTGTAATGTAATACTATGGTAGCTACATACATGTTAAATGGTTGTTTAAATTATGCCTAACATATGGAATATACCAAGGTAAGATTATAAACATGCATGCATGTAAAGATATGTCATGTTGAATGATAGAGTTTGCTTAATTTGAATACTTGAAATGGTTGGTATTTGGGTGTGAGTTTAAGTGCAGGTCATTGGTGTGATCGTGGGTGAGAAATGAAGCTAGAAATGGCTTCATTTTGTACACACGGGTAGACACACAGGTGTGTCTAAATCGTGTGTGACACACGACCTGGTACATGGGCATGTGGTTAGGCCGTGTGTCCCCTGCACGTTAAATTTTGAGAAACAGAATGCTTAGAATTGAGCAAACAGGCAGAGACACGAGCATGTTCTCAACTATTTGTGCTACACGGCCTAGAACACAGACATGTGTCTTGGCCACGTAAAACCTGCACCTAAATTCGAAAAATATAATTAATCACTCGGACTAGCACACGGGCATGTGGCATGGCCGTGTGCACAAGTCAGAGAGTTATATAGGGTTGAACACGACCTGCAGCACGGGCATGTCCCAGGGTCACACGGGCGTGTCCCTTAGACCACATGGGCGTGTGAGACCTGTAACTTAGAAAATTTTCGAAATGTCCCGAAAAATTCTTAAACTTTCCGATTAAGTCTCGACTTGATTCTAATGCTTATATTGGGCCTCAAGGGTCCATTTAGGGGACGTTTTGAATCATCTCATAAAATAAACAGTGATTGACATAATTTATTTGTAAATGTTCTGAAAGTTCCGGTAATGCTCTGTAACTCTGTTCCGGCGACTGATACGGGTTAAGGGTGTTACATCTAAACGTTCAGAAAGAAAATATAACATCCAAAAATTTAGCTTAAAATTTTTGAGGAATTATTTCAAAGATGAGTAAATAGCCAGTGGTTAAAAGGAAATAAGGAAGCATGAAAATTAGATCAATGTCTTAACTTTGAATCCCTTCCCTTGCAAATAGCTAAAATTTTTCCTTCTCCCTATTTTGTGCAGCCTCTACCTAGTAAACATAGGTATAAATATCAATTTTATTTATTTTTTTAGCCTTTAGCCATTTTGTTTTCACCCTAGTCACCCCTTCTTCTTCCTCTCCTTTCTTTTCTTTGATTTTTCTTTTCTTTTCCCTTGTGTGCTGCCGCCCAAACCACCAAGATCCACCATCCCTTTTTTCTTACTTTTGCATCAAGTGCTTGCACCATTCTCCTCTTCTTCTTGCTACCATTTTTCAATATTCTTTTTCAGCCTTAAACCTGAAATATTTAACCCCCAAGAACGATCTCCATTGTTGCCCATGAAGCTCCATTGTCGCCCATTCCTTCTAGCTAGTGTAAGTAACACTTTTCTTTCGTTTTCTTGGTGAATCTACTAAGAAAATACCTAAATTTTTAGATCTTTTGGGGTTATTTTTAATTATTTTATAGGTAATTTTTCAGCCTTCAAAACTATTTCAATTGGCTTTCAAATCAACTCCGATTTGCCATTTTTTGTAGTGGTGTGCCGCGCCTAAAGGCACGAAAAGGGATGCAATTTTCTTTAATTTTTACCATATATTTCTAGAAAAATCATGGTCTCATAAACTCTTCCTAGTCAGCCTCTAATCTTGTGTGACTTAGGAAAATTCAATCTTGTTAGTTTGACAACTCAGATTTGACAATTCGTGAGTAAGTGTGGTTGGATATGGGTTAATGCGTAGTTTCAACCTAATTGTTGGGGAAATTATTAATTGATTGGATTAAGGTTTTTAGTAATTGAAAATCTATGGGTTTTTTCAATATTTAATTGTGTTAGGTCCGAATCAAACGCCTCGAACCAACAGTGAAGCCTTTGGACGTTCGCGCGTACGTTTCCTGTTGAACCAGTCTGGGTAACTTAGTCACTTTGGATTTGGAATTTTTATGGAAATTTCAATTCTATTAAATTCTTATGGGTATGTTCTAAGTTTTTTTTGGTAGTAACCTACCTCAATAAATTCATATTTATTTTATTTTAGGTTTGATTTAAGGTTTTAAAGAGAAATCGTGTGCTTCGCATGTAGTGTTGCAGTAGTGTGAAAATAAGGTATGGGTCCTAACTTGTTAACTTGAATGTTTTAATAATATTTTAAATGATATAAATATGGATTTATGGTCAGGCTTAGTTAAATAACTAAGTGAATGTTTTAAAGTGGCTAAATCAGGTACGTTACTAGCCTTAACTAAATGGCACGTTTGCAAAGTTGTATGGTTGATTGATTGGAACTAATATGAATGGTTTGTTAATGTAATGTATGATAGGTTGTATGTATATCATGTATTAATTTGAAAATAAATATTGAATGCTTGAAATCTTGTTGGGTAAAATGCAATTAAAAGTATTGAATGAAAAACTACTGTACATGCTCTGTGACTATTTTCCTAAAGTGTTAATGAATGATAGTATGATAAAATGTCATCGTGTTGATGATGACATTGAACTCTTGATAAGTGAACGTTATAATGAGGGCATATAGATTATGTTATTGAATGAAAATGTATGAAACATGCATTTGATTGAAATTAGTATGACATATAGCATGTGCATGGGGTGGGATATTGTGGTTGACGGAGGAGTTTTGTGGAGTAACAATGGCATATTAAGTCTGCATATATGTTGTCAGTGCACTGCACAATGATTAATGAGGAAAATGACGATTATATCACATTTTATGTTAAATAGCAGTATTTATACATAACGTTATATGGTAGTTTAACCACATTGAGCTTTGCTCACAATGTTTGGAGTTTGGTAGACGAGTTTTGGGGAACTCGTGGTGTGTAGTGAATGGTATGGGTAGGATTTCATTATGCACTATGATGTGTCCATGATATTTATGACTGATTGTACTTATAATATGTACGTGTTGCAAATGTAATAACGGTGAATGATATTTGTATGTATGATTGAATGGTCTAATTTTTTTTCACTCACACTAAGCTAGTTACCTCACCTCATAGTTTCAACCTTCTCAAGTAACTAATGTGACTAGTATTGGACATGACATACGGACATACGTTTGGCTTCGGACTTTTTTTAATTTTGTTTGGGTTTTAGTTAAATTTATTCGGTTTTTGGACTGTAAAGCTATTTGAACTATGATTGGGTTTTTTTTCCTGCTTGGGATTTTCGTGCATGCATATTTGAAATATAGATTTGGTTTTTATAGGATTATTTCAAATTTGACAAAGCATGAAATTTGACTTAAACAATTAATTAATTAATACCAAATTTTCCGCTGCTATAAAAGATAACAAAATTTCTCGTCAAGGAACGTTGAGTTAATTGTTGTTTTCAAACCACGCTTGTGGTAATAACATGACCTAAGAATGGTAGATTTAATAAATAAAAATTTTCCAAAAATAACAAAGATACACTACGGTTTTTCCTAAAAGAGAGGGTACTTAAGGCTTGCAACGTTCGATAGGTTAGTTGTGTCGCATAGGTGACCAATGTGATCTCCACGATTCGACCATAGTGTCTAGGCCAGGTTTGAGAGTTTAGATTTAGTGGTATCAAAGTCAAGGTTCAAAATCCTGGATGGAATTTTGATTCTTTTCAAAAATGGGTTTGTATGCATGCATACATAAAACGGTGGAATTTTTAGAAAAAAACAACCACAATGTTTTGAAAAATATATTTTTTTTCAAGAAACGACGAAGTCCGAAGGTCTGATGTCGTTCCCATAGAAACAATATTGAAATTTTAGAGAAACACTAGAAACTATTGCATAAAATTTTAAATAAAATAACTTTAATTAAGAGTGCGCTAAAAGATTAAATAAAGTACTAAAGATATTCTTACTTGTAAATTATAGATCTCATAAAACATCAAAATGAATACTCATAGGATGATAACTTGTGGTAGGAGAGGCCGTATGAGGTGACCTCTAATGGCTCTAGTTGAGTCATTCGCGTCTCAAGAGCTCGTATAAAATGTTGAGCCCAGTGAGGCCGTTAGTGAACCTACTACTGAAGGTGGAAATATGGGTAATATGAATTATGATAATGAATATAGTGATAGCGATCTGGTTATGCAAGCTTAGTTAAGGGCCTTATAGAGGGTCATTGAGGCCCCGACTGGTGGTGTTAGTCGTGGAACGATTGTTGAGAGGCTCCGCTCTAGTGGGGCAGAGTTGTTCAAGGTTATTGTTGGAACCACAACTATAGTGGTTGAGTATTGAATGGAGACCATTGAACTTATATTGGATGATTTCGACTGCACTTATAAGTAGAAACTTAAGGGTGTCGTATCCTTGTTGAGGGACGAGGCATATGGGTAGTGGCAATTAGTGGGTAGGGCTATGCTACTAGAGCGTATTGATTGGGCTTATCTTTAGGATGCTCTTCAAAGTAAGTTTGTGGGTACGCAATATGTTAAGGCTCGATGTTTGGAGTTCAAAGAGCTTAAACAGGTTGATATGATAGTTTCTGAAAATGAGTTGGAGTTTTTAAGGTTGAACCACTATGCATTTAGTATGGTGGCGCCAGAATAGGAAAAAAGTTTCCATATTCAACAAGGTTTGAGGTATGATCTTAAGGTGCATGTAGCTCCACATTAGGAGCATATATTTCAGGCCCTGGTCAAGAAGACCAAAATTATTGAGAATGTTATGTGTGTGGAATGCGAGAAAAAGAGGAAATAGGAAGATCAACCTAGGAGAGAGATAAGTTTTGCTGGCCCAAATCCGCAACCTATTAAGCGGACTAGAAAGGCTAGGCTATGTAAACTCTAAATTATATAGATTTTTTATAATTTTTTATATCAATTTTTTTACTTAGAATTTATGTTAATCCCGAGTACTTGGATAATTAATTGGGTGATTTTTGTTCATATTGAGACAATGGACATAATTTTAGTAAAATATGAAATTTTATGAATTTATATATTAAATTTTGCATAATTTAACTATCTTATGTTACATAGTAATTTATGTGCTTTAATTGTTGCAACCGGGACATTAAATTAATAAGTGTAGGAGCTTATTTAAATAAGTTATGGGTATGAGTTATACTCTACCTCAATTGGATGGAAAAGACAAAAAATTAAGTCAAGAGAAGTCATTTTGATCCAGTTGAAGTTCTCTTGTTTAGAAGGCATCAAGAGCTGCTCAAATTAGATTTAAGATAATTAATTTTGAGGTCCTTGCACTTGTGAAAAAAATCAGAAATCAGCCCCCAACTAATACCCAAGAAACCGTCCAACCCTTTGCATGATTCATGCATCAAATCAAGCATGAATCCAACAACCACCAACCTCTTCCTCCATATTTCATGGCCAACCAAGAGAGGGAGCATTTCAAGGATCACCATACTATTTTCAGCAAACTCCCTCGCCATTCCTCTACTATAAATACCACCCCTCATTCATCATTCAATTCATTTTTCTCTCATTTTTTCTCCTCACTCTTCCACGCATAAGCCATCCATTTCTCCACCTCCCTTAGCTAGCATTTCCCTTGAGGAAAACCACTCTTGGCCGGCCACCTTGAGGAGTATTTTGCTAAGGAACAATCACGAGAATCGGAGGAAGCCACCACGATCGGCCTTCAGAGAATCACTAAAATCATCAAGAGTTTCTTCTTTCCTATTCTTTAATTTTGTTCTTAGTTATTCAATATGTTTGTAAATTGTTGTGATGTTTTTCCATTGACAATGATGACTTAATATTGGTTAGCTATAATAATTGCAATAATTGGATAAACTTCATTTAATTCATGTTTATATTGTTTTGTGCCTCATTTGTTCATGATTCCAATTAAAAGCATTATGTATTTCATGCATTAAAATATGTTTGAATGCATTAGAATTAGTTAGTCAATGCTAAGATAGTTGGAATGTGCATGCTTAATTAATATCCCAATTAGAATAAATTAGTGGTTCGTAATAGACTAAAAGAATTTATTACCTTGCATAACTTTTGGTTTATGTGATTAAATTGTTTCAAATCTAATCCATCCTTGTTACTTCACATAAATTATAAGGAATCCTTAGTTAAATTATGACATTGGTTTATGCTTATTTTTCTAAGTATAAGATTCGGTTGAACGTATATGAGATTCCCAATTAATGAACGATTGAGTTGCCATGGAATATTTTCTGAACATTGTTAAACATGACGAAAATGAATTGAGTTGTAATTGTTAAACTTGTGAAATTACTGCTAAACTATCACTCTTCATTTTATTGTATCTCATTTGCATTTAGATTAATTTGCATCTAGTTAATTATTTTAATTTTAACATCTATCACTTCAAAATTATTGTGTTTTCTTTACCAACTAGTAAATTCATAATTTTGCAATTATTTAATTAACAGATACAGTCTATGTGGAGACGATAACTCTTTTACTTACTTATTACTTGATAATGACTATGTACACTTGCACAAACCTATGCATTACAAGTTTTTGGCATTGTTGCCAGGTACTGTTAATTTAATCATTATTTGTGAAATTATTTCTTGCATTTGGTTTATTTATTTTAATTTTTTTTATTTTTTGCGATTTCTTTTTAAGTGTTTATGAGCATAGATTGAATCATTGATTTATTCCTGGTAGACCCTGAAATCGAGCGGACATTTAGATAAAGAAGACGAGAAAGGTTAGCCCAAAGACAAGCCACTGAAATGGACCTCGAAAATCAAAACAATATTAAAGGGAATAGAACTGCTAATGTTCGTAATCCAATCCTTGCTTTTGATGATAGAGATCAAGCTATAACGCAGTATGCTGTGCCATTTTTTAATGAGTTAAATTCAGGAATTAAGAGGCTGGAGATCGAGGCACCATAATTTTAACTAAAGCATGTGATGTTTCAGATGCTTCAAACAATGGGCTAATTTAGTGGAATGCCCACAAAAGATCAACATCTTCACCTTTGACTATTTATAGAGGTGAGTGATTCTTTCAAGATAGCCAATGTAACCAAAGATACATTGAGATTGAAGTTGTTTCCGTACTTGTTGTGAGATAAAGCATGCATATGTCTTAATTTGTTGTCACCCAATTCAATTTCTACTTGGCAAGAATTAGTTGAACTCTTTCTGGTAGAGTATTTCCCACCTACCAAAAATGTTAAGTTGCTAAATGAGATCACCACTTTTCAGCAAATGGATGACGAATCTCTATATAAGGAATGGGAAAGATTCAAAGAGTTATTATGTAAATGTCCTTACCACAAGATTTCCCATTGCATTCAACTAGAGACATTTTATAATGGTCTCAATGCACACACAAGGTTGGTGGTAGATGCTGTTGCGAATGGTGCTCTGTTGTTGAAGTCTTAAAATGAGGCTTATGAAATTATTGAGAGAATAGCTAGTAACAACTACTAGTGGCCAACAAGTCAAGCAGCTTCAAGAAGAGGAGTAGCCGGAGTGCATGAAATAGATGCCCTTACTTTGCTCTTAGCTTAGGTATCTTCTATCTCTTCTATGTTGAAACATTTTACTACTAATGGTTTAAATCATGTTGTAAACCAACCACCAAGTCACTTTAACGTTATTTCCTACGTATACTGTGGGGACGATTATTCTTTCGAGAATTGCCCATCAAATCCTGAGTCAGTTTATTATGCAGGGAATCAACACCAAAGTAGAAGTGGACAAAAACCACAGTCCAACTTATATAATCCTTCATGGCAGAACAAAACGAGGTAATCTCATCACTTGTTCCAACTAATGAAAATTTTCCAGATGAGCATATCTTCGAGGTAAATCAAATCCATGAAACTCCTTGGTTTTTTGATTTTGCAAAATATTTAGCATGTGGAATAATGCCTCCAGAAATGACATACCAACAAAGGAAGAAATTCCTTCACGATAGTCGATATTATTTCTAGGAGGAGTCGTTTTTGTTTAAACAATGTTTAGATAATATAATCAGGAAGTGCATAGTTGGAAGTGAGATTGACGAGATCTTATACCATTTTCATTCATCTCCGAGCGGGGGACACTTCAGTGGTTCCTATACTCCAACTAAGATCTTTCAAGCTGGTTTATTCTAGCCATTGTGTTTAAGGATGCACTCGCATATGTGAAGAATTGTGATCGATGCTAGAGGACTGGGAACATCTCAAGAAGAAACGAGATGCCCTTGACAAACATACTAAAGGTAGAATTATTTGGGATTCGAGGCATTAATTTTCTAGGCCCATTTCCTTCTTATGGTAACAAGTACATCTTAGTGGTTGTCAACTATGTAACCAAATGGGCGGAAGCTAAGGCATACCCAACAAATGATGCTAAGGTTGTCATATGATTCCTGCATAAGTATGTGTTTACACGATTTGGTACTTCGAGAGCTATAATTAGTGATGAAAGATCTCACTTTGTAGACAAATGGCTTAAGTGGTTTCTTGACAAGTATGATGTGAAACACAAAATTTCCATTGCCTATCATCCACAATCAAATAAGCAAGTTGAACGGGTAAACCGTGAGATCAAAGGAATCCTTGAGAAGGTGATTCGACCTAATTGAAGAGATTGGTCCTAGAGGCTTGATGATGCTCTATGAACTTATCGAATAGCTTTTAAGACACCATTAAGAATTACTCTTTATCGGTTAGTCTATAGAAAGGCATGGCATTTTTCGCTTGAGTTGTAAAATAAAGTTTTCTAGACTTTAAAACAAATAAATTTGGACCTAAAGCAAGCCAATAAGAGAAGAATGCTACAACTTGATGACATAACAAACGTTTACAACCTTGAGAATTCAGAGAAGGTCAAGAAGTCTTGTTGTTCGATTCAAGGCTAAGATTATTTCCTAGAAAGCTCAAATGTTGATGGAAAGGACTATACACCATTCAAAAAGTCTATCCATATGGAGTGGTGGAATTACTAGATAAAAAGGGAGGTACAATTAAAGTTAATGGTTATCATCTCAAACACTTTTGGAATAATGATGTTGAGCAAGTTGAGACCGCGCTCGACATAATGGACCCTTACTTTTTTTAATAAATGGCACCATTAGAAAAATTTTCTTGAATTAGTACATTAAATTAATTTTATCTAGGGAGATTGTGACTTAAGAGGAACATTTTGTGACCCCCTAACCTTTCTTGGGAACTTAATTTAATGTAAGTTTCTAAATTTTTTTAAGTAGCCTAAATGAATTTTTAATTCTTGTTTTCAATTTTAATATTATTTCTATTTTTATGTTCAATAAGAGAGTCAAGTTGGCCCAAGCACTAATCAGTCTATTTTTGGTTCAGTTTAAGAAATAATCACAATTTAGGCTCAAGGCCCAGAAGAGCGGGAAAAAGAACCACTTTTGCCATCCATAAGACCCCTAAAAACCCTAATTTTCCACCACATCTCCTTCCCTCCATGCCTTGCCGCCCAAGCATCTTGTTTCCTACTATATAAAACACTCTCTTCTATCATATTTTTCATACCACTCAAGCAATTAGCCTTAACCCTAGCCACTAACTTTCTTTCTCCTTGCCGTCGGCATCAAGAAGTCCTTCATTTCAAAAATTTCCTAGTTACCAACCTTTCCTTTTGCCGCGATATTCATTCGCTGTAGTAATCATCTCTATCACCGTCGCTGTAGCACCGCACCCCAAAGATTCCATTTTGTCGTTGCAATACCTTTACCTTCGCAAACTTCTTGCAACTATAACCTTTACCTTAGAAAGCCAAAATTCTTCTTATTTTCTATAAAAGTCACCATGTCTTGTAAAAGAACTAGATCTTCCAAAATTTCTGTTGAATATCCGATTGTGATTCAAGATAAAGAAGCAAGGGAATGATTTAATTCCATCATAAAAAATTAGCCCATGATACTGGAAAAAGGTTTCAATTTGGAGAGCAATGCCAAATGATTGTGCCTTTTTCAATTCAGAAAACAATTGAGCCCTTAAATTAGAATCAGTTTTGTGATTCACGATCATTTATCGATAAGGAATTAGTATGAGAATTTTATGTCAATTTGATTATGTCAGACACTCTTGAAGTTCTTGTTCGCAAAAAGAAAGTACCCCTTACTCTTAAATCCATTAATGATTTGTTTAACCTACCTGATGTTAAAGAATATGAATACTGTATCATGATGAAAAATATTAATTGGGATTTTCTTCAACAAGTACTTAATGTCATTACAAATCTAATATCCTAATGGATTATAAGAAAACGGTAGTCATTCTTGCGAAAGGGAGTACTTAAAACCAGTGGCTAAGGTATGGTTCTACTTTGTTTGATATAGCTTCTTGCCTACTTTCCATCATTGATTACTTCACTTTGTTTGAGAGCCCAAGTTAAATCAAAAGAAAACATGAATGGCTGATATGTTCAAGGTTGCATAACAAGACATGATCTTGAAAGGCTAGTAGAAAATGTTGAATAGTTGAACCAGGTCGAGATGAATGAGCCACACAAACTAGAATTAAAAATAATCATCAACCAAATTTGAGTGTAATGTTGAATTAGAAGAGGAACTAGGAAAAGCATAATCTGAAGATGAACCAAATAATTCTGAACTAGTAGAACCAAATATTGTTGAACTAGTTGAGTCAAGTGTTAATCCTGAGTTGACCATTCAATGCCCACTTCTTCAAACACTATGAATAAGCTTGAATTCTCAACTATGATTGATATGTGGAAATTTATACATAACCAACAACAAGCTTATTGGAACTATGCAAAAATTATAGATGATTCCATAAGGAATACTTTTAAAAATATCTCTAATAGTTTCATTCTTGAGTTCCCAGATCATATCTTTGAGTGATGGAAAGACGAGGACATGAATACAAATGGGAACGAGAAGGAAAATGAGCAATACAAGAGGGATGATTCAGATTAAAAAAAGGGGGAATTTCTTTTTCTTTAGTATTACTTTTAAGACTTTTATTTATTTTATTTTATGAATATTTTGTTTCATGCATAATAAAGTTAAATAATTTACAATTTATAAATAAACTAAGTCAATGCTCTTCCATTAATTTTTATTCTCTAGTAAAAAGCATAGTAGTGTGGCAATGTGAATGTACATGTCTAAGGATTGGATTTTTCAAGAAAGAATTGGTACTTAAGCAGTCTTCATGACTCACTTTTTTTTCTTTTGAATCCTACCTTGTGTATAGTTTTCATTCATTACTTTGTTATTTTGTAATGAGGATATTGTTTCTTTTTAAAAGGGGGATTAAGGGCCAATCTTGTATGATTTTTAAAAATTTTCAATATTTACACATAAGTATGCTGAAATAAAGTGCTGCTTAGAAACAAAATTTTTTAATAAGTTAGCTCATATGAAAGTATAATTTCTGATTTTATGTAAGTTCTTGTTATATGTTAGCTTAGTTATGATATCCTTGTATTTTCATTAGTTTTATATAGTTTTTTCCATGAAAACTTATTCTCCTTATATGCATGAAGGTTTAAGTCTTTAGAATTGTCTTAATAACTTTCTTGAGGAAAAATCTTATGAGGCATAAGAATCTAAATATGATTTAGGCACATTTTCTTTGGACCGTTGGAGCCTTTCAAGCCTACCATATGAATTTAACCCTTGAAACCTTAGTTTGAGCCATATAGCCTGTTTTATTATTATTTACCTACATAATAAGCTATCATATTATAATTTTTTAAATTTTTACCCTATCTTGCACCACCCTTAACTATACTTGTTTTGGTTACTAAAATTCGAGGGGAAATTCAGAAAGATGTACAACTTTGTTTAGAAAAAAAAAGAGAAATGAGAAAAATCTCAACTCAAGTGTTGAGATAAATTGTCAAGCATAAATGTCAAATTAAGTTTGGGGGTGTTAAAATCCATTAGTAGAAAGATTGTACCCCAAAAAGATCCAAGAAAAAAGTAGGGTTAAGATGAATTAGCCTAAAAATCACTTCTCAACCTTAATCCTAGCCCCATTACAAACTTATGAAAGACCTATTGATTTTGATAATTATGTCGACTACATTGGTGGAGAGAAATTACTAAGTGCAACATATGAAGACCAATAATTAAATCTTAGGTTTGTTTTGTTTAATTAGATAAGGAAAATTTGTTAAATGGTGAATTTTATATATGACTTTGGAATGCATTCAAATTATGACTAATGATAGCATTTTCTTTTACTTAACATAATATTTTGAAATAATATCTGCATATGAGCGATTTATTAGCAAGAAGAGATTGTAAGCATAAATTTGTTGCTGCATGATTATGTGAAAAGTTGATTCTTTGTAGATATTTTGCAAGCTTGCCCTAATTTTTGCTTTGCATAAAACATTACTCGAGACGAGTAATGGATTAAGTTTCGGGGTGCATAAACTCTAAATTATATAGATTTTTTATATCTGTTTATATCACTTTTTTACTTAGAATTTATGTTAATCCCGAGTACTTGGATATTTAATTGGGTAATTTTTTTTCATATTGAGATAATTGGCATAATTTTAGTAAACTAAGCAATTTTATGAATTTATGTAATAAATTTTGCATAATTTAACTATCTTATGTTACATAATAATTTATGTGCTTTAATTATTGCAATCAGACCATTGAATTAATAAGTGTGGGAGCTTATTTAAATCATTCATGGAAATGAGTTATACTCAACCTCAATTAGACGACAAAAACAAAAAATTGAGTCAAGAGAAGTCAATTTGATTTAGTTGAAGTTGTCTTGTTTAGAAGAGCAAGTTTGATAATTATTTGGGTCACAAAACCTACCAAGTAGGGGGAAAGTACTTGGATATTTAATTCAGTCAAGAGCAGTCGAAATTAGCTTTGGGGTAATTAATTTGGAGGTCCTTGCACTAGTGAAAAAAATTAGAAATAAGCCCCCAACTAATACCCAAGAAATCGTCCAACCCCTTGTATGATTCACGCATGAAATCAAACACAAATCAAGCAACCACCAACCTCTTCCTCCACATTTCATAGATGGCCAAGCAAGGGAATATTTCATTGGATCTCTATGACATTTGTAGCAAATCCCTAGCCATTCCTCTACTGTAAATACCACCCTTCATTTCCCATTTCAATCACCCCTCGTTCATTTCTGAATTCACATTCCTCTCATCTTTTCTTCCCTCTCTTCCACACATAAGCCGTCCATTTCTCCACCTCCCTTTGGTAGCATATCCCGTGAGGAAAACCACTCTTGGCTGGCCACCTTAAGAAGCATTTTGCGAAGGAGCAATCATAAGAACCGGAGGAAGCCACCATGATCGGTCTTCGGAGAATCACCAAAATCATCAAGAGTTTCTTCTTTCCTATTCTTTAATTTTGTTCTTAATTATTCAACATGTTTAAAAATTGTTGTGATGTTTTTTCGTTGACAATGATAATTTAATTTTGTTTACTAGAATAATTGCAATGATTGGATAAACTTCATTTAATTCATGTTTATATTGTTTTGTGCCTCAGTTGTTCATACTTCCAATTAAAATCATTATGTATTTCATGCATTAAAATATTTTTGATTGCTTTAGAATTAGTTAGTCAATTCTAATAAGATGATAACTAATAGACATGATAATTGGAAGGTGCATGCTTAATTTATATCCTAATCAGAATAAATTAGAGGTTTGTAATAGACTAAAAGAAGTTATTACCTTGCATAACTTTAGGTTTATGTGATTAAATTGTTTCAATCCTAATCAGTCCCTATTACTTCACATAAATTCTAAAGAATCCTTAGTGAAATTATGACATTGGTTTATGCATATTTTTCTAAGTATAGGATTCAGTTGAACTTATATGACATTCCCAGTTAATGAAGATCGAGTTGCCATGGAATATTTTCCAAACATTGTTGAACATGATGAAAATGAATTGAATGAAATGTTGCAATTGTTCTAGCTTATTCATGTTATTTCTGTTGAACTTGTGAAATTACTGCTAAACCATCACCTTGCATTTTATTCCATCTCATTTGCATTTAGGTTCATTTGCATCTAGTTAATTAATTTAATTTTAACATTTATCACTTCAAAATTACTGTGTTTTCGTTACCAACTTGTAAATTCATAATTTTTCAATTATTTTTTAATAGATACAACCCTTGTGGAGACGATAACTCTTTTACTTACTTATTACTTGATAATGACTGTGTACACTTGCACAAACCTACGCGTTACAGGCCACCACGAAATAGTAAAGCAATGGGTCCCTTAAAGAGGGGAAGATTCAGATATGTTAGTTTTGTGAGAGACACTATTCGGGCTAGTGTTGGAGAAGAATGGTTGCTTATTTGGTTTGTGGCTCAATGGGGCTCGAAATTAAGGATTGTCCTCACCAAAACGATCAGAAACAAGCACTGGTTAAGAATTAGGGCCTAGTTAGGGTTCAAAATCAGAGTGGTCATAATCAAAACAAAAATGGGAACGATAATCAGGGACAAAGAGCACCGACTCAGGGTGCGAATTGGGTTGAGGCTAGACAACTTGCATTGATTTATGCAATTAGACATCGAGAAGAAAGAGATATGGCTGACGTCATCACAGGTTCCTTCACTAACTATTCAGTGCCTTATTTTGCATCAATTGATATATGATTTACCCATTCTTATATTGCTTTTGATATGGCTGTAAAAATGAGGATTGGGGTAGAGATAACTGAAAACACTATTACTGTAGTCAACCCTTTAGGATCAACTATACTTGTAAATAAAATATATTGGAGACGCCTTTTAGAAATTCAAGGGGTGATTTTTCCTGTCAAATTAATTGAATTTCCTTTCAACTAATTTCATATGATTCTGGGAATGGACTAGTTGGTTGAATACCAAGTTCGCTTGGATTGTGCACTGAAAAGGGTAACTTTGATGTTTGAGTCTAGAAAGGAGGTTGTTATGGTTGGGGAATGTCAAAATTATTTATCCAATATGATCTCTGCTATGGCAGCGGAGAAGATGGTCCAAAAGGGGTGTGAAGAATTTTTGGCTTACGTACGAGATGCTAGCACAATTTATCCTTCTATAGATATTATCCATAGAGTAAGGGAATTTCTTGATGTTTTTCTTGAGGAATTGCCAGGGTTGCCTCCAAACTGAGAAGTGGAATTTGGTATTGAGTTGTTGCTAGGAACGTCACCATTTTCCATTGCTCCTACCACATGGCACCTAAAAAACTTAAGGAGTTGAAAGTTCAGTTGCAAGAATTGTTGGATAGGGGTTTTATTAGACCTAGTGTTTCGCTATGGGGCGCACAGGTGTTGTTCGTAAAGAAAAAGATGGTACACTTCAGTTATGCATCGATTATAAACAACTATACTTTTTCTAAAATTTACCTGAGATATGAGTTTTACCAACTAAAAGTGAAAGAATCTAAGTAAATAGCCTAGTGGTTAAAAGGAAATAAGGAAGAATGGTAATTAGATTAAGGTCCTTGTAACATCCCGTTTTTGGGTCAAACCAAAACAGTGGCTCCGGGATCACAAATCCGAAGCAGAAATATTTATTTTTATTATTTCTTTGAGGTCTACATTATGATTTAATGACCATGTGAAAATTTTGTTAAGAAATTTTACTGATAGAGTGTCCAATTTGACTAATAGGACTAAATTACAATAGGTGCAAAATGTGTGTTCTAGAAGCTAGAGGTGTCTAATTACTATGAAATTTTAAATTGGAGGTCCTTAAATGGTAATTAGACCATTATACTTTAAGTTGGAAAAAAATTGACATGGTTAGATAAAATTTCAAGGTTTTAAGTGAAGGGCATTTTGGTCATTTAGTAAATAAAGACAAAATTAACTAATAAAAAGATGTCATCTTTTCTAATTTGATCCCCCATGGCCGAAATTCACAAGAGTAAGACATAGCTAGGGTTTGGCCAACTTCCAAGCTCGATTGTAAGTCCATCTTTGTCTCGTTTTTAATGATTATTACGTTTTTGTGAATGTTGTAACTTGATTTAGCTATTTCAAGGACTAATTTGAAAGAAAATCAAAGTATAAAATTTTATCCATGTAGAATATTTGTGTATTTTGATGTCTAATGATAGAAAATGTATGTTTGATGTTAGGTAAACAACATTTACCAAATGTTTTTGATGAAAATGTCAAATAGGGACCTATTTGTAAAAGTTGTAAAATGTGTGTAAAATGTGAATAAATGAAAAATGTGGACTAATATGAGTACTAATAATAAATGAAAAATATGGGTTGATATGAGTACTAATAATATTCGTCTAGGCTTGGGTAACAAAGAAATCGAATGAAAATCATTTTACGAGCCTAGGGACTAAAATGTAAAAAGTTGAAAAATTAGGGGCAAAAATGTAATTTTTTGCCATAAGATGTTTTTGGGATTAAATTGAATAAGGTGATAATTGAATGAGTTAAATTTGATATTATAGATCAAGAAAGAAGAGAATCTGACCAAGACCGGGAAAAGAACAAAGTTGTGGACTAAATCGAACTATTAGCCATTTTATACCGAGGTAAGTTCGTATGTTAAAAATAAAGTTTATAATGATTGTATTTTATTGCTTTAATATTGCATGAATTGTATGTTGATAAATGTGAATGAGCTTAATCTTATAAACGAGTCCAAAGATCAATCGACAAGCGAGAAATCCCGTCAAACCTCAGGAATAGGGTAGGATACAAGTGACATGTCACTAGGGTAGTTATGTGTTATGTGATTATGTGATCCGGGTGTTGGTCTTGTACGTCCTACCGATGGCTAAGTATACCAAAATATGTTGCGGATACTTGACAGCTTGTGTGAGCAGCATCGCGTAGCTACGTCTTGACTGACAGCTTGTGTAAGTAGGCCCGTTGATAGCTCAAGAGCGAGCAGCTATGAGATATGAGATTTGAGGTAGCATTGGCTACATATGTGGCACTTAGTGTGCAAGAATCCCGAGTATCTGAAATTATTATTCTGAGTGGTTCACGGGCATGTCAAAGATAAGATTATGTGTAAATTTCTTTCGAGATGGTACAATTATGTACTTGAAGCTCATATCTATTAAATGCTTGAAATGTTGAATATGAGGTAAGTTTTGTGATGGAATGAGTTATGATTATGAGACCATGGTAAATGTACATTTAATTATATTATATTTTTGAATGTTATATGCATGGTAAGGTTGCTTATTTCTTGCATGCGAGATTACTAAGCTATATAGCTTACTCTATTTATTTTCCATGTTTTAGTGTCGCCAAGCTAGGTCGGAATCTAAGATTGTCAGAGATTCGAATCACACTATCAAACTTTCATTTTGGGCATTGATGATCTTAGTATTTTGAAAGTATGGCATGTATAGGGACTTGGCTATTTTGTTATATGTGTCATTTGATTTGGCCAAATGTATTGGCTTATATTTGTTTAAGTTGGTTTGGTATTTAGCCATGCAATTGGCTTATTTTGGCTAAAATGGTTGTAAGCCCATTTATATATGTATATGTGCCAATGTCTTTGGTGTTATGGTCATGGTATGCTTGGTGTATGGTGGAGTGCGATTTATAGCATGAATGCGAAATGTTTGGAAATGTGCTTTATTGGTGAGATGATAATCTTATGCACAAATAGGTGTCATGAAAGTAGTTTAATGATACTTTGTATATGAGAAATTAGCATGATTAATTTGGGACACGATAAATGTTGTGATATGGTAGTGGATGGTATTGTATTGATATGTATTAGTCTTGATTGTTGATGTTTGATTGCCCAAATATCCTATGTTATATGACATCAAAGTAGTGAAAAGATTTGTACAAATGAGGGTGGAAAATGGCTTGGTAAATAGCCCTTATTTTGTCCACACGGGTAGACACACGGGCATGTGTCTAGGCCGTGTGTCCCCTGCACCTAAATTTTGAGAAACAAAGTGTTCAGAATTGAGTACACGGGCAGAGACACGGGCATGTTCTCAACCAAGTGGACGCCACGGCCTCGAACACAGGCGTGTACCCTAGCCGTGTGAAGTCTACACCTATTTTATGAAAATTAAGTTTCTACATGGCCTAGCATACGGGCATGTGACTTGGCCGTGTGATCTCAATTTGTTCATGGGTTACAAGTCAGAGAGTTACACATGGTTAGGACACGAATGTGTGTGACCACACGGCCTGCCCATACGGGCGTGTCCCATATCCATACGGGCGTGTGACCCTTGTTTAGTGGAAAAATTTTCTAAGTTTGTAAAAATTTCTAAAGTTCTCAGTTTAGTCCCGGACCACTCCCAAAGCATGTTTTGGGCCTCGTAGGCTCGTAATAGGAACTTTATGAATAACTTTAAATGGTTTTAATTTGGACACAAATTTATGACTCAAAATTGTATGATTGCTTGTGATGTGAGTCTGGTAATGCTTCATGCCCTGTTCCAGCGTCGAATACGAGTGAGGGGTGTTACAGGTCCAAAGTTCTAATCCCTTCCTTTGCAGATAGCTAAAATTTTCCTTCTCCGTATTTATTGTCACCCTACCTCGTAAAACTTGGAATCAATGTCAATTTTATTTATTTATTTCATCCTTTAGCCATTTTCTTTTCACCCTAGCTACCTCTCCTATTCCTCTCCTTTATTTCTTCAATTTTTATTTTCTTTTTCCTTATGTACCATTGCCCAAACCACTATTATCCATCATCCCTTTTTCCTTTGTTTTTCACCAGGTTGTTGCACCATTTTTTTCTTGCTGCCATTTTTCTATATTTTTTTCTAGCCTTAAACCTAAAATATTTAACCATCAAGAATGATCTCCATTGCTGCCCAAGATGTTCCATTGCCTTCCCTTCCTTCTTGACAATTTGGGAAGAGTAAATGTGGTTGGATGTGGGTTGATGTGTAGTTTCGACTTAATTGTTAGGGAAATTGTTAATTGATTGGATTAAGGTTTTTATTAGTTGAATACCTACAAGTTTTTCAGTATTTAATTGTGTTAGGTGCCGAGTCAAACACCCCGAACCAACAGTGAAGCCCTTGGACGTTCACAGGTACGTTTCCCATTGAATCAGTGTGGGTAACTTAGTCACTTTAGATCAGTAATTTTTATGGAAATGTTGATTTTATTAAATTCTCTAGGTATGTTTTAAGGTTTTTTTGACAACGACATACCTCAATAAATTCATATTTATTTTATTTTAGGTTCGATTTAAGGCTTCAAGGAGAAATCGTGTGCTTTGCAAGTAGTGCTGCAATAGTGTGAAAATAAGGTGTAGGTCCTAACCTATTAACATGAATGTTTCAATAATATTTTAAATGATACAAATGTGGATTAGGCTTGTTGGTTCGGCTTAGTTAAATGACCAAGTGAATGTTTTAAAATGGCTAAATCAGGTACGTCACTAGCCTTAACTAAATGGAATGTTGGCAAAGTTTCATGGTTGACTTAATGAGTGATTAATTGGTACTAATATGAATTGTAACACTATAACATCTTTCTCTTGGTCCGGTCACCAGACTCGAGTAATGGGATGCTACATCAACCAACGAAACTTAATCACATGCATATATGGTTTCATGTAAGAGCACCAACTACTAAAATTAACATTTAAAGAAAAGTTCATGGCTAATTTAAACATTTAAACAACAATAGAAATAGTTTTAACCGTGATTAAGATTTATTTTAATAAATCTCAAAAAAGTATATAGGTACCGATACCGAATAAGCAGGTATTAATATTTTTATCACAAGTATCGATACTCGTATATGGGTATCAATACCAAAGTTGGATTCTGTCAAATCTTGAAAATGTCCCAACTTCGAGGTATCGATATTTGTATCCCGAGTATCAATACATTTACCCCAAAATACCAAAAATTCACAAGTTAAAATGTTATCTATGCTCAAAACAATATTCTAGTCAACGCACAATTATAATTCAATTTAACTTAACTTATTAGCATCCTTTAAACATTTATCATACCACATCCATACATTTAAATAAGAATATCTAATATGCATTATCAACCTTAACCTCAAACATCAACTTAGTTGCAAACGAAGTCCAAAACAACTATAACACCCCGAATTTTGGGCCTAGAGGTTTTGGGATTTGAGCATAGGGATAGTGAAGAGGCTACACATATGAGTTTAATTGCGCGTTTTAGTGGCAGAATGGGCCTGTTGGTCCTGTTGTTGAGTTAGTGTTAGCAGACCTCAAGGTTCTGAGTTCGATTCTCTGTGTGGGCATTTTGGAAAAGATTTTATTTATTTATGTTTTAAGTTAAGATAATTATTTTGTTAATTTTTCTTATTATTATTTATTATTATTATTTTTATGATTATTTTTCTTTTGCACATTCTTTTCTATTCTTCTTCTTCTGGGTTTTGTTTTTTTTTTCTTTGTTTTCTTCCCCCTTTCATTTTGAATTGATAGTGTTGTGGTGTTCGAAGGGGTTCAATTTTCAGCTCATCTGTCGTTTCCTTCATCGTCGAAACAGGTGTGGGATTTAAACTCTTACTACACTGCTTTGTTTTTGCAAAGTTTGTGTTCGGTTTTGCTTTATTGTATGCTATTCATGGGTTCTAGGTTTTTAGTCGATGGAAGTGATGGAAATCGTCACTTTCTGATGGTTATTGATAGGGCAATGGTTAGGGATGGTTTAGGTGGCCAAAACGGTGTTTTGGGGCTATTTTGGAGTGGTTTCGTGACCTCTCTGGTGGCCACACGAGCTTGTGCCGTGGCACACGGCAGTGTGGATTTGGAAACTACAGTTTCCGGGTCAATTTTGGTGCCACATGGCCTAGCCATACGGACGTGTTGCTGATTTGGGGATTTTTTTTGGAAACCACACGGCCATGTCCATTGGACACAGCCGTGTGACTGATTTGGGCAATTAGGGCTTCCACACCGTGTAACTGATTTGGGAAATTAAGGTTCCCACATAAGCTTGTGCTTTGGGATACACGGTCCTGTAACTGATTTAGGACCCAGGGATTCCACACAGGTGTGTGTTAAGGGACACAGCCGTGGCTAATGGTCACACGGGCGTGTGACACATTCACATGGTCGTGCATGCCTGTACCTTATTTAAGCGAATTTGGACAGTGAGTTGCCCGGCCTATCCACACAACCGTGTCCCTATTTCACACGGTCGTGTGCTACCCTTCACACGGGTGTTTAGACCCCTACACAGCCTGGATTGCTCCACACGGCTGGAGAACACGGGCGTGTGGCCCTAACTCGCCAGATTCTGAATTTAAGTCAATTTGATTACAATCACAAATTAATGTGTTCCTACTTTCGACTACGATTGACTGAGGGTAATTGTGACTCTGAATTGGGTTGGATTTGTGCGATACTCATGATTGATTGCATGAATAATCTGTTACTAAAATGGAATAAATTAGTGTATATCCTTCTGACTGGCTAAATGTGATTGACCATTTCTAAATGACTGCTTCTGAATGACTGTCTGAAATTGTATTCTAAGTTGGTGCGTTTGTATTCATACATTTGCATACATCCATTTCTATAAACCATCTTGGGTTGGGATGTTGAACAAAAGGAAGACTGATTTGATCTGGCAGTTCAACCGTATTGGAGATTATCGTTGCCAGGCAACCCGGGATGACATTGTATAGACAGTATAGCGGAATACTGCATTGCATTGTACTGCATGTACGTTAGCAACTCTACGTACTTATATCTGATCTGGCAGTTCATACTGCATGTCTGTACGTTAGCAACTCTACGTACGTTAGCATTACTGCGTAATATACGAGACTGGCAGTTTATCTACACACTGATAGTCCTCAATACACTGAGGGTCATGGACAATGCTGATGATCATCGTTGCCGAGCAACCCGGGATGACATCATATAGAATGCAGGGTTGGATGGGCTTTTCGAGGACCTCATTGGAGTGTAGGGATGGGTGGGTTTATTAAATCCCCACAGTTAATGCAGGGTTGGTCGAAGAGGTGTGTTGGCTGGTTGGGTGGGTGCATTTTGTAACTCATCCACACTCATATGCATTTGATTGAATCTGATTGATTAAATGTGTTACTGTGACCGAATGTGACTATGGTGTTTGTCTAATATGTCTGATTGACTGTTTGCGAATGATTGATTGACTGAAAGTCACTCATGCCTAAGAGAATTCTATAGACATGACTGCTACTGCACTGAGATGGGCTAGGGCCTAAAAATTGGTACTGATTCTGAATAGGTCTTAGGCCCAGACTGTGATTGTTGAGAACTACCGTTACTGTGTCTAACAGAGCCATATGACTGTAAAGTTACATATGGTCTATATTTATTTTAATTGGTCTGTAAGTATGTTCTATTTCCGAACGGCTTCTAGTTTAATTGGTTTGATCTCACACGAGCTCGAGTAGCTCACCCCCTCTTCTTTTTCCCCTTTTAGGTACAGATTTGGATTATGGATACTGGACTCAGTACGCGGAGGTCTCGGATAGTCTCGGCGGTAATTAGTTATAGGTTTCTATTATTAGGTTTTAAATTGCTGCTTGTTTAAGGTTGTTCTGTAAAGTTTCATAATACTGTTATACAATTACTGTTTAGAACTTTTACTCATACTTTTATTTCTGTTAAATGCTTTGATTTGTTTTGAGATAAACAATTTTGGAAATGGGTTTTCAAGCAACTTGTTTTATGGTATTTTCTCACGATCACTTTTGTGGTCAATATAGCATTCTGAATTCAGTCTAAACTCCTAGGTCGGGTTTGGGATATTACAACAACATCCACATTCCACTAATCCAATACCAAGATAGAATTAATAAAATAATGTTAATAATCAAAACTAAAATTCTTACCCACATTGTCTTTATTTAGTGAGTTTCAATAGAATCACAAAAAACCACCTACTCAAAAATATTGATTTGCTTAATTCACTTCCTTCGTCACTCTGCTCACACCGAAAAAACTACTTATCTGCAAGATGTTAGTGTGGAGTGTGAGCTTAAATAAGCTTAATGAACGTCGGAATAACCACAAAGCATACACAACATCAAAAGTTAAGCAAGAGCATACTAAAACACATTCACAACCATATTTTCTATAGGGCAAACTAATATATTCATGCTTCCTTAATTTATAAATCTAGCATATACTCTCACATGAAATTACATAAATCTAGCATATATATGTAATTATTTATCGATAATTTGACAACTTGAGAGTTTGAAACATAAAAGTAAGTTCTACTACCACACATTGGATACACGGATCTCCATCACACCAATGACTCAAAGAGTCTAACATATCCAATAAGTGTAGCATAAAGCTAAACACTCTCCAACTCACCAACATATCCCAATGAATGGAGCTTAGCTCAACATTCCCTTATCCCTCCAATCTGTTCTAGGGTCTCAATAACCAAATCACAAAACATAAGGGTGAGTACTCATAATTCTATGGTATGCTAACTATATCCAACAATTTCAAGAGATCACAATGCCAAAATATCCACAAATGCGCACATTTAATTCCTGTTTTGATGCACATAATCTCTATTCATAATCATCAATTCATATCACAAATCTGTACATAATGCATGCTTATCGGATTCAAATTTATTTTCATTTTAAGTTCCACAACTATGCTCATTGAGCCATCACATATCTGACCACATATATGTGCATTAAAATCAATTTATCACATACAAGTATTCACACACATTACCTGTTATAACAGTAACTCAATCCACAACTCGACATTCATTAAACATAATTTCACAACAAAGCAACAATATAAGAAAGGCTTACACTTGGAACTTAGGATAAGGGTTTAGGTTATTCCTAGGCTCTTAATTAACGCTATGAATCGCGCATATCCGCAGCTCAAACAAGCTTTTCCTTGCCTTTAAACTTGCTTGTAGTGGCTCCCAATTGATTCAACACTTTACACACATAACAAACACATTCCAAACTCATCAAAAATAGCCATGAACACAACTAAACAGCAAGGTAAACACAATTCAAACCTCTTCTTTTTCAAAATAAAAAACTAGCTACTTTTTCTGAAATTGAAGTTTCGACATCCTAATCTCATTTCTAGTCCTTAATTTAAATTTCAAACCTCCTAAATATCATTTAATTTCATATATAAACCATTAATTTCACTTAAATCCATAATCCTATTTTTTTCAGAAAATTGAAGCTTTCAAGAACATGAAAAAAAGGGGGAAAACTCTTGATTCTTAATAATTCAATTATGAACTATCAAATTGAAGTGAAATACCTTCTAATTGAGTTAAAAAGAATAAAAAATCACTTTGAAAACACAAGTTTACGAAATATTTCAAGATTTACCATTTTATAATCCAAACATACTTTAAAAAATCAAATCCAAATATACTTGTTTAGAACTCAATTTGAATTAACAACATTCTTTATTTAACCATAAAATGTCAGAACATTACCTTGATTTGAAGAAAACAATGATTTAAAACTCTAATTTGGGATTTGAAATCAATAAGAAAAATGTTGAATTTAGGGAAGAAAACACGTTTTTCGTTTGAAATTGAAGGTTGTTTTGGTGTTTTGAAGGTTAATAAATCCAAAAGAATGAATTGATTTTGAAAGAAATCTTTAATTTTAGGTTTTGGAAAACTGTTGAATGCTTTGGTGTTTTTGAGAAGAAGGGATAGACGGGGGATATACTCCATGTAGAAGACTAATTTCAAAATTTGGGCAATTTGCCCTTTATGTCACTCCTATTTCTCCTTTTTTTCAAAAAAGGTCCTAACTAAATTAAAATCTAATTTTTTTCAAATTAGACCTCAAAATTAAATTTTGTTTTAAGCTAGTTAATAAAATAAAAACCTGAATATGAATTTTTAATTTTTTAACTACTCACTTTCAACCCTAATTTTCGATACCTGACTCAACCCCTTAATTAATGACCCAATTTTACTAACCCAAAACTATTAGGCTGAATTTTGGGATGTTACATGAATGATCTGTTAATGTAATGTATGACTGGTTGTATGTATAGCATGTATTAATTTGGAAATAAATATTGAATGCTTGAAATCTTGTTGGGTAAAATGCCATGAAAAGTATTGAATGAAAAACTGTTATACATGCACTGGGAATATTTTCCTAAAGTGTTAACGAATGATGGTATGATAAAATGTCACCATGTTAATGGTGAAATTAACGCTTGATAAGTGAACATTATAATGAGGGAATATATATTATGCTATTGAATGAAAATGCAAGAAACATGCATTTGATTGAAATTGGTAGGACAAATCGCATGTGCATGGGGTGGGATACTATGGTTGACGGAGGAGTTCTGAGGAGTAACAGTGACATATTAAGTTTGCAGATATGTTGTCAGTGCACTACATTAGGAGTAATAAGGAGAACGGCCATTATATCGTATTTTATGTTATATAGAAATATGTTTGCCTTACATTATATAGTGGTTTAACCACATGGAGCTTTGCTCGCAATGTTTGGAGTTTGGCAGACAAGTTCTAAGGAACTTGTGGTGTGTAGCGAATGGTATGGGTAGGATTTTATTATGAATTATGATGTGTCCATGACATTTATGAATGATTTTACTTATGATATGTACGTGTTGCAAATGTAGTACTAGTGAATGATATTAGCATGTATGATTGAATGTTCTCATTGATTTGACTCACACTAAGCTAGTTTGCTCACCCCATAGTTTCAACCTGCTAAGGTAACGAACGTGACTAGGATCGGGCATTGCACACGAATATACAGTGGACTTCAAACATTCCTTTTATTTTGTAATTTATTTAGTTTTTAGACTGTAAAGCTAATTGAACTGTTGTTGGGTTTTTTTTTCTCTTGGGATTTTCATGCATGCATATTTGGCATATAGATTTAGTTTATATAGGTATATTTGAAATTTGACAGATCATGATATCTAGTTTAAAAAATTATTTAATTAATACCAATATTTTCGCTGTGATATAAGATAACAAAATTTCTCTTCAAGGAATGTTGAGTTAACTATTTTGTTCAAACCACACTTGTGCTAATAACATGACCTAAGATTTGTAGATTTAATAAATGAATATTGTCCAAAAATAACAAATATACACCGTGGTTTTTCCTAAAAGAGAGGGTACATAAGGCTTTCAACATATGATAAGTAGCTGTCTCGCATAGATGACCAATGTGATCTCTACGGTTCAACCATAATGTCTAAGCCAGTTTTGGCAGGCTACAGAAACTTGGATTTTGAAACAACTTGAAACACAAACTAATTCAAGTCAGATAAAAAAATGAAAGAAAACAATTAAAATAAATAACAAAGATAAATAAAACAGAACAAAAAATCAAAGATTAGAATAATAAAGAAGAAAATAATAAGGAAGATAGATGGAAAAGATGAAACATGGTATGTAAAAGTTATAAGGAGCCTTGGAAACAAGAAAAATCCACAACCTCATTCAAATGGCTTTCATTTCCCCTCCAAGAAAGGAAAATTGGCAAGAAAACATTTGAAGATAATCCCCACAATCTAAAAAGATTGTTAAAACCTAAAACGAAACTCAAGAAAATTTATTAAAAAGAACAACTCAAAGAGAATTTTGTAACACCCTAAACCCGGCCTAGACATTATGGCCGTATCTGGCAATGTCACACGATAATGTTTTTGAAACCTCGTTGTTACGATGAAAACATTCCATGTTATTATCTTTAGTAAACCCTTGTTAGAACTTAGGAAGTCGTCTTTATTCATTTAAAAAATTTGTTTTGAAACATCCCTCGTTCCGGAAGCTTTAATAAAATAGTCTAAGTGATCATGCGTTTAGAAAATACTTTAACTTTTTGAAAACCGAATTTCCTATGACCAACAGGTATAAATCCATAAAGTAAAATAAATAAATAAATAAAAACCCAAATTTCAAACCAAAGTCCCAGAGGGTCCTTAAATTACAACCCAAATAATCAATAATAATCAAATTATAAATCGTAAATTAAAAACCATGACGTCCAAAAATTACTGTGGTCACTGCTGAGTCCTCCGTCGCACCGATCTGTCTAAGTCTGGGGATTACCTGTGCACATTAAACGAAAAAAGGTGATTTTACGTAAACTCAGTTTGTAATCCTGCAGAAACAAACAAACAATCAGTATTCACAGTGCACAGTTGAACAGTCTTGGACCTAAGCCCTTTTCAGTAACAATGACAGTTTGGGCCTTAGCCCATCTCAATACAGTGTCAAAAATGCAGTAAGGCCTTAGCCCATCACAGTATCAGCAGCAGTAACAGTTATGTAGTAGCAAAATCCTACCCATCCAGCCTCTACACACCATCTCCATCCAACCTTACACTCCATGTGGAGATATAATCAACCCACCTATCCCTACACTCCAAGTAGTACCGAATACGGAACTAAACAATAGTTTGCAGCAAGCTGCCAGTAAATTAGGCTTGAAGCCTTTCAGTACACTTCCTCCGAATAACAACCCCCAACCCAATGCAATGCAACATACAATGGATGATATACTATTGTGCAATTTCAGTACATGTATTCAGTTCAGGTATTAACATGCTAAGTGCAGATATCATTCAGTCAATTTCACACATTTAAGGGTCTAAGTAGCACTTAGCGACCTTACAGTAGGTTCACAGTCGACTTAGGCGACCCGTGCAACCTTAGAAACATTTAGGTAAAAATGGGCTCACACGCCCATGTGATCTGCCTGTGTGGCCCACTCGGCCCAAATTGGCCTTGGCCGTATAATCCATTTTTAATGTAACCCATGCTAGCAAAATATTCATATATGTTTTCACTATTTACTTATATTTTCATTCAAAGATGTCCACTTGAGTCATTGTAACTAAATTATTTATATCTTGAGTTACAAAATTCCAAATTAAGATCCGCTTGATGTTTTTGAAACTAGACTCAAATATCTTTCTATCATAATTTTTAGAATTTATATTTTATCAAATAAGTACAGTAAAATCTTCGAATTTATCTTCTACAATTTGACAACTTCAACCTTTCCTTACTAAATATCATTTATGTCTTAGTACGGAATTTGGATGATATTTCTGTTTGTTTCTCTTGAAAATAGACTCATTAAGGATTTTAAAATATAAATTTAAGCCCCTAATTATTTTTTTTACAATTTGTTATGATTTTTTGAATTCAGAACAGGGGAACCCGAAATCATTCTAACCTTGTCTCACAAAAGTTATTATATCTCATAATTTACAATTCCATTGCTTACACTGTTTCTTCCATGAAAAACTAGACTCAATAAAATTTAATTTAATATTTTTTTCAACCTCTAACTCAATTTCCACTATTTTTGATGATTTTTCAAAGTTAGACTACTGTTGCTTTCCAAAACTATTTTCTCAATTTCCATGAAAAACTATTTTCGCATCATTTTCTCTTATTCCACTTATTTCTCGACAGCAAGCAATTTTAACTTTTTACCAAATCCTATTTTATATGTTTCGAGTACACATCTAGTATCATTTCTGATACGTAAGCACTCCTAAGCCTCCAAAACCTAAAAATCGACCAACATATCTCCAGATTTGTAACAGCCCGATTTTGGGGGCTATCAGAATAGTGGTCTTGGGACCACAAATCTAAAGTTATAAAAATTATTTTGTTATTAAAAAAGAGTCATAGCATGTTTGTAATAGTGCATGAAAAATTTGGTGAGCTAATTTTAGCGTTTGTGAGCCCAATAGCAAAAAAGGACTAAATCGCATAAAGTGAAAAAGTCTTAAATTGATAACTAAGGGTGCCAAATTGCCATGAATCATAAATTGGGGGGTTTTAAAGTTAAATTGGGCCATGGCCAATGGAAATGTTGAAAAGTCAACATTAGGTGAAATTTGATGACATAAGGTGTATTATAATAATACCTAAGCCTAGCTATCATCTTTTTTCTTTCATTCTCTCTTCATTCCACCGATTTTTTTCAGCCATTTTTAAGGGTTTTGAACTTAAAAAATTTACAGCCACTTATTCCTCTCACAAGTAAGTGATTTTAATGAGTTTTCTTAAAGATTTTTGCATTTTTGAGACCCTTGAAGCATGAGCTTTCAAATGAGGGGTTTATGTTGCAAAATGATTAAGATTTTAGGGTTTGACCATGAGAATATTTAGGGTGTTTTCTAAAATTTTATGGAAGAAAATGAGTCTTGGGTGTCTTATAAACAACTTTTGTGAAAGGTGTTAGCATGAAAACACCTAATATGACTAATGTGCATAAGTTGTAAAATAGATAATAAATGTGTGAAATAGTGAGAATTTGAAGTTGCTATAAGAATCAAAGAGGTTCGGATAATCTTAAGAAATAAAGAAACTCGATAAAAATCAATTTTTGGGTTGAGGGGTAAAATGGTCATTTTGAAAAGTTTAGGGGCAAAATGGTCATTTAGCCCAATTGTGAATTTTTGAGTGCTTAGGTTGATAAAATGACTTAATAAGTGCATTTTGTTATTATAGATCAAGAAATACCGAGTCTGAACCTAGACCGGGGGAAAGCCAAGCAAACCGACTAAATCGGCTAGTCACTACATTTTGTAATCCGAGGTAAGTTGTATGTAAATAATACAACAACATTGTTAATTATATGTGTAAGAAATTGGCCTCGGCATTGAGACGAGGGCTAGTGTAAGACATGTCTTGTAACACCCCTATCCCGTAACCGTCGCCGGAATAGGACGAGACGTTACCAAAAATTAGGAATCGGATCAGAACAGTAAAATTTTGAACCTTTTCTTAAATAAAAGATCATTTATTTATATAACTAATAGACACAAACAAGGATCGAATTTAAAACTTATAAAAGTAAACTTCCATAAGATGCCATATTCGCATGGCTTATATACAATAGTCAAAATATCATTCTATTTATAGTCTATCCTATACATGCCATAAGCTAAGTCCAAATCCATATAAACATTAGCTCATCAATAACAATTGTAATTCATTACTGCTTTCACATCGATCTATAAAATCACTTTCTTATCTTAAAATAAATACATAAACATTTCTACAAGTATACACATACATCTCATTTTCTTGATTTCATAAGCAATAATCACTTAATTGAATTTATACTTGCATTTCAAACACATATAAATCACATATTAACATGTATAATACATAACATCAACTCACATATTCATAACCCACATTTTCATTCATGTATAAGCTGTAACCTGGCCGAAAGTATACATATTCTCAAACATCCCAATGAATATCCTTTATAACTTTATCACATCTCAATATTCAACTTAACTCATTTCCAAAAGAAAAGTCAACTTCCACGTACCTGAACATTTAGTTCATTTAGCATATTCAATCATAGTTAACGTTACCCGTATACAGTCGAATAGGCATAAAGCCTAATATAATACACTGGCATGAGATTTATTCTAGCGCATAACTCGTATATCCAAAATTATCAGCATTCATCGAAAATTCTTTCAAACTTTCGAATGTCGAAACTTAATCAAAATAACTTCTTGAACAAGATTAACAAAATAGTGTCCATTCAACAATAGCACATATAACTTCATATACCGAGAATCTCATAGACTAAATCCATAACACATTTTCAACTAAGCACTTAAGTGTACATATAACATAAATCCATTTCTTAACAACATATCCACCATTTTTTTTTCACGTATCCACTTATAACAAAATTACAGCCGAAACAATAATCAATCGTCAATTTATATCTATTAATCCCCATTTCAAACTCAAATACCGAATATCAGTATCTAATTAAAATTCAACATCTAACTTCAATTCTATTTCCTACCATTTGTCAATTTAAAGAGCATCGTACTTGTCTGAGTATGTCGTTTACTTTAAGCCATAGTCCAACCATGGTCTTACATGTTATCACATATTAAGTCGATGCCATGTCCTAGACATGGTCTTACACAACATCTTAAATCAATGCCTTTGTCCCAGACGAGGTCTTACATGAATCTCATTTCACATACTTAGTGCCCACTGACCGATCTCGCACACATAGTGCTCGGTTGAAGAACTCGCACACACAGTGCCTCAATTACCGATCTCGCACACATAGTGCTCGGTTAAAGGAATTCTCACACACAGTGCCTCAATTACCGATCTCGCACACATAGTGCTCGGTTAAAGGAATTTGCACACACAGTGCCTCTAATCATTTGCACACATAATGCTCATATTCATTCGTTATTACACATTGAAATGACTTAACCAAGTCTATAAAACATAATATATGTACACTTTAAACGTATTCTTTCATTTAACTTTGAATTCATATAGTAATGAACACTTAAACCTTGCTCGAATCACCATCATTAAGCCTGCTAGGCACGAAGACCCGAATACACATCACTGGCACGAAGCCTACTAGGCACAAAGGCCCGAATACACATCACCGGCACAAAGCCTGCTAGGCACAAAGGCCCGAATACACATCACCGAGTTTCATGCATATTTATTCACATTTTAATACATTTCATATAGCATATCATATTTGTAATTCACTTACTTCATTTCAATATATACATATCATATCAACTTGACATTATATCATAGAAATCATTTACATGTAGGCTCATTCCAAATACATTATTTTCTCTTCAAAGTTCTCATTCACATATTTAAAACATAACATCATATATAACATTAACAAAGCATAAACTACACAGTAATTCCATCTCTAATAGATGACATATATATGTATATATTTCACCCATTTACATAAAATCCTGAACCAAAATATAACTTCTCATGCATACAATATACATCACTATTATCCTAATATACTTTTCCATATTTATTTCATAACACATTCAACAAATTACTTTGCATTTTAATACTTCAAATGTATATCATACTTCTATTCATACCTTTCTCAATTTTGACACATCATAAGCATGTTTCAATCCTCTCAATACCATCTGCTACAGCTTGATCGGGATCAGAATTCATTATATTATGAAAAACACATTTTAACTATCAGAAATCATCACACTATCATTTTATCACTTTATGGCATGTATAGCTAGACTCACACGTGCTACGTTAGTCCTAGAATCGACTAAACCATAGCTCTGATACCAATAAAAATGGAACACCCCTATCCCGTAACCGTCGCTGGAATAGGACGAGACGTTACCAGAAATTAGGAATCGGATCAGAACAGTAAAATTTTGAACCTTTTCTTAAATAAAAGATCATTTATTTATATAACTAATAGACACAAACAAGGATCGAATTTAAAACTTATAAAAGTAAACTTCCATAAGATGCCATATTCGCATGGCTTATATACAATAGTCAAAATATCATTCTATTTATAGTCTATCCTATACATGCCATAAGCTAAGTCCAAATCACATGATTACTACAATAGTAGATAGTGTGATGAAGTGCTGACGATCCCCGAGCTAATAGTAAGAGTCAACGATCTACAAAAATAAACAGAGAAACATAACATTCAAAGTAAGCTTTCATAAGCTTAGTAAGTCTTAAGCAATTTAAACAGTTGAACTTAAAAAACAAACCAAATGTTCGAAAGCACATAACGCTTTCTGAGTGCAATACTATTTGGCTGATTATGCACAAACACATATCATTTTACTCCATTTATACTCAAACTCATATAAACATAGTATTTACAAGCTTCCGGATTAATTTCAATTCTTTCAAATTTCACTAGTGTATCATTTCTTACCCACACTTACTTTCAACATTCATAGATAAATAGCATATCGAAAAACTATCTTGTAACTTTGCATAATAACTAAATGCACACATATACAAATATACATATGAATTTACAACATCTTTTCATATGCTTCTCATTACACATTCTTAATTCCCGTCAGATAAATCTCACATATAATATATATATCACATACCTGAATCACTTAATGTGTAATATGAGTTCAATTTATCATCTTAGGATAGGATCTCGTAGTCATATACTTTATCAAATTCACTAACACTTGGCCTGCGAGGTATAAAACCCAAACGTAACACCAGCACGAAGCCTACAGGACTTTAAACTCAGATATAATACCAGCACTAGGCCTGCGGGATTTGACCCGGATATATTACCAGCATGAAGCCTACGGGATTTAACCCGGATATAATTCCAACACGTAGCCTGCGGACCTCAAGTCTGGATATATTTCTAGCATATAGCCTGCAGGTCTCATGTCCGGATATTTTTCCAGCATATAGCCTGCGGATCTCATGTCCGGATATTTTCAATCTCATATACATTTGATCATAACACATGTCAGTCACCTTATCACTTAATAGTCGTATATTACATTCGAATATAAACTCGATACGCACATCATCATTCACATTTCAGCTCAATGGTTACATCTCATATCACTCATTCTCTTCATCATTTAATCTTAAATTCAAAGTGGCCATCAAACTATAAGTCATATACATGCATTATCTATTATACATCTTAATTCAAGTACAAGCCAAAGATCACAATTTACCTATTATACTCTTATAGTGGCATCATCAATTATATACTAAAGGAAACTACTTAAAACTTACTTTGAATATATTTGAACGGTTGCGAAATGGCTACTCGGTTACTTTCTCTTTTCCCTTATTCGAAATTGCCCCCTATGCTCTTGAGCTTTTAATTCAACAAATTTTAAACTAATCATTAATCGACTATTCAAATATTATTTTCAGAATATAATACATATATATTCGACTTTCACACATACAGATTATAGTAAGCTTATAAGAAATCAATAAGCAATTCATTAGCAAATTTTTATCAATGTTTACAATATAATCACAATTTCACTATAAGCTGACTTCCTAAGCAATAGTCACTAAATTATTTATAACTAGAGCTACGAAACTCCAAATCAATTTCCGTAAATTTTTCTTAAAAATAGACTCATTTATCTTTATCCATAAAATTTTCATAATTTTTAGTTTAGCCAATCAAACCAGATTTTTCCTAAAGTTTCCCTTGTTTCACTGTTTGACTAATCTGACCACTCTTTACTACGAAATAAATTTCTCATTGTACAGAATTCACAACATGTTCTTGTTTATTTCATTTGAAACTAGACTCATTAAGGAGTCTAAGCATATAAATTTCATCATTTTACTATTTTTATACGTTTTATAGTGATTTTATAAAAATAGAACAGGGGATCTAGAAGTCATTTTGACTCTGTCCCACATTACTTCAAATATCTCATTATCGGAAATTCTTTTGCTTTTATAGTTTCTTTTATAAGAAACTATACTCATCAAGCTTTAATTACATAATTTATTCAGCTTCTAACTTAACTCCCACAATTTATGGTGATTTTCCAAAATCACTTTACTACTGCTGTCCCAAATAGATTATTACTAATTCACTCTTTCACACATCCTTTGCATACATATTATTTAAACATGTGTATCACCAATCAATTTCATTATATATATATCTATAATTTCACTTAAGCATAATATCAATACAACACATTGTGCTCAAATCATTATTCAAGTTCAAATTCGGCTAACACACATATAAACACTAGCAACTAAATATTAACATTTGCATTTCACCATAATAGCCATTTGCCACTAAGAATTTAAGCCACTACTTAATCTTCAATCATCTAAATACATGGTAATTAACACCTATACATCATACCGAAATTGTTAATCCTCATAGTCCTTAACCAATTGTTAGCAACTCAAGCCACAATATTATTTCTTAAGATACCTACAATAACCACATTCGGCATCTCCCTAAAACACATTCTAACCTCTACCTTCAAGTTAAAAGCAATTTAACAATTCATCATTCTCCACATTACTATCCAATTTAATAAAGAAAAAAAATATATATATACTAAGAGTTCTAGCTTCTTGACCGAATTTCAAACCCCCAAATAACCCAAATTTAAAACATGGAATAGGTAGCATTCAAACCAATCATCCAAACTATGCATAATTTTTCAAGAATTTCTTAGTACTTACCTCATTATAGCCATCACCTAAGCTGAAAATTTAAGCAAAAATTTCCTTCTTCCTCACTTCAAGCTACGGCAATGGAGGAGTAAAAATGGATTCCCTTTGGTTTTTCCTCCCACTAACTCTTTATCTTATTTTCTTATTTATTTTGTATATTAAAATGCTAATATAAAACACATATAATATATATTAATCAATATCATGGTCGGCCACTAAAAAAAATGGCTAATTTGACATACAAGTCCACCTTTTTGACAACATGCATTAATAGACCATTTTACAATTTAGCTATCACATTTCACAATTGTCTCACATAAGTCCTATTTAATAAATTTCACATTCAAATAACAAAATTTAAGGTATGTATCTTTCACACATGCATGTTCACATACAATAAGCATAAAATATAACGGTTAATTATTTTTATGACTCAGTTTCATGGTCCCAAAACCACTTTCTGACTAGGGTCAAATTAGGGCTGTCATATGTCTGGGACATGCATCGGCCTCGAGATGTAAGTCAGTGTAAGACCATGTTTGGGACATCGCATCGACTTAAGATATGAGCCAGTGTAAGACTGTGTCTAGGACATGGCATCGGCGCCTTACCCTATGCTTGAGGCTTATGTAATATCCGGTAGTGTTCCGAATGGTTCAACGGTGAAAGTTATGTTTTTAAGCTAATGAGGAAAGTATAACCGTGTTGTGAGTGGTACAGGTACCTAATTGGTATGTAAGATATATGAGCTCAATATATAATATGTGACTTGTATGGATGGTAATGAGTAAGTTATGCTTATGCCTACCTTGATGTTATGAGCATGTTGATTTTTGATAAATTGTTGTTGTATACTTACTTATATACAACTTACTAAGCTATTATGCTTACTCCCTTCCCTTTTCATTGCCTTACAGTGCTACCTAGCTAGCTTAAGAATCACCGAAAGTCAGAGATATCAATCACACTATCAACTGAAGCATTCGGTATAGTTGGATTTATATTTTTGAATATGGTATGCATAGGACTTAGACTTTATTTTTTGTGTCATTGAGGTTTAACCATATGTATTGGCTTGGGTTGGAAACCCTTCAATTTGTATTAAGCCTTGAATGATGGCTAACATTCATTTTGAATTTATAAAAGCTACATTATCATGGTTGAATAAATGTTTATTGTGGCTGATTTGGTTATAGGAATTATGCTTGTTTTGGTATTGGTTAGTATTTATATAGAACTACATATGTAAGGGTGCCAATGGGGCTTGGTACATAGCCTTATATTGTCCACACAGGTAGGCACACAGGCGTATGTCTAGATCGTGTATCACCCCATAGGCGTGTGGTCCAGCCGTGTGTCCTCTACTCGTAAAAGATTTCAAGTCAGTATGCATGGTAGTAAACACACGAGCAGAGACATGGCTGTGTGTCCTAGCCGTGTGAAGGGCACGGCCTAGCACACAGGCATGTGACTTGGCCGTGTGGCCCTTAAGAATTATTGACGTCAGAAACAGAATGTCCAGGTTTTTATACACAGGCTAGGACGCGGGCGTGTCATGGCCATGTGAAGGACACGGGCCAGAGACACAGGCATGTGCCAGGCCGTATGAAAATCCCTGTAAGTGTGCATTTAGAATTAATTCCACATGGGTAGAGAATAAGGGCATGTCCCTGTCTTGCTTAGGCCGTGTGAGACACACGGGCCATCAGCACGGCCATGTTGGAATGCTCACACGGGCGTCTTGCCCTTCCCACACGGGTGTGTGCCCCTGTGTTAAGTGACATTTCTCTAAAGTTGGAAAAAGGACCCAGATAGGTCCCAAATTATTTTTGATGTGTGCTTTGGGCCTCGTAAGCCCATATTAAAGATATATTGATAAGTTTAAGAAAGTTTTAAATTTTTCAAGTCATGAAGACTTGGAATTTGTTGTAAGTATGAGTTCAAGTTAGGTAACACATCGTATTCTGCCTCCGGCATAGGATACGGGTATGGGGTGTTACAGTTAGTGGTATCAGAGCAATAGTTTAGTCGGTTCTAGGATTAACCTAGCGAGTGTACGATTCTAGCTATACATGTCATAATTATATATTGATAGTGTGACGACTTATGACGATTATAAGTTGTATTTTCATATAGTAAATAGATCCTGATAGAGTTACGGCGGATGACGTGGAGAGTAATGCGTCGGCTCCCGTCAAAGGGATCGTGCCAGTTGAGAGTGAGCCCGTGACTATGGGCTAAGGCGGAGGGGCTAAAGAAGCATATCTTCGAATGATGGATGCTTTGTACATGGAGTTCGTTCGTACGAACCCGAACACTCCACCTCCCCCACCTCCTCTGATCCCTCAGTATGCTCCGGTAGCTCTACAAAACGCAAACATGTTTAAGAGGGAAAAACCTCCAGTGGATAAGATTCGAAAATAATAGGCTAAGGAATTTCGGGCTAGTATAGATGATGACCCAGAAAGAGCAGAGTTTTGGTTGGAAAATACCATTAGGGTATTCGATGAACTATCGTGCACACCTAAAGAGTGTGTAAAGTGTACAGTGTCACTCCTACGAGAT
This sequence comes from Gossypium hirsutum, assembly GCF_007990345.1. Lineage (NCBI taxonomy): Eukaryota > Viridiplantae > Streptophyta > Magnoliopsida > Malvales > Malvaceae > Gossypium > Gossypium hirsutum. The sequence continues at coordinate 90,250,212 of NC_053436.1, forward strand.
TCGACGGATCAGTGGTGGAATACTCTCGTGTCTATTGTACTTAGAGAAAGAATCACTTGGAAATTCTTCCAAGAAGAATTTCGAAAAAAGTATATTAGCCAAAGTTTCATAGATCAAAAGAGGAAGGAATTCCTAGAGCTAAAGCAAGGTCGAATGGCGATGACGGAATATGAGCGTGAATTTGTGAGGCTTAGTAAATATGCGCGAGAGTGCGTGTCTACAGAATCCACTATGTGTAAGAGGTTCGAGGATGGTCTTAATGAATATATTCGAGTATTTGTTGCCATCCTAGAACTGAGAGAATTTGTAGTGCTCGTTGAGAGAGCATGCAAGGCAGAGGAGCTGATAAAAGAGAAGAGGAAAGCAGCTATTGAGTCGCGAGATTCCAAGAAAAGACAGATGGGGAAATCACATCAGTCCTCATCTAAGAGATCGAAGGAATTCACTACCCAATCGAATGCTTTGGTGGTGTTTTCGAATAGAAATAAGAACCGACAGAACGCAACTTCTAGAGCTCAGATCGTTTCTGTCGCGAGTGTCGATAGTGCTCGACCAAATAGGCCAGAGTGTTTGCAATGTGGCAGATGTCATTTCGGTGAGTGCGAGGTAAAGAAAGAGGGTGTTTTAAATGTAGGTCACTGGACCACTTCATTTGAGACTGCCCCGAAATGGAAGAGAGAGAAAAAGCAAGAAGCGAAGGCAAGTAGTGCCCCGTTGAGGGGTAGACCACAAAAGAACCCTAGAAGCGGGGCTACTAGCAAAGGTGCACCAAGAGATGCTGCAGCGAGGTCCGAGGGTAGAGCGCCTACAAGGACATACGCTATTAGTGCCCGTAAAGAGGTAGAGTCTCCCAATGTGATTACAGGTACCTTTTCTATCCATAAAATATCTGTTGTTGCTTTAATTGACCCAAGGTCAACCCACTCCTATATTTGTATGGAATTGATAGCTCATATGAGCATACTAGTAGAGTCCACTGAGTTTCTAATAAAAGTATCCAATCCTTTAGGCAGACATGTGCTAGTTGATCAAGTGTGCAAAGATTGTCCTCTGTCTATTAGGAATCATTGTTTTCCAGCTAACTTGATTTTATTGCCTGTCAATGAATTTGATGTAATCCATGGGATGGATTGGTTGACTGCTTATAGTGTTGTAGTGGATTGTGGGAGAAAAGTTATTGAGTTGAAATGTGAAGACGGGAATGTCCTTCGGGTTGGACCAAATGAACCAAATAAAACGTCTGTGATGATATCATCTATGTCAGCTGAAAAATATTTGAGGAAAGGATATGAGGTATATCTTACTTTTGTGTTGAATACTCAAGTGTCTGAGTTGAAGAGAATCGGTACTAGTGGTTTGTGAGTTTATAAATGTATTTTTGGAAGAATTACTTGGATTACCACCAAAGAGGGAAGTTGAGTTTGGAATTGAGTTGGTATCGAGCACGGCACCCATTTCTATTGCTCCGTATAGAATGGACCTAACAGAGTTGAAAGAGTTGAAAGTACAGTTGCAAGAGTTAATAGTTAAAAGTTTTGCGAGACCTAGTTATTCACCGTAGGGCGCACCAGTGTTGTTTGTGAAAACGAAAGACTGGTTGATGAGGTTATATATAGACTATAGATAGCTCAATAAGGTAACGGTGAAGAACAAGTATCCTTTGCCAAGGAAAGATGATTTATTCGGTCAGTTGAAGGGAGCCACGGTGTTCTCAAAGACAGACTTAAGATCTGGTTATTATCAGTTGAGAGTTAAAGTGCAAGATGTACCGAAGACTGCTTTCCAGACGAGGTACAGGCATTATGAGTTCCTCGTCATGCCTTTTGGTTTAACTAATGTCCCGGTGGTGTTTATCGATTTGATGAACCACATTTTTTGGCCGTATTTGGATAAGTTCGTAGTGGTCTTTATAGATGAAATATTGATTTACTCGCGTGATGAGGGTAAGCACGCAGAACATTTGAGAACTGTGTTACAGACCTTGAGAGACAAGAAATTGTACGCCAAGTTCAGTAAGAGAGAATTTTGGCTTAAGAAGGTCAGATTTTTAGGACACATTGTGTCGGGTAATGGGATTAGAGTTGACCTAAGCAAGATCTCGGCTATTGTTAAGTGGAAACTGCCGAAGAATGTGACTGAGGTTCGAAGCTTCTTAGGTTGGTTGGATACTATAGAAGGTTTGTTCGAGGGTTTTCTATGATTGCTACTCTAATGATGAGGCTATTACAAAAACATGTCAAGTTCGAATGGACAAAAAAGTGCCAACAAAGTTTCGAGATATTAAAGGCTTTGTTGACCAAAGCTCCAGTGTTAGTGCAACTGGAGTCGGGTAAGGAGTTTATGAAATATAGGGATACCTTCTTGAATGGTTTGGGGTGCGTGCTTATCCAAGAAGGTAAGGTCATAGTTTACGCTTCAAGACAGTTGAAGTCACATGAGAAAAATTACCCAACGCATGATTTAGAGTTGGCTGCCATCGTATTCGCATTGAAAAGTTGGAGACACCATCTGTATGGCGAGAAGTGTCGGGTGTTCATTGATAATAAGAGTCTAAAGTACTTGATGACTTAAAAGGAGTTAAATTTGCAGCAATGTCGATGGTTAGAGCTAATGTAGTCGATGGTTAAATTTGCGGCAAAGACAAATGTAGTCGTTGACGCTTTAAGTAGAAAACCGCTATTTGTACTGAGGGCCATGAGTACTCAGTTGACGCTATCTAACCATGGTTTGGTTTTAGCAGAGTTAAGAGCTAGATCGACATTTCTTCAAGAGGTCTGCGAAACTCAAAAAGGCGGTGAGGAGTTGCAAGCTAAAATAGCTCAGTGCGAGACAGGGAAAGAATCTGAATTTTGTATTAGTACCGATGGTTGTATAATGTTCAAAGATAGAGTTTGTGTACCCAAGAACAACGAGTTGATCCAGAAGATTTTAGATGAGGCACATAGCGGTTGTTTGTCCGTCCACTCGGGTAGTGTGAAAATGTACAACGACTTGAAGAAAACGTACTGGTGGTCTGGAATGAAAAGAGACATTTCAGAGTTCGTTTCCAAGTGTTTAGTGTGCCAACAAGTGAAGGCTGAACATCAACTACCTTTGGGCCTACTTTAGCCCACCACGGTCCCCGAGTGAAAGTGGGATCAGATTACGATGGACTTCGTGACGGGTTTTCCATTAACCCCGAAGAAAAGGGATATTGTTTGGGTTATTGTGGATAGGCTAACAAAGTCGGTACATTTTATACCAGTGCGTACCGACTACTCCCTTGAGAGATTGGCTGACTTGTATATTTCTGAGATCGTGAGGCTGCACGGGGTGCCCTTGTCGATTATTTCAGATAGGGACCCGAGATTTACCTCGAGTTTTGGAAAAAGTTACAAGAGGTTTTGGGGACTAAGTTGAGTTTTAGCACAGCATTTCACCCGCAAACCGACTGTCAGTCGGAAAGAGTGATTCAGATTTTAGAAGATATGTTGCGGTTTTGTGTTCTCGAATTTCAAGGTAGTTGGGAAAAGTACTTGCCATTGGTTGAATTTGCTTATAACAACAGTTATCAAGAAAGTTTGAAGATGACGCCTTATGAAGCTTTGTATGGGCGAAAGTGTCAAACACCCTTATATTGGACCGAGCTTAGAGAGAGTCAGATTCACAGGGTCGATTTAGTCAAAGAGGCTGAAGAGAAAGTTAAAGTGATTCGTGACTGCTTAAAGGCCGCCTTGGATAGACAGAAATCCTACGCGGATTTGAAACGAAAGGAAATTGAGTTTCAAGTCAGTGATAAGGTATTTTTAAAAGTATCTTTATGGAGGAAAGTCCTCATATTTGGTAGAAAAGGCAAGTTGAGTCCTCGTTTCATAGAACCTTATGTGGTTACCGAAAAAGTAGGGCCAGTTGCCTACCGATTGGATTTGCCAATGGAATTGGAAAAGATTCAAGATGTGTTTCATGTGTCCATGCTACGTCGATATAGATCAAACCCTTCGTTTGTGATTACGCCATCAGAGGCTGAGATTCATCCGGACATGACTTATAGTGGAGAGCTGGTTAAGATTTTAGCTCGGGAAGTCAAACAGTTGAGAAATAAGAGTATAGCACTTGTGAAAGTTTTGTGGCATAGACATGTTGTCGAGGAAGCCACATGGGAACTCAAGGAGACTATGAGAGATCAGTACCTGAACTTATTCACCGGTAAGATTTTTTAGGACAAAAATCCCTAAGAGGGGAGAAATGTAACAGGCCGATTTTGGGGGCTAGTCGAAATAATGGTATTGGGACCACAAATTTGAAGTTAGAGAAATTTTTTTTATTATTAAAATAGAGTCATAGCATGTTTCTAATAGTGCATGAAAAATTTGGTGAGCTAATTTTAGCGATTGTGAGCCCAATTGTGAAAATAGACTAAATCGTATAAAGTGCAAAAGTCTTAAACTGATAACTAAGGGTGCCAAATTGCCATTTATCATAAATTGAGGGTTTTTAAAGTGAAATTGGGCTATTAAATAGGTGATGGCCGGCCATGGTAGATGGAAATGTTGAAAAGTCAACATTAAGTGAAATTTGATGACATAAGGTGTATTATAATAATACCTAAGCCTAGCTGTCATCTTTTTCTTTCATTCTCTCTTCATTCCACCAATTTTTTTCAGCTATTGTTAAGGGTTTTGAACTTAAAAAATTGCAACAACTTATTCCTCTCACAAGTAAGTGATTTTAATGAGTTTTCTTGAAGATTTTTGCATTTTTGAGACCCTTGAAGCATGAGCTTTCAAATGAGGGGTCTATATTGCAAAATGATTAAGAGTTTAGGGTTTGACCATGAGAATATTTAGGGTGCTTTCTAAAATTCTATGGAATAAAATGAGCCTTGGGTGTCTTATAAACAACTTTTGTGAAAGGTGTTAGCATGAAAACACCTAATAGGACTAATGTGCATAAGTTGTAAAATAGATAATAAATGTGTGAAATAGTGAGAATTTGAAGTTTCTATAAGATTCAAAGAGGTTTAACTAGTCTTGAGAAATAAAGAAATTTGATAAAAATCGATTTTCGGGCCGAGGTGTAAAATGGTCATTTTGTAAAAGTTTAGGGGCAAAATGGTCATTTAGCCCAATTGTAAATTGTTAAGTGCTTAGGTTGATAAAGTGACTTAATAAGGTCATTTTGTTATTATAGATCAAGAAATATCAAGTCTGAACCTAGACCGGGGGAAAGCCAAGCAAACCGACTAAATCGGCTAGTCGCCACATTTTGTAATCCGAGGTGAGTTGTATGTAAATAATACAACTACATTGTTAATTATATGCGCTTGAATTATTACAGCATAAATTGCTTGATTTTGAAATTGAAAATGTATAATGATAAATGAGATAGTAGAATTTCCGTTAGAACCTTAGGAAGTAAATCGAATATTCATGCCATAACATTTGGGTCATTCGTGTGTAAGCTAGTGTAAGACATGTCTAGGACATGCATCGACCACATTATGAGAGCTAGTGTAAGACCATGTCTGGGACATGCATCGGCCTAGAGACGGAAGTCAGTGTAAGACTATGTCTGGGACATGGCATCGACTTGAGATATGAGCCAGTGTAAGACCGTGTCTAGGACATGGCATCGGCACATTACCGTATACTTGAGGCTTATGTAATATCCGATAGTATTCTGAATGGTTCAACGGTGAAAGTTATGTTCTTAAGCTAATGAAGAAAGTATAACTGTGTTGTGAGTGGTACAGGTACCTAATTGGTACATATGAGATATGAGCTCAATATATAATATGTGACTTGTATGGATGGTAATGAGTAAGTTATGCCTATGCCTACCTTGGTGTTATGAGCATGTTGCTTTTTGATAAATTGTTGTTGTATACTTACTTATATGCAACTTACTAAGCTATTATGCTTAATCCCTTCCCTTTTCATTTCTTACAGTGCTGCCTAGCTAGCTCAAGGATCACCGGAAGTCAGAGATATCGATCACAGTATCAACCGAAGCATTCAGTATAGTTGAATTTATATTTTTTAATATGGCATGTATAGGACTTAGACTTTATTTCTTTGTGTCATTAAGGTGTGGTCATATGTATTGGCTTGGATTGGAAACCCTTCAATTTGTATTAAGCCTTGAATGATGGCTAACATTCATTTTGAAATTATAAAAGATGCATTATCATGGTTGAATGAATGTCCATTGTGGCTGATTTGGTTATAGGAATTATGCTTGTTTTGGTATTGGTTGGTATTTATATAGAACTACATATGTAAGGGTGGCAATGGGGCTTCGTAAATAGCCTTATATTTCCATACGGGTAGGCTGTGTCTAGGCCGTGTGTGACACACGGTCTACCCCATGGGCGTGTAGTCCGACCGTGTGTCCCCTACACATAAAGGATTTCAAGTCAGTCTGCATGGTAGTAAACATATGGGTAGAGACACGGCTATATGTCTCAGCCGTGTGAAGGGCACGGCCTAGCACACGGGCATGTGACTTGGCCGTGCGGCCCTTAAGAATTGCTGACATCAGAAACATAATGTCCAGGTTTTTGCACACAGCTAGGACACAGACGTGTCATAGCCGTGTGAAAGACACAGGCCCGAGACACAGGTGTGTGCCAGGCCGTGTGAAAACACCTATAGGTGTGCATTTAGAATTAATTCCACACGGATGGAGAACATGGGTGTGTCCCTGTCTTGCTTAGGCTGTGTGAGACACACTAGCCCTCAACACGGCCATGTTGGAATGCTCACATGGGCGTCTTGCCCCTCCCACACGAGCCTGTACCCCTACGTCAAGTGACATTTCTCTATAGTTGGAAAAAGGACCAAGATTGGTCCCGAATGATTTCCGATGTGTGTTTTGGGCCTCGTAAGCCCATATTAAGGATATATTGATAAGTTTAAGAAAGTTTTAAATTTTCCAAGTCATGAAGACTCGGAATTGGTTGTAAGTATGAGTTCCAGTTAGGTAACACCTCGTATTCCGCCCTTGCGTAGGATATGGGTATGGGGTGTTACAAGATTAATCACTTAATTCATTTTTAATCAACCAATTTCAGAACGAACTTAACTAAAAACCTAACAAAACCCTTACCTCGCTTAAGTAACCATGACTTCGCACAATTACAACGTCGATTCAAAACCACCAGCCCCTTGATTAACTCCTGAACACCAAAAAGCAATCCCCCTTTTAGCGATTAACCAAGAATGATTAACAATAGACAAAATAGTTACTTGCCGAACACGCGCAACCAGCGATGAACAACCGAATCAATAGAAAAAAAAAAGAAAAGGAAGGGGAAAAAATAATTGAAATTTCGGCAACAACTAGGGGAATTGACAGAGGAGAGAAAAGAAGAAGAAGAAGAATAAAACATCAGAAACAGTTATCACAGGGAATTGAACACACGATCTCCAACACTAAAACTCTCCACTTAACCACCAAGCCAGCAAACCCATTCTGATATAGACTTACCAACAATTAAACTTATGCCCTTTGCACAAGGTTAAGGCTTTATTTATAAAAAACCAAAATTTTCTAAAGTAAGGCTTGAACTTAGGACCTCTCACACACAACCAGAATACTTAACCACTGAAGTAGATACTCAATTGTGTGTCACACATACACGAAATCAAAAATTAAAATTTTGGGGTGTTACAAATTTATTAACTCAAAAGAGAAGTTCTTGAATAATAATGAATTGATTTGTGTACAATGAAGATGTCTTTCTATAGGCTAGCTAAGTACATCTAAATACAATTGTTAAGTATACAAAAACTCTAATTACCCTAAACAAGAAGTAGTTTTAAACTAAACTTTCTTGTTGACATAAAACTCCGAAATATCTTAAAATACTTAAAAATTATCCAAAATTCAGAATAAATAAATAATAAAATAATAAAACTTAATATATACATTATTGGGATTGCATATAATAAAAATTAAGCCTGAAAACCGAACCCAATATGATTTAAACTCGAATAAAAAGCCCGAAACTCGTAATTTATGTAATAATCTTGTCCAGAAATTCTACTTGTGTAGTCTTCACTAAAACGGTCATAACTTGAGCTCCTAAACTCGGAATCAAGTGATTCAAAGTGAGTTTCGAAGCTAAGAGATAGATATTCTGTAATATCCTGATTTTGGGCCTAGTCAGAATAGTGGTTTCGTGACCACAAAATCCGAGATAGAAATAATTATTTTATGATTATTTTAAGGTCTATGATATGATTGCATGATTGTGTGAAAATTTCGTGAAGAAATTTTATGCATAAAGTGCTTAAATTGAAATTAGGGACTAAATCGAATAATTTGCAAAACTTGCATTCTAGAAGTTTCTAGTATGAAATTGTTTTGAAATATTAACTAGGAGGTCTTAAATAGCAATTTTACCAATTTCTAAGTCTATGGACAAAAATTGGACATGGATGGAATTTTTGGAAAGTTTAGTAGTAAGGGCATTTTGGTCATTTAGGGGTAAAATGAATTAAAATACAAAATTAAAAGCCAATTTTGCTCATCTTCAACCCCATGGCCGAATATAGCAAGGAGAAACCATGGCTAGGGTTTTTCAAGCTTCCAAGATCGATTGTAAGTCCGTTCTAGCCTCGTTTTTAATGATTTTTACGTTTTTGGAGTCCCGGTAGCTCGATTTAGCTTATGATAGCAATAATTTAACCTAGGGTTTATATTTGGAAAAATACCCATAGGTGAAATTTGTGTATTTTGGTGTTTTATGATAGAATATGAGGTTTTAAATTATGTTAGACAACTTGTGCTACTCGGTTTTAAGTGAAAACGAGCAAAAGGGCTTAATCGGTAAAAATACCTAATAGTCATAAGTACATGTTAGAGTAAGAATTTGATGTTTCCATAGATGGTAAAAATGATCAGCATGTCATAAAACATAAGAAAATAGGCTGAAGTTTAATTTACGAGCTTTGGGGCAAAAGTGTAAATATGCAAAAGTTTAGGGGCAAAATTGTAATTTTTCCAAAATATGATTTTGGGTCAATTTGAATAATGTGAGTCCTAATTAGACTATATTTTAAATGATAGAGCAAGGAAAACTAAAATTCGGGCTAAAATAGGGAAAATACCCAGTTGTGGACGAAATGGTAAAAATAGCCATTTTCGCATACGAGGTAAGTTCATGTGTAAATGTAGTAACATAATTGTCATTTTAAGCAATTTAATGTTGTTTATATGATATGATGCTGATTATTATCATGAAATATTATGCTTTGTGGTTATTGTTGAATAATATGTAATTATGTGAATTACTTGATGAGTATGAACTATCACCGAAGTATCAATTTCGATATTCCGTGGAAGATGGCAAAGATGTGTGATTGAGGAAAACGCCCGTTTGGACCTTAGGAATAGATTAGGATACAAGTGATTTGTCACTAGGATGTTTGGGCATCCGAACTCGTTGAGTTGAGTCCGAGTTCACTTATGGATGCGAATGTCCAAACTCGTTGAGTTGAGTCCGAGTTCGTGAGATGTAACTAGGCATCTGAACTCGTTGAGTTGAGTCCGAGTTCACTCATGGATGCGAACGCCCGAGCTCGTTGAGTTGAGTCCGAGTTCGCTTATGGGCGGGTTACATAGTAGCTTGGCTACATATGTGGCACTTATGTGCAAACTTTCCATGTATCCGAATTATATTCCGATGTGTTCAACGGGTAAAGTTCTACTCAAATGGAGGAATACTCAAGATGAAAGGGACGTATTGGTAAGTGTTGTGAAATGAATACTTTGAACAGGTATGTACTTAACCCTCGGGTTGAAAACTTGATATAACAATAATATGGTAAGATGATAAATGAAAATGTGATATGAATGTGTTGGTGATGATTATGCAAATGATGTTTTATGTTTGCTTATATAGTTATGTTACTTGCTATTTACATGTGAACTTACTAAGCATTTATGCTTACTCCCTCCTTTTCATTCCTTGTAGTGTTGACAAGCCAGCTCGGAAATCGGGAACGGTCGGAGGCATGCTCACACTATATCCGTATACCATCTTGGCATAATGGCTTGCATATTTTGAGTATGGCATGTATAGCATTATAATCATTTTGTATATATGGTCTTATGATATTGTTATTGAGTGGTATGGAAATGCTTGGTAATGATTAGCCATTGGAATGGCTAATCATGATCATATTTGGTGTTATGTATGCTAAATTACTAGCTAATCCATGGAAAACATGAAATAGGTAAAATTTACCATAAAATAGATTCAGACAGCAGCAGTGATGTGAGTTTGAAAAATCATTAAAAATAGTAGAGATACAATTAGATGGTGAATAAAATAAGGAATTGAAGAATTATGAGTCTATTTTCATATGGATGGAACAAAACAGGTATATGAGTTATATTTTATAAGATGTTTAAATTTTTGTGAAATAGGGCCAGAGCGATTTCTGGATCCCCTGTTCTTACTTTGGAAATTCACCATAAATTTTTCAAAGATAATTAGAAGTCATGATTTATATTTACAGATTCCTTATTGAGTATAGTTTTATTAGAAACAAACGACATAGTCATTGAATCTCTGTACAGGGAGATATCTGATTCGTAATACACAGAGGTCAGAGCAGTCGAACCCTGAAATAGGGGAGACTTTAACTAATAAACTGTAATAATTGGCTGGACTAAAAATTCTAGAAAAAAATTAGTAAATAGATATATGAGTCTAGTTTGAGGGAAAATTTACGGAATTTGATTTCGAGTTTCGTAACTCAAGATATGAATTTTAATCGACTATGACGCAGATTGTTAGCTTGACTGAAAATTTTAAAAATAAATTGTTTGAGCTGTTTAAGTAATGAATTAAGTCTGTTAACACCTCGTGTTCGACTACGGCGACGGTCTCGGGTACGGGGCGTTACATATTCAATCACTATATAGACATTTAAGCTTATAAATCCCTGGATACCATCCAAATATTTATCGCAAGTTGACTAATCTTTTAAGGTTGAAAATTGGCAGTATGGTTGAAGTTACTTTACTAAATTTCACCCATTCTGTGTATCTATCATTCCCCCATTCCTCAAAAAGATTCATCCTCACATATTGTCTTTGATCGAATCTTGGTTTGATTTGTTTGGCCTTTGACCTTATTATTGGGTCTTGAGGTAAAGTAAGCCTATCACATCTATGAGCCTAAAGTTAGGTCTTGAGACTCACATCACTGTGTCTTTGTACTTGATTATGATTTGAGCTAGAATTTAATCTATGTATTGTCAGATTCTAACTCATAGCTAAAGATGAGATTCGATGACACAAGAACACCGAGAGGGAAAGGAAATACTTTATTTGAGTTTCTATAATTCGAATTACTTTATTTGTTGCATATTTCTATTGTTTTACATGTTAAATTGTAGAGGCAAGTTGTGACTGATTAGTTGAATTTAATTGGTATGAATATGTTTGATTATCAAAATAGAGGACTAAATTGAATAGAATTGAAAATGGTGCAATTTGATGGAAGATGTAAAATTAACCTTGAATTGGTTTGCGTTATGTTCTGTGAGAATTGATGTATTGAGCTATGAATTGAATTGATGAAATATGAATTGAACAAAATATTTAATTTGATAAATTGTTACCCTATTAATTGTTCGAGCAGAGTCGGATATAGTTGGCATGCTATAGGATAGATTGAGTATAGGTTTCGTTGACTACAAGTCAATGAGTGTTAGGCACACTTTTGCTTTGGTTCGACCGATGAGTGTTGGGTGCAATATATTCACTTCAGATTTTTTTGATAAGGCATTGGGTGCCAAATTTGGTGTGTTGGTTTGATCTATGTATTCGTCTGAGTATGAGCTAGGTTAATAGGGATTTAAAATGTAAAGTTGATAATAGTATATGAATTGAATTACTATTATGAGAGATTATGCACCAGAGGTTTGATATGAAAATAAGATGAATCAATAGATTCAATTAGGAAATTTTGTATGATAATATGATTCATTATTAAATTAGTTCATTGAACATGTATAGGTTGAATTATACGGTATAAAAGGTATACTTAGCATGTTAGCTTGTAGTTGGTATAAATGGGCATTTTAATTGAATGTTTATAATTGACTTATTTGCATTTTTTTATTTGAATTATAGAAATACCACTGAGATTTATCACTTAGCATAAGGTTTTAATTTTTATGCGCAGGTTAGGTTCAGTTCAAGATCCCGAGCATCGACTTCAGCATCCAGTTAAAAATCTCGGACTCAATAATGTTTGTGAACCTCCTTTGTTAGCTAAATGGCATGTAACTTGTAGAGTCATTTTGGTATTTTGCTATGTTTTATGATGTTGAATTGAATGTTTGGCATTTGGATTTAATCATATGAATGCAAAAATTAGTATTTGAATTATTATATGGTATGTAAATAAAGAAGGTACTTTTGCACATGGTAATTGTGAATTTAACATGTATGTATGTAATTGAATGACTTGCGCCAAATAGATAGTTTATAAGTAATATGGTATAGACATATTGTTAGATGACTTATGTATCTAGCTAGTTGTAATTAAGTTGCAAATGAACTTAAATATGGGGTAAATTGATCTAAAATGTTGCATTATTGATGTACTTGGTGATTTGAGGTAAGGATTGAAATGATTTGAACGTTTTGGTATTGGATATATAGTTATGGATGATAGGGATTTGATTTAATGTTAGAAAAGGCATTAGCTTGCATAACTTGATGTTAATATGTTGCAGATATAAAATGATTACGATGTTTATGTGTTTAGTAAATGGTTGGGATGGAATTACAAGTTGATGCATAATAGAAATTGCAGTGTAACACCCCTTACCCAGTCTGGTCGCCGAACATGAGTAATAGGATGCAACAAGAATATACAAACAATTATATGCAATTTATATAAATTTCATTCACATACTATGCAATGTAATAATTTAACGTTTACAAGGACTTAATTGTGTAATTCAAGCATGAAATAGGATTGAATTTTAAAATTTTAAAGTTTTATAGTTAGTATTGATATTTAATTACTAGGCAACGATACTGTATCGAAACCATATTAAATATTGATACCAAATCATGATTCTATATTTTATGCAAAATAAGGGAATCAATTTTTATTTTCTGATATCGATATTTTATGGAAAAAGTATCGATACTCATATAAATAGTGATACCATTTTGACATTCTATTTTTTTATTAATTGTTCATATGGTCAAGTATCGATACAAAATGCCACAATATCGATACTTAAGTATAGAAATGGTAAATACCAATCTTTAAAATGTCCATTTCACGCCCAAAACATCTAAAACTCAAATGGTAACCATAGATATAATTATAGACCTGAAAAACATCAACCAAGCGCATACCACAAATATAACTTATAATAATTATCGTAAGTGTCTAACCAATATGTCACAATTGACACCTGAATCAACAATTCAAATTCAAACATAAAACTATATTCAAAACAATCCAATATACCCTTCAATGCACCTTAAAGCAATTAAAATGACATACCTCATTTATCCATTTATAACACCTGATGTGATGTGAATCGTGATAAGTTTTATAATTGACACCTGAATCAACAATTCAAATTCAAACATAAAACTATATTCAAAACAATCCAATATACCCTTCAATGCACCTTAAAGCAATTAAAATGACATACCTCATTTATCCATTTATAACACCTGATGTGATGTGAATCGTGATAAGTTTTATAATTTATAAATGTTCGTTTTTAAAAACTAACTATTATCATGACAAAGGAAAACGCAGCTTATCGAACAGTAGTATAGCTTATGGCAAGACCTGGATGTCGATCCCAAAGGAACTAAAAGTACTAGTATTAACTTTCTTTTTATTATCTAGCATAAAAATAAAGGGGTTTGTTTTATCTAAACTATTACTAAACTAAGAATGCACAGAAAGTAAATTGGGGAAATAACTTTTGGGAAAACTGAATGATTTGGACAATACCTAAGGGAAAAATCCACCTAGACTTCACTTGTTATTGACTCTGAATCAGACGATTTATTCACCTAACTTGATCCGTAGAAATCCCTAAGTTATATTATTATCTCTCTCAAGACTAGCAACAATTAACCCTAGGTTGATTAATTTAAATCTCTTTCTAATTAAAACCCCTAGTGTTGTATTAACTCGATCTATGGACTCCCTTATTAGGTTTCACCCTAATCCGGCAAAATTATGTCACCCTATCTCTAGGCGTGCAATCAACTCCGCTTAATTATGTTAGATCTACTCTTAGACAGGGACTTTTTCTCCTCTGAATAAGCACATCAATACTTGAATCAATATCCTGGAATATTAAAGCAAGAATTAAGAACTCATAATTAAGAACAAGTCAAATATTTATCATATAATTCAAATAATAATAACAAGATCCGTCTTAAGTTTCATTCCACTTAGGTATTTAGGGGGAGAAAACATCTCAAAACAATAATGATAACAAAACATAAAGAAAACCCAATAACTCTTGAAGGGAGTTGAAGGGAGATCTTCAGTCTTGAAGGTGAATCGGCTTATGAGATGGATCAATCGGCTTTGTTCGAGTAATTCCTTGCCTCCTACTCTGTGTGTGTCTTTCAGGTACCTCTTGGGGTGTTTATATAGCTTTAGAATGCTTCAAAATCCTCAAGAGTGGCATTTTCTGAATAGGACTAGATTTAGGCCCAACAGGGACATGCCCGTATGACACGCCCATGTTCGATTGCTTCAACCCATGTTCAAGTCTGTTGAATGGACATGGTTGTGTGAACTACCCGTGTGAGGAAGTCCAGGCCGTGCTGATTTCCCACGTTGACCCATTTTCTCTGTTTTTGGCCCGTTTCTTGCTCTTTTTACTCTCCTATGCTCACCTAAGTATAAAACATGAAATTAAAGGATTAGGAGCATCGAATTCACCAAATCTAAGGAGAAATCATCCATAAATGTGCTAAGCATAGGATAAAAATATGTATAAATTGCGGTTTATCGAATACCCCCACACTTAAGTGTTTGTTTGTCCTCAAGCAAAATCCTCAACTCACAATTAATAATTCATTTTCGTAACTTATAATTCCTATCAATAATATCTCAAAATAAACCATAAGTAATCATACATTGAGAATTCAACTGAAAGAACATCAAAGTTTCAAACATTTCAAGTTGAGCATTTTATCATGAAAACATGGGTGTCTCCCCTCATCTAAGTGATTACCTTTGATTCAAAATATCACAGAGTTTAACATCCTCACTAAAGATTCACTCAAATCACTCGAGGTGTTTAAGGATGACAAGTTAAGCACTCAATAGTCAATATGAAAAGTTATTACCATAGACTTGCATGAAAATCAAATCTCCACCACTATAAATTGAGATGAAACATCAATCGAAAGGTCTTTAGAGGGTTGTAACGTGGCTTTGGTTAAGGGTGTGGTCACAAGTTGAAAAAGAAGGTTAGAATCGAGATTGAATTGAAAAAAAATTACCTAACTAGAAAAATAATTAATCATCAATTGAATACAAGTGAGCTTCTTCTCAGAATATGGATTTAAACACTTAAGCTCAAAAATAAGGAATTACTACTAACATATATGTATGTATTTTTTTTTTTAGAACAAGTCAAATAACATAGTCTAACTATCAAAAATAAAACATAGCTAAGCAATTTATTCAAATCAAATCTCGACAAAAATAGGGATCAAATTAATTTAGGGGATTTCAACAACAATGGGTTATGGGTTAATATTAAAGGTAAATCAATGGATGGCTTATTAGGCTCAAGGGGGTTCACTAAGGTTTAATTATGAAGGTAGGTTTTTCTGGAGTAAGTGGGTTAAACCTAAGTGCCTTTATCATCTTGACATATCAAATCAAATGGTGTGGTCTTGACATGCATAATCAAGCAAGTTCTAGAATAACAGATTAATATTGACGCACTCAAAGCAACAATAAATGTGAGAATGAAAGAAATAATATATGCTCTAAAGGCTCAAGATCTCACAAAAAATATGTCTTTTTGATGTTAACCCTGTGAATTTCAACTCAAGATAATACCTAAACTTGGGGAAACAACCTAGAAGTTTTTATAATTATCAAAAATCAACTTATCATGCTTTGATTCTCTAATTCCTTAAAGTTTAAACAATCAATGCATAAATGCCTATGTTTTAATCCCAGACATATCAATAAAAATCATAAATTAATCAAAATTCATTCTAATAATGATATGAGAAGATTATTTGAGAACAAGACAAAATTCAGAGATTTTTCTGATAATGAAATAAATAATCCCCCCACACTGAAGATGTAAATTGCCCTCAATGTACAAAGATATATAATAGTGATATAAAGATAATATCTGAAGAGAGAGGGAGAGAAGTGAAACTTCCTGAATGTTAAATGGAATCCTTGAATTGGAGGTATGGAGAATAATCGGCCAAGGCAATGATAAGATTGGAGGAGGATACTCCGGTGGTGGTAGAGGTTGGGTTCCATAACCACAGTGTCCAGCGAAGAGGTTATCGTGGTGGCAGGACATAGCAGTCGTGGAGAACCTTTTCCAGTGGAGTTTCAAGTTCCTAAGTGATGGTGAGCTTTGGAGCTCTTTATAACTGTGATAAAATCAAGAACTCTTTAGGAAATATAAAGAAGCATAATTACTCGTAATGAAATAGCCGAAACTATAAATTGTTCAATAAAAATTATAAAACCTAAAAATGAAATAGTATTAAAGGAAAATAAAATAAAAGGTACTTTAAGAAGATAAATAAAGATAAAAGTGAAAATAAAAATAATAAATAAAAAGTCTTTAAACATCGTAATCGACGGATGGTTCGCGAGGTGGTGGTGGCAATGAGATGTGAAGGTGCTAACAAATCTGATGTACAGTAGTATCAATGTGATCAAAGCGCTGAAAACACTACTGCTCAAATAGAGTAAGGTGCTCAGAGATGTCAAAGTATAAAGCCTCCGTATGAACTGAACGATGGATGGGTGGTGGTTGAGACGGTGGGTCCTCATGACATGGAGGGACATCATCAGTAATGTCCTCTGGGTCCTCCTCCTAGGTGGACTGGACCAGGCAGCACTGGGGAGGGTCAACTTCATGTCGTCGCTCGATCATCCTCATATGAAGCATACTCGAAATACCCTGTGGGGACATCTGACCAATGAGGGTGAGGGAAGATGCTTGTACCGCCGTGTTGAGGAGGCCTAAATACCTCGCCAAGCGAGTCACATAAGGGTTGATGGATATGACTCCCTTCCTATGCGCTTCGTCTAATGGCGAATGGCGAGGCCAATGAAATAGGCTAGGTCAAAGACGTGGCCGTTCGCCATACTCCGTAAAAAGTAGACGTCGTGAGTGTTGACGAAACCGGTGCTCTCTCGCTGCCCTATCAGAGTATGGGCCAAGATGGCGTGTAAGTACCTCAAGGATGGGGCGAGGGCTGATGCCTTAGAGCGGCTGGGGTCATAGGTGGCCGAGTCAGGGACTAAAGCACTCCAACACTTCGAAGGAGAATAGTGGATATGGCAATAGAGGGTGCCGAGTTTGTTGTCGTCCATAAACTCCTCCGTATACAGCCTTAGTGCAATTCTAAACTCAAGTACGCTCAACTGGCGCACTAAACCACCGAGACGAAACTTGACTATTCCAGGATCATCCAACTATGTCATGATGACTTGAAGGTGGAAGTTCGACCAGATTTCAAGTGTGAGCTCGAGGTATGTCAACTCGATGATCTCGAAAAAAAGGCCGTATGGGTCAGTCGTCAGAAGGGCTCGGATCGCGTCAGGCAGTTGGATTTGTTCATGTGCTGCCCAATCAATGTAGCGGCCCACACTTAGAGGTCGGGCCCGTAGTATCTAAAAAAGTTCCTCCTGTGGTCCCGAAGGAAACTAGAGGAATGGATGCCTGATTTCCGCTGTAGGACCCGACAATGATGCTGTTCCTTTCCTCTTCTTCAAGGCAGGGATGGCGGTTTTCATGCTACATGGATTTGACATGGTATCTGCAATGGCACGACGAAGTTATAGAAATAGCCCCCAAGAATAGCATGGAAAAGTATGTAAGCATGTTAAAATTAAATAAGAATATTTCATGGGCATCATAGGCAAAAGGGAAGATGTACCGAGAAGTAACTAAATCCTAATGGAAAGATATATCAAGTCATTAGTAACAATAGGAACTTGAGAATGGTGCTAAATGGAATACCTAGTGAATGAATGCATGTGGGATTGATAATCTGTAATATGGTGTGGGTAACCATGAAATCCATGGAAACAAGAGAAAAATGGATGAATGTAGCATAATGTATCGACTAAAATGGAAAATTTCTAACAAAGAGCATAAGCATTACTATCATTAGAACCATGAATATTAAGCAAAATAGTCAAATAACACAATAAAAAATCATAAAATTAGTCAAAGAATTGAAGAGAATAGAGAAAAGAGTGAACAAACGCAATAGCTTGGTAGAGGAAGGAGCTTGGGGCGTCGATGGTGGTGCTGTGGTCGGCGCACGGGCGTGGCACGGAGGGTGTGTGAAAGGATCCTGGTGGCTAGGGCTTGATATTTAGGGAAGGGGATGAAGAATAGTGGGGGATTTATATAGATTTTGAGGCACATGGCCGTGAGACACTCCCGCGTGTCCTAATTTTAGCCCGTGTGCATCGTGATTTTCAAATTTGGGCGCATCTGAAATTCAGCCCACGCCCGTGTTCTTTGGGCGTTTTCATGCACACAGCTGTGTCACACGGTCGTGTTATGCTTCATTTGCTTCTCCCACGCCCGTGTATGTATGTCTACCCCCGTGTTGTTTTGTCAGTCTTGGCCATGGGTAGTGAGCACGGGCGTGTCGCATGCCCGTGTTGTTTTCTCAATTTCAACCATGGCCTCTAGACACGGATGTGTCGTACGCCCGTGTTGTTTCACAGATTCACCCACGGCCATGTCGCACGGTCGTGGCAACTTATCGATTCCTGTATTGGGGAAAAATTTTTCCCTGTTTCCACACGGTCGTATCGTACGGCCGTGTTGCCTTCCGTGATATGGGCACGGCCTAAGGCACCCCATGTGCCTGGCCGTGTGGTTCTGGAAAACCTGTGTTCTGTAACTCAGTTAGTGAATTAATGTTAAAAACTAAAATTTAAATAAGATAACACCGTTAGTGCTCGGGTTGCTTTTCGAGAAGTGCTTATTTATAGTATAAGCTCGACTTACCTCTCTGTTGCGTGGTCATGGCGATGCCAAGAGTTTACACTCCTCATCCTTGCTATCAATCTTATCAAAATAAGGTTTTAGACGAGTACTATTTACCTTGAACGTACCGAATTTGGGATGAATTACCTCGACTGTGCTGTATGGGAAAATGCTCAGTACCGTAAGAGGGATTTTTCCATTAGGTTTAGATGTGGCAATCCGAGGGTCTAGTGCATCTAATAGTACTTTGTCTCCAACCTTAAGTTGATTTGCTGAAATATTGAGCTCATCATGGCATGGTTTTGGTTTATCGTGTGATCTCGGTTTCTGTGTCCACCATTCATCTAGTTTCTCGACCTGTAGCTTTCGTTCTTCATAGATGAGTCCTTTGTCATTACTCGAACATGGCTCAGGTGTGTTCTTTCAATGCGTTTCTTACAAACAAGGTTTAACCACATGATCAGTATTAGTAGTACGATTTATTCAATCACTCTCGATATTTGATGTGTTACTTGAATTACGAGCTTGAAGAGTGATTGTTTCCTCACCCACAAGAATGTGAGTTCACCTGTACCAACATCAATTATAGTTCTAGCAGTTGCTAAAAAGGTTCTTCCTAAAGTTAAAGGCACATCACTATCCTTTTCTATGTCTAGAACAACAAAATCAACTGGAAATATGAATTTATCAATTTTAACGAGTACATCTTCAATAGTACCCCTAGAAAATCTGATTATTTTATCTGCTAAATGAATACTCATCCTAGTTTGTTTGGGTTTCCCAAGACCTAGTTATTTAAACATTTTATAAGGTATGACATTGATACTAGCCCCTAAATCAGCCAAAGCATTATTAACATCTAAACTACCAATTAAACAAGGAATCGTAAAACTCCCTAGATCTTTTAATTTGTTGGCGAGCTTATTCTGTAGTATGGCTGAGCAAACTGCATTTAACTCCACAAGTGACGCCTCATCCAACTT
Organism: Gossypium hirsutum; assembly: GCF_007990345.1. NCBI lineage: Eukaryota > Viridiplantae > Streptophyta > Magnoliopsida > Malvales > Malvaceae > Gossypium > Gossypium hirsutum. The sequence goes on from NC_053436.1 coordinate 90,270,415, forward strand.
TCGCTTATTTGTTAAAACCTCTTTTAAGAATTTGACTACTTTTGGCATCTACGAAAGAGCTTTAATAAACGGTAAGTTAATATGTAATTTTTTTAATAATTTAAGGAATTTACTGAATTGTTCGTCTGTGCGGTCTTTCCTTGACGCATTGGGGTGTGGCACACGAGGTTTGTACTCTTTACTTACCAGTGTTTGTTCCCTGTGGTCTACCTCACCTTTGCTTTTACTTACCACAATTCCTTGCCTCGGTTCTGGTTCTGGTTCAGGTTCAACTAACCCTTCTTTATCTTGAATGGTAATTGCATTGAGTTGTTCCCTTGGGTTAGATTCAGTGTTACTCGGCAGGCTACCTTGTGGTTGTTCAGAAATAAATTTGGCGAGTTGGCCTATCTGAGTTTCGAGCCCTTGGATCGACGCTTGTTGATTCTTAAGTGCTGTTTCGGTATTCTGAATGTGAATTTCTGACACCGAGATAAACTTTGCTAGCATCTCCTCAAGGTTCGGCTTCTTTTCTTGTTGGTAAGGTGGTTGTTGAAAACCCGGAGGATGTTATGGCCTTTGATTCCCTTGACCACTCCACGAGAAGTTGGGACGGTTCCTCCAACCTGCATTATATGTGTTACTATATGGGTTATTTTGAGATCTAGAATTATTGTTACCCATATATTGGACTTGTTCCTCCTCGATGCTTGGATTGAAAGGTTGATATTTTGTGTGTGCTCCTCCGCTATTAGAATCGCATCTCATCACTGGATGTATCTGAGTAAAACCACATAAACCGTCAATCTTTTTATTTAAAAGTTCTACTTGGTTAGATAGCATAGTAATCGCATCGAGGTTGAAAACACGGGCTGCTTTTGTCGGTTTGTTCTCATGACTTGCCACTGATAGTTATTCAGTGACATCTCCTCTATAAATTCATAAGCCTCCTCAGGTGTCTTATTATTGATAGTCCCACCAGCAGCTGCATCAATCATCTATCTAGTCGAAAGATTCAGGCCATTGTGAAATGTTTGAACCTGCAACCATAAGGGTAGCCCATGGTGAGCGCACCTTCTCAAGAGGTCCTTGTATCTCTCCCATGCATCATAGACTGTTTCTAGATCCATCTGCACAAAAGAAGAGATATCATTCCTTAATTTGGTCGTTTTAGCCGGCGAAAAATATTTAAGTAAAAACTTTTCGGTCATTTGTTCCCAAGTAGTGATTGACCCTCGTGGTAATGAGTTCAACCACTGTTTAGCTTTGTTCCTCAATGAAAAGGGAAACAACCGAAGGCGAATGGCATCATCAGAAATTCCATTGATCTTAAAAGTGTTGCAAAACTCTAAGAAATTTTCCAAATGAGAGTTTGGATCCTCGTCCTACAAACCATCAAACTGAACAAACTGTTGGATCATTTGAATTGTGTTAGTTTTCAGTTCAAAATTATTTGCAGCAACAGCAGGCCTAACTATACTTGACTCAGTTCCTGTTAAAGTAGGTTTAGCATAATCATACATAGTGCGTGGAGCAGGATTCTGATTTACTGGGTCAGCAGCTATCGTAGGAGGTAGCGGGTTTTCCTAATTTTCAGCCATCTCCTCGACTGTGGTGTGAATATCATCCTCTTACCCTTCCTCTATGTATCTTAAGCTTCGCCTTATTTCTCTTCGGTTTCTGCGAGCTGTGTGTTCAATCTCACTATCAAAAAGTAATGGTCCTGACGGGTTTCTTCTAGTCATAAACTATAAAAACCTACCAGAAGGAAATAAACGAAAAATTAGAAAAAAAATAAAAATTTAAATTGCAATAAAAGTAAAATGGCTAAAGTAATAAAAATCGAGTGTTCCTAATATCTTAGTTCCTCGGCAACGGCGCCAAAAACTTGATGTGATGTAAATCGTGATAAGTTTTATAATTTATGAATGTCCGTTCTTAAAAACTAACTATTATCACGACAAAAGCAAGTGCAGCTTATCGAACAGTAGTATAGCTTATGGCAAGACCGGGATGTCGAACCCAAAGGAACTAAAAGTACTAGTATTAACTTTCTTTTTATTATCTAGCATAAAAATAAAGGGGTTTGTTTTATCTAAACTATTACTAAACTAAGAATGCACAGAAAGTAAATTGGGGAAATAACTTTTGGGAAAACTGAATGGTTTGGACAATACCTAAGGGAAAAATCCACCTAGACTTCACTTGTTATTGACTCTGAATTAGACGATTTATTCATCTAACTTGATCCATAGAAATCCCTAAGTTATATTATTATCTCTCTCGAGACTAGCAACATTTAACCCTAGGTTGATTAATTGAAATCTCTTTCTAATTAAAACCCCTAGTGTTGCATTAACTCGATCGATGGACTCCCTTATTAGGTTTCACCCTAATCCGGTAAAATTATGTCACCCTATCTCTAGGCGTGCAATCAACTCCACTTAATTATGTTAGATCTACTCAGGGACTTTTGCTCCTCTGAATAAGCACATCAATACTTGAATCAATATCCTGGAATATTAAAGCTAGAATTAAGAACTCATAATTAAGAACAAGTCAAATATTTATCATATAATTCAGATAATAATAATAAGATCCGTCTTATGTTTCATTCCCCTTAGGTATTTAAGGGGTTTAATTCATATTTATGAAAGAAAACATCTTAAAAGAATAATGATAACAAAACATAAAGAAAACCCCAGAATTCTTGAAGGGAATTGAAGGGAGATCTTCAGTCTTGAAGGTGAATCCGGCTTCTGAGATGGATCAATCGGCTTTCTTCGAGTAATTCCTTGCCTCCTACTCTGTATGTGTCATTCAGGTACCTCTTGGGGTGTTTATATAGGGTTTAGAATGCTTCAAAACCCTCAAGAGTGGCCTTTTCAGAATAGAACTAGATTTGAGCTCGACAGGGACACGCCCATGTGACACGCCCGTGTTCGATTTCTTCAACCTGTGTTCAAGTCTGTTGAATGGACACGGGCGTGTGAACTACTCGTGTGAGGAAGTCCAGGCCGTGTTGATTTCCCACGTTGACCCATTTTCTCCGTTTTTGGCCCGTTTCTCACTCTTTTTACTCTCCTATGCTCACCTAAGTATAAAACATGAAATTAAAGGATTAGGAGCATCGAATTCACCAAATCTAAGGAGAAATCATCCATAAATGTGCTAAGCATGGGATAAAAATATGTATAAATTGCGGTTTATCAACACCTTATAATAATGATTCAATATCAATCATTCAAGCATGCACAATACCTTACCAAATTCATTCAAGCCTATCATATACATATCATTCATTTACTAAGAATATTTTAAACATATTTCCTTATCACCACATAAGTACTATAACATACATAACTAAACAATCAAAAAAGATTTCCAAATACCAAGATCATTACCAAACTTATAGTTATATACATATTCACATAACATTTAAAATACTAGATCATTCAAAGCATAACATATACAATCACATAACTCTCTTAGGTACATGCTAAATATTATATACCTCTGTTTCAAACCAACTAATTCATATCATGACATCATATTACCTATATAATTGCATACTTAAAATGTCATTTCAAATACCAAATACACAATTAAACCATTTACTATTGCATATGTTTTCAACAAGCATATTCTTTGCCATAATCACACCAACAAGGATTCCAAGTCATACCACTATATAATTAAACCAAAACAACTCCTAAGTACATGCCACACAAAACCAAGCCTTAATATGGTCAAAAGACTACAGAATCAATGCCAAGATAGTGTGAGCTTCTCAACGATATGCCTGACACGTTTCGCAAGTTGACACTATAAGGAATAAGGAAACAATGGAGTAAGCATTACATTTGCTTAATAAGTTTATAGGTATTAAAACCAAATAACTTACCTCCGGTTATAATTATACACTACATGCTACTTAGCTTGTTAAAGTTTGCCTATCATGGAAAACCACATATCAAAAAGGTGAGTTCAACATTTATCATACTATATATTAACTCAATCATATAACATTTCAATTCGCTTAATTCAACATTTCATTATCATTCATAAAATAAAAATCATTTAATTAATTCACTATCTTAATCATATCATACAAGCTATTTACCCGTAATACATCCCATTTCAAATTAATACCCAAAATATTTTTCGTTTCATAGTTTGAATTCTTAATCAAATTCATATTAAATCAAATAAACTTTTTAATACTCAGTTTTAGGCAGGTTCTGAATTTGGAGAGTAACAGAAAGTAACCTGAGTAGCATAGTGCTATCTACCCAATTGTTGTTCTAGCGTATAGATCGGGAGCATAGTAGGTATCGAATTGTTAAGTGAGGATCATTCTCAGAATGTATTAAGTTGTAAAGAAGAAGAGATTTTGTAAGTGTGTTGGGGATTTCTTCCAAAGGTATTGTACGCTTTTACATTGTTGTGTTAGTTACATTCTAATGATATAGTTAGAAATGAGCAAAGGGATGAACCAGGAATATAAAAATAATGGATTTCTATTTACAAATATAAATCATTTATAAAGGTAGTTTTGAAAGTGTGTGACACGTGGTAGGTTCTAATAAGAGCTTGGGTTCTATATATAGACATTTAGGTCTAAAAAGAGGGAGTTTTTCATCTTCCTTCTTCAAGAAGTATTTCTGCCTATACCTAAAGGAACTCAAATTATTTATTTCTCTCTCTTAAGCTAAAGTTGAAAATTTGGATCTTTACCAGTGATTACACCACGTCGAAGTAAGGCTTATGACTCTACATACTGTGTTGTGAAGAGTAAATTTGTTGGACTTTGTAATGCCCCTAACCCGTATTGGGTTACGGAGTATTACCGTACAAATAGAACATTTAAACATACATTTCATACATTATCATTAACATATTAATAACCATTCATTTACATACATATTGTCCCTAAATCGAGCCATCAAGGCTTTAAATATACCTTAGAAACAAATTGGGAATAAACTGAAATCATTTGGAAAGTTTAAGAAAAAGTTGCGAAAACCTGGATACAGGGGTCACACGGCCATGTGCCTCACACGATTGAAAAACCCACTCGTGTCTTAGGATGTGTAACAACCGAACTAAGGACACACGATCGTGTCCCAGCCTATGTCATCACTCATGTAACTCTCTGAGTAGGGTTACACGGCAGTGTCACACGCCCATGTGCCAGACTGTGTAACTCTCAAAATAAAACCACCAGCCGTGTGCCAGGCCGTGTGCTAGACCTTGTAATTCACTGACTTGTTTGTAAAGGAACCTTCAAGAGACATATGGCCGTGTCGCCAGGACGTGTGTTACACACGGCTGAGTCACACGCCCATGTCTCTAGCCATGTGGACCTAAAATGCACCAAAAACAAGTCATTCTCAACACCATAACATGCATAATCATTTGAACAATTGGTGCACTCTTACAAAGCATCAGAACATACCTAAAATATGCATATATAAGCCTTTCCAAAAGTCTTATTTTAACTAACCAATATGCCATTCAAAGTCACCTAAAAAAAACCATTAAAATTTACTTAAACATGTCAAATTTAGCTACTTTCAAACATGAAGATCTAATTCAATACTTTTCAAAACATGCCATATCTTAGCCATTAAGATACCAATTTAAAACATACCATTAAGTCATTCACACCTATAATCAAAAGTGACAAAAAGTATCTTATAAAACAAACATTATAACCTATTATGCATACATGAAACCAAATTACAAACACATTTAACTACTAGTTACATATTCATCAAAAGATCATTTTAAAACATCCAATGCATTCCAACCACAGTTTCAACTACCTAAGTTTATACATGCCACTACCATAGGAGATACAAAAACTATCAACTATAATGGATAGTGTGAGCCATTGGTTTGATCCATCCCAAAATGTCAGCGACGATGATATACAAAACAATCCACAAGAACGGATAAACTTATAGAGCTTAGTAAGAACATGTTATATCATTTAATCTAAATTAATTAAATACGATTCATATACTATTTGATTCAAAGATACTGGAGCGTAATCAAGGGCACAAAAGTGCATTTAGGGGTACTAAAGTACAAACAGTGGTACGTATGTGCAATTCAGGGGCACCGAAGTACAAACAAGGGCACGAATGTGCAATTCAACAATATTCTTCTAAAAACATAATAATTAAAGCATCACAATATAAGTACAAAAATATAAATTCGTATACATATTAAAACTCTATGGACTTACCATGATGACTAGAGTGTAGAAACGAAGTCAACTAATCTGAGGCTTTAGCTTTTCCTCGATCTAAACCCGTACGTGGTCTATCTTGATTTAAATAGAAAAATTCAATCCATTTAATACTTTTATTATTCAATTTAGTCCACATTTGAAAGTTACAACGATCCTGAAAACATAAAAATTATTAAAAATGAACTCAAAAACCACTTACATGCAATAGGAGAGCTTGGCCGAATAAAAGAACCCTAGCTATGGATTTTTCTTCTTCTAATTTCGGTGACTAAATTTACTAAAGAAGATGATACAATTGTTTTTCATATTTTACATTAACTTAATTATTAAATTACTTATTTAACCTTAACTATTAACATTAAAATCACTTAATTTTTATGTCATAAAAGTCCACTAACATTTTAAATGGTATAATTGCCAATTAAATCCATTCACTTTAGAGTTTCTTAGTTAATTGATACCTTTAACTAATCGAACTCTACTTTTGTATTTTTTAACGATTTAATCCTTTTCACTTAATTAAGCATGCAAATATCAAAATTTCTTAATGAAATTTTAATACGAACATTCTGACATCCCGTAAACATTAAAATAATAATTTACTCATCAGATTTGTGATCACGAAACCACTATTATGATTTCACTAAAATGGGTTGTTACAAACTTGGTAAATCAATAAGATAAGGATAAAAGGACCCTTCTTGAAGATTTCCATTGTTAAAAATGATAGGAAAATGGTATATGAATACATCTTGATGAGCTTCCTTTTTCTATAGTAGTAGTAGTAGTTGCTGATTGCACAATGGAAGTCTGGATTTGGAGCTTTGAATTACAGTAGGAGAGAATTAGGTGAGTATTTATGCTGACTCTTGTTTGTATAATGATGGTACTTGTAGATCTGTAAGAGAGTGGCTGAAAGATGATGTTGTGATCCTTGAGGTTACACACTCAATGTTTGTTGAGAATGATATGCATACTTGGTATAGATCTGAGGAGTTCAAGTAAGTCTATTTGAAGTATGGTTGCACCTAGATGTCTGGATTATGTATATGCATCTTAGTTGTATACTATTTGAAATGTTCTGATGAGAATGGGTCTGAGCATGATGAGTGTGTGTTTGTCTCCACAGAGTCGTCTAAAAGGGTCCGTTGAGACTAAAAACAAGATATCCGATATAAATCTCTGAAAGAGAGTCTATGGCCATGGCACTATATTGTTGAAGACCTTAGTTGGGCTATGGCATCATGTGGAAAATAATTAAAGGAAGGTGATTGCCCTAAGGGGGTTCTCTGTGTAACCTAGGACGATGAGGGGCAAACCTCACAAAATGTTAGTTTAGGCTAATCCTGATTGTGAACACTCCAGAAAAGAAGCCTTTATGGCAATCTATGAAGGGAATACCTTTGTGGCGCACTTTAAAGAATGGCCTCTGTGGTGACCATTTAAAGGAAATACTTTTATGGCGGACCCTAAGAGAAGGAAATGGTATTCATGTTGAATTCTGAAGGAACGATAATTGTAATGAAATTAGAAGGAAAATCCCCTGTGGCATATCATGTTACACCTTCGATGAGATATTCTAATGAGCTTCCTTTGTGTCAAGCTTCATATAAAATATTATAGAGTAACTTGCATGGTCTTAAGATAAGAATAGAGAAACTGGAATGCGCTAGAGCATATGGTGAATTCAAAGTATGGGTTAAGTAAAATTAATGAACAAACCTAAGAAAAGGCTACTTCTGATCATTCGATGAAAGGCATCTATCAATGAACAATAAGAAAAAAGGGTAGTCGAAGAAAGATAAGGTAATGAAAGAAAATTCAAACTTTGTTTTGCAAAAGGCATTGAGTAAGGGAATCGTGATTAAAATGAGTATGAGTATGAAAGGAAGAAGTTTTGAAAAGATGAAGTCACTGATGAAAAAATGTTAAGGAAAATTGACTATGATATAATAGATAGAAGAAAGGATTATGTTTCGTTAATGGTAAACTGTTCCTAGTAACAAACAACTAAGGATTTCAAGAAAATGAGCTAATGGTGATGGACTATTTGCTCGTTTATGAAAATCAACGACTAAGGTATAAATGATTATTACATGAATTGTGTTTTCTATTTCAAGTTGAATGTAAGGCTGTGCCTAAGGGAATGATGCCAGGACTATGCCTAAAAAGCAGCGTATCAGATTATTATGCATATAGAGCAAGCTTTGATGGTGTGGTCGAGTTTATTTGGCATATAAAAACCCTTAAATTGGGATAACTATATCAGACCAGAACATCATTTTAGTAATACGTGTAATCAAATTCCCTATGTGTTACAACCGAAATTCTTCAAAGTTTATACTCATGTACTATATTATGAAGTCTTGTAATTAAGTAGTTCAAATTGATTGTAATTTGTGTAAGTAGAGTTAAGTTACTTATTTATTAGAGTGGTAACATCCAATATTTGAATTCGATTCATTAGATCGGGTTTAGGGTGCTACAAATTTGGTATCAGAGCCTGACTTAGCTTATTTTTTAACATGAAAAATGAAGAAGTCCTGTATGCATAATACGCTGAACTTGGTAGAGTTCCTCAAGTATGTTAAAATTTATGTTAGCTGAAGAATAATTGTCATGTTTATTGGTAAAGGTGATTTTGTCATGAAAAAGTATATAAATGAAAGGTAAAGCTAAATTGAAAAGACAAAAGAAAGGTAAATGGTGGTTTTGATGCTAAAGATGAAATGTATATCTAAAGTGATGAAGAAATCAAAGAACGGGATTTCATAAAAGAAAAATTCATTAAAAATGCAACAATTATCTCCTTTACATTGAAACAGGCAAAATTTCAACTACTGAAACATAAAAATAAACTAAACTGAATAATAATAAAAAATCTCGTTAGGGTTACAATGGCCTCCTTATATTGGCTAAATTAGTGTTACTTGGTGCCCACACATCTCTAGATACACTTAAAGTCTAGTTAATACAAGAGATAGAAAAAAATCTACCAAATCATAGCTACTTTCATCAGCATCTTTCAACATGACATCATAGCTTCGAGTGCAAGAATTCTTTGTTGTGTAGAAGATGTATCGTGACAAAGCCTACCCCGTGTCGTAACATACACCCTATTTCATCCCAGGATTTCGTTTTTGGCTTTGAAGTTTAGTGTCGCAACACTACATGCTTGTGTCATGATAGGGCTATTGTTATTTGTGTTTTCAGCCTAAAATGGTAGCCTACACACTCGAGTAACCTATTAATCATTCTTGAGGCCTGAGCTACCCTCACAAGTCATTGAAACACTAAAGTGCATAAAAATGTTTATTTTGCAATAAAAATGAATCTAAGCTAAGAAATGCAAAAACACAATCAAATATATTAAAATGTTTAAAAAACAAGCTCTTTAAGGGCCAAAAAGTATTTAAATTGTCAGTACAATTTGTGGCAGGTCAAGCTCCCATAAATTGAGTGAACTTTTGGTTCATCATTTGTATAAAGGAATCTTTCGCCTCAATCCCTAGCCTTTGCAGAATAGGCAAACTTTGAGCAGCTCTTTGTTCGTAAGCAAGAACATTAATTTCTACCTACCTTGTCAAATATGACTCGATTGGATTCAGCCAACATGATTTATCTATATAAGAAAACAAAGTCAATTTAGATCAGAAGGCTTCACACTATCACAAGTTATTGTGGCGTGTATTTCTATGCTCAATAAATGCTACATTTCAATCCTAGAACTAACTAAACTGTAGCTTTGATACCACAAATGTAGCACCCCTCACTAGAACCTATTGCCGAATCCGTATTATAGGATGTCACATCCATTACTAGAGCAACAATAGTCAAATACACAATATAGAATTCATTCAAACATGCAATTTCAATGTTAATTACACTCATTTCATGCTAAACAATCAATTTCGTATCTTAATCGAGCTTATGAAAGCTCTTATATTGACTCGAGCACGATATAGAACCAAATTGTAAAGTTTTTAATATTTAGAGCCGACATCGTGATGTCATCTTTCTCATGTTATGATGTCACCAAACAATTTTTCAAGTCACAACGTCAAGCTACTCGATATAGCCATGTCTCATACTGTCAGTTGGCGTTGTGACGAGGAAAAATGGTCATTAGGACAAAGACTTTGTTTTTGGTAAAAAATGAACCATTTGGTACCTATTTCAAACTGTCCCATCAAACCTATCATTTTTTGCACCAAATACCAAACTCAATTGAATCAAAACACATAAAAATATACCAAAACAATTTATTTAATCATTTCTAATCAAACCAATTCAATATATACTCAACTTATTACAAAAATATCCATATTTATACAATAAATACAATGCCATCCAAATCATCCTGCCTAATACCAACCTTATCTAAGCCAATTCATGTTCAAACATGCTATTTCACTTCATTTTATAACCTTATGAGCCTTAAGCATATCTATGGCATATAAGCCCGAAGAATAATCATCAACTTTCACATTCAGGTCACATTTTACAAGTAAGCATCAAGTTACCAATGTCCAAACATATGTTCATTTCATTCAACTATTAACCAAATTACCATTTCTACTTCATTCATGCCATTTCATATGTTATACCTTTGCTTATAATTCATCACATCATTTAACATAAGCACACATATATGTCTATCACATGTATGATTCAAATCACTAAATTAACATGATAGATGAAAGTTAAAACCAACTTGTCATAAGTAAACACATTTACATACTAAGATGTACCACAAGACACCTTATATATATGCCACAATATTTGACTCAAAATGACCAAACAGCTACCGAATTGGGGATGGGATAGTGTAAGCTTCAAAATGATACGACTTGATGTGTTCTACAAGGTGGCAATCTACAAGGAAATGGGAAAACAAACGGGAAAAGCATATATAATGCTTAGTAAGATCATATGGTAACTAAAACTTACCTTAATCATTTAAGCATAAACAATTATTCTATTCGGCTACCAAATTAACTTTCCTTGGCACATTAACACATATCTGTGCATGCAACATCACCACAAATCAAATATGTTAGTTACGTTCTTGAGTCGTAAATACTATCAACATGTAAAACAAAATCTTATAGCAATTTGTATGTCAAATTTCATCAATACCATTTCATTTTCAATTCATGATTTAAATTCCATATCCAATCAATTGAACATCGCTCGACGGAACTATAGTAAAATGAACTCGGATACATTGGAACGTAATGCTCGCACAAGCTAACAATATTTCAAGGTTGCTTACACAAGCTAACATTATATCGAGGTTACCTATTCAGTCTAAAATTATGATACATATAATTCGAGGGTCTGAAACAAATGCTAGATCTCATAATAATCTTTAAAAACCCTAATTAATCGCACATATAATCCTATTGGCATGCCATACATATCCTAACCTTTTACTAAGTCCACTCAGGCATCATTTCCATATAAATGACATTATCATTTCTTGTACACCATTTGATTTTTCATATGAGACATATATTTAGTCAACAATCTCATTTACATCTTGTTCTATTTTCATATAACTGATATTCTTATGAATTTACACTCAATCCAATTTGAACTATAAGTGCCAAATTCACTAATTCATTTCAATCTAACACATGAATGAAATAGAACACAATTTAACATAACATAAAAATACAGTAGTAAGTTTCATATGAACTTACTTGGTCAAAATAGCAAACAACCGAACCTCCAAGGGCTAATCAATAATTTTGGCTTTTCTTCGATTATCACTGGTTTGATTCAATTCTTGATCTATACAATTATTTCATTCAATCCATCAATACCAAATATTTATACACTATGCATGTCATGAATGAACTTATGAAACTTTAATTTTTTGATACCCCTAAAATTTTACATTTTATTCAATTTATTCATTGAAACCGAAATAGGCATAACTTTCAATTTTGAGCTTTGATTTGAAAACTAAACTCAATTAAATTCATTAAATACCCTCCACTATCTATTATTACCAAATTCCATGTCAATTTTACATTTTACTCACTTTAGTCCTTTTGTAAAAAACTAATAATTAAACATTACAATCTAGTCCTTTTTCACATCTAAGCTTAAAATCTATCAATTTAACGCTAGTTTCTTAAACAAATCAACAATGAAAACTTTTAAAAACTTTAACATTTTTGCAAATTGCCACATGGGCTTGCTAAATCAAGCTCTCATGATCTCAAAAAATAGAAAAATTACATGAAAAGAACTTGAAAACACATACCAAATAGTTTTCGAATGTACAAAACTTTCTAAGGTTTTCTTCTTTATGTTTCTAGTTTGGTATGGTTTAGAAGATGAGAAAGTCACTAACTTAGCTTTACATATCATGGTTAAATCCTTAATTACCCAAATTAATTAACCTAACTATATGATAATTAGCTTAATCTACTTTTAATCAACCTTAGTGGAGTCTTACCTCATCATCCACTAATCTATATTAGAAAATGGTTTAATTCCCCTTTTGAACCTTTTACTAATTACAATTTAAGTCCCTATACCTTTAGCCAATTAAAAACTTATAGCGATAAGACTTTTACAATTTAGTCCCTGTACCCTAATTAAGCAATTAATAGACAAAATTGAAGAACTAAACTTTAATATTCTATTATACCATCTCCGTAAATATTTATATTTAATATTTAAGGATCTAGTTTACGGAAAAGGGTTTTGAAACCCCTTTTTCGGTACCATGAAAAATCATATTGTTACAAATTTGACTTGCTATTGGTCATTAGTGTTACGTCGATGTATTTTGATAGTGTTAGTTAGGTACCTAATAAAAGTATCACTTTGGCTTATAGTTTCCAAGTTTAGATACCAATTAGATTCAAAACAAAAGTTGTCGAGTTCAGATACATTCATAAATATTAATCCTAGTTCAAAATTATTCATTTTGCAAATGTTTTATTTTATTTTCTCACATTTTTCAACTCTACAAAGCAATGAATGGAAAGAAAATTATTTTTTTTTCTTTCCATTTTTCCATCTTTCCCACCAAACATTCTTATGGAAAGAAAAATTATATTTTTTATCCTTCTAGTTTTTTTTTTCATTTTTTTATCTTTCCAATTTTTTTTCACTTTACTAAGCAAGGTCTTAACACTAAAATTGTTAAGTTCATTTTATTGAAAATACTTCTTAAATAATTTATCTTTTTAAAAATAAAAATTTAAATTATCATATTTAATTTTTATCTAAAATTATATAAAATAATATAAAATATTATATTAATTAGGCTAAAATTAAGAGATGAAATTTTTTCAGAAAATAAATATTTACTTTTATCAAACAATATAATTGTATTCAATACTTATTTTTACTAATTTACCAAACAATTTCCTAATTTAAATTAAGTACTTATAAATTCAATAAAAATATTTAAAACCTAATTTTCCTGCACTTATCTTTTAGCTTATTAATCAAAACCTTAATAATTATTTATTAAAATAAATCAAATCAATTAATTGAATTTTAATAGCTTAATCGTTCTAAATGAGTTTTAAAATTAAGTTCTCATTTTATAAAGAGTAATTGTGGAGAGGTGGAGAGAGGATTTATGTGAAGAATCAAGCTTATGGTGAAAAGTTGGGTTAGATGTTGGTTTCTTGGAAAGTCTCCCTCACTCTAATAAGGGGCGTTATAGTTATATATGAGCCATTGTTTTAGGTTTGAACATGTGTTAATGGGCATTGGGAACATGACAAGCCTTCTCATTAGTCCGACGATGTCTCTTTGCTAAGTCAGTGATGTGGTTATACATTATGAAAGTACAAAGCTAGCATATGTGAAATGGATGATAACTATCCCATCAAGCAAAGCTCACTAGTTGAATAAGTAATTGAGTTTGATGTAACATTTTTGAAGGGCGAAATAGGGTGTTACATTTCATATTCAAATCTAATTTTATATTTAAATTTCAATACAATTCTAGAATACATTTATATAAGCTTCTAAAAAGAAGGATAAAGTGGGAAAAAAAAATCTCGGTGAAGAAAATTATAGTATCAATATGGTAGAAATTTTTCGATTGGATAAAACTATTGTTGTGAATGAAAGTATTAACAAATTTTCTCGTAACATATGAATGAAAGTATTATCAATATGGCATTAGTCAGCCTAGGACCTGATCAAACATATTAGTCAATTTCACTATTGGGGTTATGTAATTAGTTTTTTTTTTTTTTTTTTGAGTCCCGTAAGACAAAGTAAAGCAGTAAAAATGAGCAAATTATGCACTAACCAAATGTAAAACTATATGTGTTTTAAAGCAAATCAACGATACTTGACTCAGTTTCCCTGGCTTCGGCTGTAAAATCCTTTAACCAAAAAATGATACGACCATTAATCAAAATATTTGGTGCACAAATCAATGAAACCTGAATCAGTTTCTCATGCAAACTAACAAAACCAACAACAATTATACTACCACAATCTCACATTTACAGTATTTTAATGACCATACGACCATTAATCAAAAAATGGAAGCTAAAATGAAGAGGAAAAAACCCAACAATTGTTTTTCCTTGTAGAAATTGCGTTCTGACTTTGCTTAGAATTCACTATTTTTTGCTACGGACTGGCTTGAGTGATTCAGCACCAACTAATCTGCTTCCGTCCCAAAACAACAACTCACCCCTGCAAAGCCACCATTTTCATGTTCAACTAATAACAATTTCTGTAAAATAATTACTTCAAATTATTTCAAGAAAATCTATTTCATAACTTTAATGATAAAAACTAATTGGGTCTTCAATTTGAACAGACTAATGACATTTTAAAAGTAAAGTGACTAAATTATATTAAATTAATGTAAAAGTTAAATCTCAAATTTTAATATAATAGGACTACAATAAGAATTAAACCAGAAATACTTACGGATGCAACATAAACCTTTGTTCCATGCTCGGCCCTGTAGGCACTTGGCCAACTCCACCCGTAATCTGAAATTAGTAAATGAAAGGCAAAATCTTATAAAACTATAAGCAATCACAATCAAAATCAATAATGAGTAACAAGCGGATGCCTGAATTAAAAAACAAATTAAAGGATTATATATAAATTGTTGATTTTATTTTTATACTTTGTCCATGTAGTTTTTGAATTGATTAATTTTAGTCTATATACATTTTTCTTTTAAAATTTTAGTCTTGATAGTTAAATTTTACTATTAGTCTTATAACATTTGTAAAATTGTAGATTTAATCTATGTTTTTCAATTTGATCATTCTTAGTTTTTATATATTTTGAGTTTTGAAATTTTAATCTTGACACAAATGACAACTGTTAAGTTCATTTTCTTACCTTTTTTACTAGTAGCATGTGAAAATGATAAACTAAAATAACATTACATAAGGGATATTATGTTTTTTACATAAAATTTTAAAAATAGCATAACATAAGTTAACGAATCTAATAGTAACAATTTAATCAAAAATTAAATTTTAAATTAAAAAAAAGACTAAAAATAACCAAATTAAAATATAAAGACTAAATTTATAACAGAGAGTAAAGCAAATGAAAGGCATAATAAACGCCAAGAACTTACTAATGTCTCGCCTAGGTATTTGTTGCATTGCTTGCAAAGCACATTCACCGCAGGGGAAGGATAGAAAGCGTTTGCAGGCCAGCCTGGAGGTTGCCGAATTGACAGCTTACAGTGAGAAAAAGGCATTGCTGGGAGTTGACCACGCACATTCACTCTTTTATATCAATCAAAACACAAAGATTTCAATTACAATAATTGCACAACTTGATTACACAAATGAAATGCATGTATTTTTGGATAGATATATCTTACGGTTCGCGGCACAGGATTCGCGACGTCCCAGGTGTCTGAAATTTTGATTCAAAGTAAAATGGTGAGCAAGTTTATCAAAGCAATGTTTAAATCTAGTAACATCACATTGTGTTTAATGGAAATGATAATCTTGTGGAGGGAAGATATAAATATATATTGTGATATGAATGGAAATTTAATTTGAATTAATTTAATTTAATTATATAAAGATTAACAATCTAAATTAAAGAGCTATCAGAATTCAAAATAAGCAAACTTAAAATAATTTAAATATAAAACTAATTGAATATAAAATAATCCAAAAACAAATTCAACCGATCAATTTAATTGTTCAATGTACATATACATATCTTTCGACAATTAATTTTTTATATGGTATATTCTTCTTTAAAGACGTCATGGAATCGAAGCATAATGACCCATACAAACAAAAAGAAAAAAAAATGCAAATTCAATTCAATTTAATTTAATTATAAAAAAGTTAATAAACTAAACTAGAGCAACACAAATCTAAAATAAATTAAATGTAAATTTGACTTACGACATCAAAACTTTAATTGGTCATATACATGTACATAGCTTATCGCTATCAATTTTTTTATATGGCATACCCTTAAGGACCCGTAGAAGCCAAAAGAAAAGAAAAAGATGCAAATAACTTCCTCGAAAAATAAAGAACAAGGAATCCTATAAAGAACACAGCCAAGAACTGAAACCTTGATATATAAAACACTTGAGAAACTTGCAAACAAAATGAAGATAATAAAACAGAGAGAGGTTATTACAACTATGACGTCAAGGAAGTTGTTCGACGACAGGACGTGGTTTTCGCAGTGACGGCACAAGAAGACACGGGAGTCAGAGTTCAGATCGTATCTAATGGCGTCTGAACCACTGGATGACGCCATTACAGTCTTGGGGCTGAGCTGAGTCCAAGAAAACACACACCCAATATTAGATTAAGAATTTCAGAGGGATACGGAAATGGAAGGAAAAAAAAAAGGGGAAATGGGTTCTTGATCGTCAGTTGTTCACCAGTTACGAGCTTCTGAAAACTGGGTTTAACGGAGGGATGTTGTTGAGGGAAACAAATTGAAAATGGTTTAATGGGGTTTTATCATATATAAACGGATAAAGGTCCCTTTTCAGTTACAAGGACCTCGCGGGAAAAATTCACCCTTAAAAAACAACTGGAAAATCTTCGAGCCTATGCTATTATTGAGAATTATAATGGAATTCGGGATAAATGTGTTTATATATATAATATTATATTTTCAATATATAATAATTATTTAATTATATTTTATATTAATTTATATGTGTTTGAGAATTAAATTGATAGAATTCAGTATAAACTATGTGGATAATCACTCAACTATAAAAATTTATCATTTTAGACACTAAAAATAAAAAGTTTGCAATTTAAGTATCTATGTTACATAGTTCGATTATTTTGGTCACTCTCGCTAAAATATTAAATGACAAGCTAAAATGACAATTAAAAAATCAGTATAATAATAAGTTTAGCTCTCAACTTTTACATATTATTACAATTTAGTCATAATCTTAAATTTATTAATATATATATTTTTTTGGGAAATATTTAGGTATTTTAATATATTTCTTTGATTTTTTTTAGAATTATGATCAAATTGAGATTATTTGTAAATTTTTAAGGTTAATTTTTTAAAAGTATAACTAAATTGATATAATATGTAAATATTGAGGGCTAAATTTTTTATTACCCTAATTTTTAACTACCATATTAGCTTGCCGTTTGTGCTTAAATTGTAAACTTTTTATTTTGGGTGCCTAAAATGAATTTTTTTTTATAGTTGGGTGACTATCTATGTAATTTACCCTAGAATTTATAAATGTGTAGGGTTAAATTTATTGAGTTATTTAAAATTAAGATGAAATTGATAAAATGTATCTGCAAGGATTGAGGATTAAATGTGTTATTATGCCATTTATAAAAAGGTCATGTCATCATTTTTATTAACCATTTAATGGAGAGTGACCAAAACAAAAATGACCTAAAACATTAGTGATGAAATTAAAAATTTTTATACTTTAATGATCAAAACAGAAACACGCTAATAAAGTTTATACAATAAAATTATACATACATTGTTTATAGGAACACAAGGGAAGATAACTATGAAGTTCACGATGATATCTATTAAAATTTAAGTAAATTATACAAATAATCATCTAATTATAAAACATTTTCATTAGATACTCAAAATAAAAAATTTATAATTTAAGCACTAGTTCAATCATTTTGGCCACTCTCGTTAAGATCACAAATGACAAGTTAACGTGGTAGTTAAAAAAATCAATATAATAAAAAATTTAGCCTTTATTTTTTACATATTATATCAATTTAGTCATAATTAAATGGTGGATCTCAGAGTCTCAAGACTTGATTAGCATCCAACCAATAGTCCTCGACTCAACAATGTTTGTACAGTCCTTTTTCATTTTAATACATGGCATGTACCTTCGTTTTGAGTCAGTTTAGCATAATATGTGATCATGTTGATATTTAAAGCTAAAAATGGTTAAACTTGATATTGCCAAATGATTGGTTTTGTGTAATAGAGATTGATATAATAGTTGAAATGAATCAAATGGTTAATTAATATGTTGATTGAAGTTAATTGTTGATTTGGTTGAAGGTTCAATTGAGGCTTAAAAGGATTTTTTGCAAATAAGTGGTCACATCGTGATGAGAAACTGATAGTGATTATGTTGTAATCTGGAACCTCTGAAGTCACGATGTCAATCTGATATTTTAAAATTTTTACAATTTGATATTTATTTGACCTCAAGTCGCTTAAAGAGCTTTCGTAACTCGTATAAGGCTTGTATAAGATTGTTTAACATGTTGTAATAATGTTTTAATATTAATAATATGTATTAACTATAAATTTGCAATGTAATCGATCGTAGTTACTCTGACAACGAATGGGACATACCGTAACCCAAACCCGATGATCAGGTTAGTATGGGGTGTTACAGAGTTAATTTAATCTCTCCTTATTTCTTGTTGTAATTACCTTTTTTTTGTTGTTGGTTTATGTTTTGGCTAAAATGTCAAAAGGAAAATTTGCACAATACTATTTTTTTTTGATGAATTATAAGAGGAGGGTAAAGTCCTAACAGTAATGCGACTCAAACCTAGGCCACATTTAGGATGGTGAATAGCCTGATCATCATGCCAACACACGTGATTCGCACAACACTAATTTGTAGTTTGCAATTTTAACTTTTTATTTGCATTAATTCTTACTTGTAACATGGAACGAAAAATAGGAAATTGGATTATAAATAAGCTGTACTTAATGATTGTTGCTCTTCATGGAATAAGAAGCTAACAACATGAGAGAGTCCATTCTAGTTCAAAGACTAAAGGTAATGAAGTGAAAAGACCTATTGTTTTTGTGGACTTAGCGGTTGACATCATATGATGATTTAGATAGAAACGATTATTTGAAATAAATGATATGTTGAGTATTTGACATGAAGATAAGGAAACTCTTCGTTTATCTTAATTTGGTTATTTGAACAAATACATCATATTCACTTATAGAAAGGATTAATGAGTTGAATCTTTGTTCGAGTTAATAATCATTAAGTGACTTGATTATACCTGTTAAGTGATGGTAATAGTGAGTTGTGAGAATCAAATTTAGATATAGCTGCAACTTGAGTGAGAAAAGATTGAGCATAAATTATTATTTTTATCAAGTTACTCTTAGTGAATTGATTCTTTGATCAAAATTTCATAAATGTAGATTAAATTTAAATTGCATTAATAATTTTTGTGTATAAAATTTTCAAATTATTGTTTCATTCCTTGCGACCATAAATCTTACTAGAAAATAACCTGATTTTTTTTTTTTTGCATACTTGAAAAGAGAAAAATTATTAATTTGATTTTATTTGATATAAAGTATGAATATAGAAAAATTATAAATAGCAGCAAATAACATGTTCCTGTTTTTTCTTTTTATTTGATAATTAAGGTTAGTAAAACTTAATTGTCATCATCGATATTAAGAATCCAAGAAGTCACACAAAAACATTAATTCGAAAACAGAACTAGCCTAGTTTCCTGGAAGGCATAGACTGAAGATGGAGTTTCAGGGTGATGATGAGGGTGTCCCTTTAGGTTTGTGCTCCGGCGGATGAATGGTATCAAAATCCACATGCACAAAAGCTCGTTCCACTTCGGGAAGTTGCTCAAGTTTGTCTTCAAGAGTCTGTCCAATATTATGAGATTGGGGAAGGGTCATGTCTTGAGGCAATACTATGTGAACCTCCACGAAGTACTGAGAACCAAAGGTGTAGGCTCTAACTGTCTCGATGTGTCTAATCTCTTCGTGGTGGTTCCAAATTAAGTAGGTCAGCTTCGCTAAATACTCCGGTGGTGCTGTCTTCCCGATTAGGGCCCATACGTTGTCCATCACCGTGTTTGCCCAATTCCCCATTGTGTACAACGCTATCTGTAACGTATTCACAACGCACATATAGTTTTCCAATGTGTTAAAACTTATAAATAACAGATTCAAACTTACAAGAATGGCACCAAGAGGATCGATCCACCAGTAGAATTTGATGGCTAAAACGGCAGTTCCTAGACCAATTGAGTTAGTGATAACGTCGAAGAAATGATCTTGAGCGTATGCCTTGACGATTTCGTTTTGGAATCTACGACAATATAACATGAGCACCAATTTTACTAGTGTCACTGATACCATAATCCCAATCATCCATTTTTCTTTCACGGGATCCCTTTCAGGTTGTGCCTGCAATTCGCAATCAGCAATCATATTGATCGGAAAAGTTCAGGGTTTACACTTCAGCTGTCTCTTAGATCAACAACCTTTCTCGTTTCTTGTGGATATTAAATAGCAATTGCAAAGTTTACAATTACAAACCTTGATAATCAGTTCTCGACCTGATTCAAACAATATTTGCAACCCCAATGTAGCCATTACGGATGCAAAAACAACAATTCCCTGCACACCTCATACAATTCAATTTAATATGTATATATACATAGAGAGAGAATAAATTTTCTTTTTCTTTTCAATTTGTCCAATCAACCTGACAGACCCTACATCATGCTGCTGTGTAGATCTCAGATGGCATGACTCATGAGGTTGACTTTAAATATATGTATATTCTTTACTGTGACAATATTTAGCCAAAATAAATTCTAATTAAAGGGATTTTTTTTTTCTCGCTCTGAGAGAAACAAAGACTTACAACAGGTTGCATCCTGTTTTTGCCAATGGGATAGCGATACTGATTTGGTTTTCTCATAGCGTAAGCAGTAAACCACAGAATAAAGCCTGACAAGAGATCCAGCAAAGAGTCCAAAGTTGATGCTATCACTGCCAATGATCTACTCATAACTGATGCATATACTTTTGCCAAGAAAAGCACCAAATTTGCCACATTTGATGCATATATTGCCACCCTCTCACTCCTTGCTACCTGCTTCATTTCCTCCTGCAGGAACAATCACATATATACACATGCATCAAAACTAACGTTACCTTTCACTTCAAACACCTTATTTCACTAAATCAAAATGAAAGGGAAAAAAAAAACCTCTGACAAACTCCCAGGTAAAATGCCCAATTCATTAAATGCGTCCACTTCATTGAACCCTTTGAGAAGCTCTTCCTGTCTCTTGTAATACTGTGAAAGTTTTCTATGTCTCTCTGTAAAGGTAAAACAATTGCAAACTATTAAGTATTAACCTAAAACCATGGAAAATGCAGCCCAAAAATCTGTCATAAAACGAGACTGGAATTGCTTACTTAAGGCCTTGATAAAATACCCAAGGCTAAAATAGGAAGACTCCTTGCGTCTCTCTGGAAGGTGAAACTTATCCATGTTGAGTCGCCAAGATTGTTCACTCGCCATAGTTACATGATTCTCTCCATTTGGAGCCGGTGACAAAAGCTCGGCTCGGTAGTCCGACGAATCTGTTCGAAGGTTGTTGGCATATTTTACTCCATTCGCCATGTTTTACACCAACAACTGCTTTATTGGAAGAGAAGGACCAAGTATCACTCTTCTTATAGGGACAAAATTTGCACACAGTTTTAGAGATTTCGATGCAAATTCAACTGCTCCACTTACCCAAAAGCACAAATGGTCTGAACGTATAAATCAATCAAGGAAAGCATGGAGAATGTTGTTTTGATCCCTTTCCTAGTAGCAAACACAATGCTTTAGTTTTTTTTTTTCTTTAATGATATTAAATTGTGTATAAATATGATGTCATTGCCAAGTATCACTAACTCATAGGTTATGGGAGCCGCTGAGAATTTTATGTGTTAAATATAAGACATTTAAAGTATGAAAAGAATCCTACTTTGGGAATATAGTTTCTTTACCACACCTACATTTCAGCTTGCTTAAAACATATTTAAAAATCTTTTAAAATTTATTATATTTGGTCATGCCTTGTTGTCCAAGTGAGTGACTGGTCAAATTGTACGATTACAAGCACAGACGAATTCGTTCAAGTGGGTGTTTCATATACAATTGATACATAGAAATATCAAAGATTGAATAAAAATTGAACCAGATAACTCCAATAAAATTTAGCATTGAATTTTAGAAAACGTTAGCTATAAAATACTATTGCTACTTATATTATTTAAATTTTGATGTGAATATCAAATATAAATATATGTTCATGATTTAAATTTATATGGAAAATATAAATAAAAAAATTAAAGAGGCGGTGGGTGTGTTATAATGATAAATTATGGTTTAATAAGCTATTCTAATCTATGGTAGTATACAATAGGTAAATTTTAGAAATGGTCTATTTTATTTGTCTCGAATTACATTTTAGTCATTAATGTTTAAAATATTACGTTTTCATTTACGTTATCATTTTGTCACGAAGTGATCACTTTACTATTAAACTTTGTTACTTCTTTAACAGCAATCCTACATGACAGTTCAAATGGGTTTTAAATGTCAATTTCAATGTCTAGTTGTTAGGATAAAAATAAGTTTTTAATTAAATAAATTTAATTTGAACAACCACATAAGACTGTCATTAGAAAGGTAACGGAGCTTAACGGTAAAGTGGCCACTTCGTAAAAAAATAATAATATAAATTACCAAAATATAACATTTCAAACATAGATAACCAAACTGTAATCTAAAATAAACAAAAGTAACTATCCAATGTGCTAGTCCAGCACGCCAAATATAACAGTGTCCAAAATGAGGTAAGATGTGGTGGACACCGTATGAGCTTTGCTTGCGCCTATACCATTCAACAGCTCTGGCCCATGTGAATTAGGATGTCACCAAATATTTTCTTGATATATTAATCAAATCACACACAAACCACCAATTTATGATCTAATGACTCTGAAATTTAACCAATCTTTACTTCACATTTTAGGATACTTTACAATTCATGTTTATGAAATACAATTTGACCCATAAAACTAATTTTGAGACTCAAGTACTACTCAATAACTAAGTATAAACGTCACCAATAAAAATAATAAGATTGGAGTTCTCAAAACTCGAGTTTCAACTATATAAATTATATATGAATGAATTAATTTATTAAAGTTTAATATAATTGATTTTGGAAAACTAATTATAAACATCTACATGTAATCCAGAATGACTGGAACAACCATTTCCTTTTCTTTTCTTTTTCAAAAGGTACTCTATGTATAACCAGAATTTATTGTAAATGTACATGAAAAACATTTGCACAATTAAAGGAAGACCAAAAGCAAAAGGAAAAGAAAAATACAGAACGTGGGCCTTGGCTAATGTAGCATTTTGTTTCGTACATCCAAAAGGAGAAATAAAGTTAAAAAAGTGGAAACTAAATGAAGAAATAGTTGATGAATCTCTCCATTTTCAAGAATGGGTTGTTCGTGGTCGTTCCTAATCCGTCCATCTCTACTCATTTCTCGATAGTGAAGTGACCATAGCACTGTTTTTTCATATCTCTCTCTGAAAGATTGGCTATCCTTCCACTGCCGCATGAAATCATCAACCTAATTTTTTAACATTTCACAGTTGTTTATGTTTCAATTAGAAGAGGGGGGGGGTTAATTTTCTAATCAAATAAATTTACTGACAATTAGCTTTCGATTCGTTGAAACGTACCTGCTTGCTAGAGAGTTGTTCAAGAGCTTTCACATCTTTATTTCTTGCTAGTTCGTTGACATTCCTTATCAGCGAAACATATTCGTTGTAGTTGGCATTCTAAATAGATAAAATAAATAGACTTTATATCAGTGGGTGCAGAATTATCCAATTGTTTCTTTAATTTATGTAAAACGTATAATCAAAATTTGAAACTAAAAAAGTGAGAAGAAAATGCTAAACCTAAAATAAGACAATTATTTATTTTTGTCATTAGCATCCGTAACACTAACTTAGTTAAGTATTTAATACATACAAGAAATTCTATAATATATGTGTGAAAATTATGTATTTAAAACACATATAATCAATAATAAAACATTATCTGAAACTAATTAATAATAATATATTAAATATGTACCATATTAAAATAAAAAAATAAATTAAATTGTGAGTAAAATTAAATTTAAACATGTGGACACATCATATCAAGAATAATAAATTTACTATAATTATTTATCATAATGTTGTCATCAATTTTAAGTTAGTGCCGAGTTGACTCATAACACTAACTTAATCAACAAGCTATTTATACATACAATTGATGGAGATAATAAAAAATGCATAGTACAATTAAAATATGAATATTATATTAAAATTATTATTTATTGAGGTTAGTAAGGTAAGTTTAAATTCCCCACATGCAAATTTTGTATTTTTTTTTTAAATTTAAAAGAACTAAAGTACTCTTAAATAATATAGCATATTTTAATTATTAAAAATATTTTTATAAATTTTTTAATTAAATTAATATTTAATTAACTCATAACATTCATTCAATTCAAGCTTCAAGCTTAAATAATAATATAGATTATAGGAATGTATTATATTGATAATTAAATATATATAAAATAAATGGCATGCAGAAAAATAGTATATAAATATAAAATAAAAAGCGTACCGCTTCATCTTCTTCCTTTCGGATAGCAAGAACGAAGTCACATAAGTCAGACTTTCTGTTGATTAGGCGTTGGAATTTTTCGGATACGATGTTTTCCTCTTTTTTCAATGCTTTAAGTTCATTCTCTAAGCACTTAATTTCCTCCATCACTTCACAACGTTCCGGTTTCAGTTCATCCGGTATCTTATTTAAAAGCTGCAATTGAGATGCCATCATTACATTAATTATACCGAATCAGTACTGAGTTTGCTCCCGATGGATGAAAAAAAAAAAAAGGAGTAGATAAATATACTCTAATTTGATCCTCTATGGCCTTTTTGGAACTTAAAGGGTTCCAAATGTTCCCTTTGGCAGCAGCATCAGCCTTGGCTTTATCATGTCTGTCCTCTATCTCTTTGATTTCTTTCAGTATCTGCTCAAACTTCTTTCTATTCTTGCTCTGGCTATACCAGAAATACTGTTGATGGAGATGGTCACGTTAATGGGTTATAGCTACCTACTATTCAAACCACTATATATGTTTATATAACTTACAGCACGGCCAATCTCATTACGTAAGCTTGACATTAAAAACTGAGGTTGATGGGCACTAGGGGTTTTCTTTGATAGTTGCTCTTCTTTGGCCAAATTGTTGCTTCCGTGTGTCACCAATGTACGTGGAGACTGAACAACAAATAACCAAAAGTTATATATATATATATTACGCAGTGGAGGTTAAAGATTTAGCAATGAATAGATAGTGGTTACTGTTTGGTACATGAATGGCAGGTTGTTTTGAAGAGGAAGAGGCAGTGACATTAAGCTTATCCATAGAAGCCTGCAGAAAACCCACCACCAATGTCTTCCATTCAACGCCGGCTCCAAGTACAGCACTGCGATATCTTTTCCTTTCTAGCTCTGAATAGATGTTTTCTCCACGTGACTGTTCACAATATAATTCAAAACAATATAAAATGTTTGTCATTACTATCCTGTTACTCGATTAGGACTGACCCAATCCCTTTACTCTCAAGAATGAAGCTACAAAAATTTTTAGAGAGGTCGGATGAAATTTTAATTTTTTATAGTTTATATCTTTATAATTTGTAAAGGATTAAATCGAATTTTTATAATTTTAGGGAGGTCAAAGTGTAATTTTACCTTTACTAATTTAAAATTTTTAAAAAATTTTAAAGGCCTAAAATATAATTTTACATTTTAAGGGGGCCGGGGCCCATGCCAGCCCCCTAGCTTCGCCCTTGTTTACTCCCATAATGATAACTTGCATAATTAGCTTATATGAGCTCGTACGTGGTGGGTTCGCATCATCATGCAAGCTAACCCATACTTAAAAAATACGTGTTAATCTTAAAATGATATATTTATTAACATACATAAAATCTCACATAAGATGTCACGTCCACGAACCATATCATATAAATAAAAAATTTAATATCATTTAACAACACATAAAAATACTCAACAATAATAAAAACAGTTGGTAATCATTTGGAGCATATATGTATATTTCCAAGACATACCATGATTTCCTTCATTTTATCATCTACGATAAGCTTCTTTTCTTGATCCAATTGTTCACACTGTTGCCTAGACCACTCGAGCTTTGAATCCTTTTCTGGGTCTTTGTAGGGCCAAAATTTGACAAAATAGAATTGATGGACCTTCCTAGACCCTCCTTCTCCATTGAACTTGGTGCCTTCATCTTCATCTGCTGCAGGAGTTGACATCCAATTGCCTTCCATGGGTTCTTTAGACATTCTTAATGCTTTAGGTTAAAAGATAAGATGCAAAAATACAAGTGTTAATGTTTCTAAACAGTACTTTGGAAAACGACTGCAATAGCATAAAATGGAAAATTAAGTTAAAGTCTAACTTTACCTGAAAGAGGGTTTCCCTATCGAAGAAATGAAACTTCTGAGACAAAAGGTTTGACTATAAAAACTGTGGCCTGCTTGAAGGAACTGTCTTGCATCGCACGCTTAGCTGTCTTGCACCCCACACAAAGCCGGTCAACCCTTCAGATGTATATATAATAAGGAGAAGATTAGACCAAGTTTTAAAAATTAATAAGCAAATGCACATGAAGATGAAGCCACGTAAACAAACAAATAAAGATGCATAGGAGTAGGAGCTAGCATATATAATGGGAACCAGACAAGAAGATCAGAATAATATATTTAAAGAAATATTATATCGACTATCATTATTCCTTCGCAGAATTTCAATGTATGAAAACTTGAAGCCTGAATGTTTTGCGGAAAATGCTCTTTTTGTTACAAGTATAATGGAAAGAGAATTAGCAACTAGCCACATGCCACATGCCACATGCCTTAAACCATTAACAAATATAGTCAACTCTGTACAACCTACATATCGACCCTCCGATCCCTCATAATACAAAAGAATTACCACTATGCTTTAGTCCCTTCCCATAAATTTGTTGATGTTAGGTGTCGCTAAGTAATTCTAACGTAGGGTGAATAATTTCTACCAAGAAAAACCCTTTAAATTTTCCAAGAAATATATGCACCAATTAATTATAAACTTATTTTTTTTTTAATTTTAGATCGTTTTGAATATTCAAGACAACAAAGAATTAGGTAAGTGAGTTTTTTTTAGTAACTCAAATTCTCTCAAAATGATACCTCACTCACTAATTGTGAGAGCTTGGGAATGTTTTTTTCAAACGAATTTGCATCTTAAAAGTTGGGTATTTGTCAACTAATTACAAAGAAAGAGTACAAGAAAGTAGAAGAATTAATTATACTCAAGTCCACTTGAGTTGTTTTAAATTGTTGATAAGACAGAATAAAGCTCCTGTTTATCTTTAGTAGTGAGTTTTACCTTAGTTTTGGTGCATTCTCACCATTGTATCTCTTTAAAAGTAGTTCGATTTAGATAATTGGATCAATCAATCCAACTTACTAACTCAAAAATGAAAATTTATTTAAAATAACATGGAAATAAAATATAAATTAAATTAGTTAAAATTGTTTTTAACTTGTATGATGTTGTGGTTAAAATTTTTTTTGGACATTCATTTTATATAAATTCAAACCATGTAATTTATCCCTATTCTGAATGTTATATAAAAAAATTAAAACAATTAAAATCATTGATCAAGTGTTATGAGTTGCGCAAGGGAGCTCGCAATCATGACACATTTGATTGGTCCATCTTGTTCGCGAGGGGCCACATGGCCCAACAAAATTGACCTGTTGTTTAGAGAGATTGAAGGCTCATCTACAAAGCATGGCAAATATGGGACATAATCTTCGAAGATATGCAATCTTAGAGGATTTGTAATCTTAGAAGATTTGATTATGTAAGTTTTAAAGATTTAATTTTGTAGATAGCTTTTAATCTTGGCCATTGATATACTTTAATCTTTAACATTAAATTTGGGGAAGCTCAACTATAAATAGAGGTCTCTCCCCCTCATTGTAATCACTTTATTCTTGAGTAATAGAATTCTTTGAGAGTATTCATTCAAACTTTTGTGCTTTTGCTTTTCTGTGGCTTTTCTCTTCTTTCGAGTTCTTTTATTGAGTTGCTTCTTGTAACACCCCTGACCCGTCTCCGTCATCGGATCAAAGTTACGGAGCATTACTGTACAAAATAGAATATTTAACATTGAAATAGAACCAACATACAATTTATATATTAACATTTAATAACATAATTAAATTATAGCATAATTACTTTTTCGACCTAAATTCGAACCTAAGAGGCCTTAAAAAAAGTTTGGAAATAATCAGGGACTTATTAGAAACAAATAAAAAATTTCAAGCCAAACTTGAGAATTTTAAAAATAGGGGTCACACAGCCGTGTGGCAAGGCCGTGAGGGCATTTGAACTATGGGACGCATGGCTGTGTCCCAGCCCGTGTGTCAAATGTGTAACTCACTGACTTGGGTCACACAACCGTGTCGCAAGAGGTGTGCCAAACCATGTGAAACCTGCACCTAAATTAATATGACACATGATCGCATGAGTTGACCGTGTGTGGAAAACAGCCATGTGACAACTCGTGTCCCAGGCCGTGTACAGTAAAAAGTGCCCTTTAACAAACCATTTCAAATTCAATTACTTGCATACCAATGCACACCATATCTAACCTATTTCACATGGTTAAAAGTACATTCAAAGCATCAAAAACATGCCAAATTCTCATCAAACCTATGACCAACCAATATGTCATCAATAGACTCTCCAATTCACACTCCAAAACCATTCATGAACTAAATTACAATATCATATCTCAATTATATATCATGAATACCAAAAGACCATTTCTTTTCAAATTATACCATCAAAACTTACCAATTTAGATAGGTAAAATTAAAATGACCATATCCATAAAAGTTTAAACATATACAAGCCAAATCAAACTATATATATACT
Source organism: Gossypium hirsutum (assembly GCF_007990345.1). NCBI lineage: Eukaryota > Viridiplantae > Streptophyta > Magnoliopsida > Malvales > Malvaceae > Gossypium > Gossypium hirsutum. Next base: position 90,300,025 of record NC_053436.1, read on the forward strand.
ACTAGACACAAGAAGAGCCAAAATACACCATGTGATCAAACTAGATAAGCACCTATTATATTTCAAAGCACATATATCATTTAATCACTTCAATGAACCAAACACATATCAATCAATCATTTCTTTCCTAATTTCAAAAGACCATACACAACCAGTAACAAAAGATATTAAAACATACCAAAGCTTGACACAACCCAAAGCATACCAATTTAACATACAACCCTATACATGCCATTTATAACCATAGGTTAAAACATTAAAAAACCATCAAAATGAATCGTTGGATAGTGTGATCGTGCTCCGACAATGTTCTCAACTGATCGAGCTTTCCGATGACCTACAAAGAAATGAAATAACTAACATAAAATGAAATAACTAACATAAGCATTAAGCTTAGTAAGCTCGTATAAAATGAACTTAGTCTTACCAAACATACAAAATTTAAACCATTCAAACATGAATTCATTTATATGCCAATTGTACATCTTTCATTTCTATACCATTTCTATACTCACACGTTACAAAGGTTAGCAAATGAATCAATAATACATATAAATACAACCAATCTTGAATATACGTAATAAGCTTTACCTTCCAAATTCCATTCAACACTTAATTCACCATCATTAAATCCTATATCAATTCTTCACAACGTTAATTTTTAATTTACAAATTATAATCATGTAACCTTCCACACATATATTCATTCCATTAATCCTTGATTACCTGATGTACCTAATGAAATAACATTGAATACTTAGAAAATACTCATATATTCATTTTACTCTCTAAACCCACCACAACCATAACTAATTAACATGTTTAAAGACTCATGAAACATATAATTACAACAATGCATTTATATTCATCACCAAACTATACTAGTTAAACATTCATCTCATATTCCTATTTGTGATATATATCTCACCTGAAACATGTTACCTAAATAGCGAACGATTAAAGGATGAGGTACCGACCTTTTCGTTGATATCCTTTTCGACCTTTTCATTTATATCCTTTTCAACCTTCTTCAATGGATCGTTTATACGTCATCAACATGGATCAATCTATTATAAGCACCCAGTGCTTGACGGGTAATCCGTAACAAAGTTTTGTGCCCAATGCTAATCGGATAAAGTCGGATGAACCGACAATGTTTTGCGTCCAACGCTAGTTGGATAAATTGAAAATATCAAATGTGTGTCAGCATTAGTCAGATAAACCGACAATGTTTTGCGCCCAGTAATAGTCGAATAAACCGACGATATCAAATGTGTACCCAGTACTAGTTGGATAAACCGGCAATGATTTATGCCCAACGCTAGTCGAATAAACAAACAAATATATACGTAATTACATCATTCCATAATTCTTCAATTCATAATTTAAATCCTTTACATTAATCTTCTATATTAAATTTCTATAATTCATTAATCCCTAACCATTTTCATATATATATTTCCATAACATTACATTTAAAATATTAATCATTTGAATACATATAATCGACTATCAAATTAACTAAAAATCAAACTAACTAAATAAATAAAGTTCGAGTTAAGGACTACAAACATACCTGAACTCAAAAATGACTTTTAACATGAACCGACTACTATTTTCAACTTTGGCTTTTCAGCAATTTGTGTTCGTTCGAGTTGTTTCTTGGTCTAGATAAATATTTTTATTAAATTAATCTCATTCCAGCATTTAAATAATTAATTCAAGCCTATGACCCTTATCTTTATGAATTTACTAAATTACCCCAATGTTTTGGCCTTTTTGCAATTTAGTTCTAAATCCTGAAATTCATGAATTATCCACATTTAATCAAAATATCAGCTAGCCCAATTTTATATGATTTATAACCAACCCATATCCATTATCAATTCCCAATATTTACATGAAGTTTTACTATTTTAACAAATTAATCCTTAAACATTAAAATCATTAAAATTTACTTAACAAAATGAGCATGTCTAACAATCAAGCTTCCAACAAAACCAATTAGCATCAGAGGCATTCAAAATCATCAATGGTAAATTTCTAAATGTTTGATAGTTTCATAAATTAATCCTCAATTTTGCTAAATATCAAAACAACCATCACAAATACATAAAATTCATGAAAGACAAGTCAAGAAATACTTACATGCAAAGAAAAATAGAAAAACCAAAGCTCCCTCCTTCCTACAATAGTGTTCGCCTAAGGAAATAAAAGAAAGAAGATGATGAATGCTTTTGGTTGTTTTATTTTATTACTTTAACTTTTGTTTAATTAATAAACATATATTAAATTATAAGTTCTTCTTTTCTACATCCACTAACTAGCCATAATTCATTATTATGTTCTAATTGCAACATAAAACCCCCAAAATTAATTATATAATTTATTTAGTTAAGAGAAATCTATAATATGCAATTTTTTACCTTTTACTTTAATTAAATAAACATATTTTAAATTTAAAAATCAAAAGCCAACCACACTTACCAAACAATATGGCTTAATTGTTACATAAACTCTTGTAACTTTAATAATTTACCAATTAACACCTTTTAACTAATAAAACTCACTTTTTCAACATTTATGATTTAGTCCTTTTTAATTAATTAACTATTTAAATGATAAAATTTCTTAACCAAACTGTAATATGACCTTAATAAAACTACATAAATATTTTATTAAATATTGATGGGCTCGGTTTATAGAAACAAGGTCTTGATACCTCCTTTTCTAAAACTACTTGACTTTAAGATTTACCACTTGACTTTAGGATTTCGTTCAAATAATATAAATTATCAAATAAAAATATATTATAATACTATATTTGGCTCATAATTATTAAATAATAATATTTACGAACTTAGTCGTCGGATTTGTGTTGGTGTCTTAGAGGAATTCTGCGATAATCTTCAATTTCAGAAGTTAGGTTGACTTATTAGGTTGACTTAGGCATATTTAAAACGAAGAAATTGCCTAAAGTTGCACGAATTGTGACACTAAAGATTTAGCCCCGTAACAGTTGGTATTCAAGCTAAGGTTTTAAAGGCACCGTTGAAAGACGTCGAAAGACGTTGTTGAGCAAGTTGAGCCAATGGAAACCCATAGAAGAGCCAAAAAAGCAAGTCGATCAAGGGACATGTCGGCTTTGGAAGGGCGAGTGGTCACTCTTAATGAGTCCATAGAGGACGTGAAAGAGACATTTGAGGAAGTCAAGGAAGGACACCGATAGAGTGGAATCAATGAAAGAGCAAGTTATGGATTATGTGTTAGAGTCTCTTAGTTCCATTGAGAACAAGTTGACGGGAAGGGATGATGCCCTCGAGGCTATGATGATGGCCCCAAAAGAGGAGATTGTAGATCTCAAGGGTGAACTCACAATCTATAAGGCTCCTTTGGGTAATGGGGTGTTTTTTGAGGCACCTAAGCCCAATGTGGATGTTCCAAAGCCGAAAGAATTCAGGGGGACAAGGTCCGTGAGAGATGTGGACAACTTCTTGTGGGGAATGAAGTAATACTTTTGTACCAAAGGCATCATGGACGATGCTACTAAGGTAAATACTATTGCTATGTATTTCACTAACGTTGCTTTGTTATAATGGCGTCGTAGGTCAACAGATGTAAGACGTGGTGAAACTGGAATTGGGACTTATGAGGAGTTTCAAAAAGAGTTCAAAGCATAGTTTTACCTGAAGTATGCCAAGGACGAGGCTCGGGAAAAGTTACACCGACTTACGAAACAAGGCATAGTTAGGGAATATATGTAGAATTTCAATGAACTCATGCTTCATATTTTTTATATAGGCGAGAATGAGGTATTCTTTTCCTTCATGGATGGATTGAATCCATGAGCGAATCAAGAGTTACAATGCCGAGGAGTTCAAAAGCTTACTAAAGCCATGACCATAGTATAATCTTTAAATGAGCTTGATCTAAAGAAAGACAAGCTTGAGTCTTCCAAGCCCAAATTCAAATCGAGGGGCAATGGTAGGGGAGAAAAAGATAAGCCAACAATGAATGACAATGGGAAGACTCAAATTTTTCAAAAAACTAAGCCCGAAAAGCCATGAGAAAAGAAGAAGATTAGATATTTATCCTGCTTCTATTGTGATGGTCCGTATATGGTAAGGGACTACCCGAAAAAGGCAGCACTTTCTACCATCGAGGGGGACGATGGGGTAGAAAAGAAGACTAAGAAACTTATCTCAATATTAGGTGGTGTCGAAGACAAGTTGGGTAGAGGGCTGATGTTTCTAGACATCACTGTGGTTGGCAGAAGACTAAATGCGCTTATTGATACAGGTGTGTTAAATTTTTTTCTTGTCTAAAGAGACTGCTCGTGATCTTGGGCTCAAGGTTGAAAAGTAATTGGGTTAGATCAAGATGATCAATTTGAAAAGTGCTCAAATAAAAGTTGTGGCAAAAAGAGTGGAACTCCAACTTGGCAATTAGATCTATATGGACACCATTAAGGTAATACCACTCGATGACTTTAACTTTGTGCTTGGACTGAGTTTTCTTGACTAGATTAATGCGGGTATTTTTCCTTTTGGCAATTACATGGTGATCTTGAATTTGAACCATCAATGTATAGTGTGAATGAAAAGGAAATGAGGTATGAAAGGAAAAACACTATCTGTAATCCAATTTGCTAAAGAAGTATGTATAGATGAATTCTCTTGTTTAACCACCTTGAAGGTTAAGGAAGTCATTAAACCTGTTGGTGAGATTCCAATGGAAGTGGGACAGTTACTACTGTTGGAAAAAATTTGATTTGAAAATGATTTTCTTACACAGTGAAAAATTAAAATTTTGAAAATTGACTCGATTTGTGATATTTATAGCAATAAACCTTAGACTGTTTGAGCGTGGGCTCAAACCAATTGAATCAAAATACATAGCTAGAAACCTTTTTCTTTTCCTTCTGAGGTTAAAACAAAAATTCTCTCTCCTTTAATAGAAACTGGTAGAATTGTTATTCTGGAAAGATATATTTAATAGTTGAGAATAAATTCTCTCTATTTTTCGGCAAATTAACAATATCTCAAAGTTGTGTTAATAGTTCTATCGATGCCATTTATTTCTAAGAAAAGAAGGTAGAAACCTTGTTTAATTGTAGAAATTTATTTCACTTAGAAAAACAACTTCCTACTTAAAGTAGGAGTAGGGTGGATGGCATCACTTAGTATTCCTATTAGGGTTGCCGCCCCTTCATATTCTTTAAAGGAATTTTGGTTATCTCTCACATCGGGTCCAATTACGAGTACTTCTTGAACTTTTCGGCCCAGTACTTTGTAACTTGATCCAACCTGATTCTATTTTTCTATTTTCCAAAATAAACTTCAATATTTTAGATTAAATAATTTTCTCATCCCAATTTTATCCCTAGTAAAATTATAACGATTTTACCCTGATAAATTTCTTAAAAATATATTTAATATTTCACAACTTAATTTGTTCATTATGATCGAATAATTTATTTTCATTTCCAGAATTTAAAATAACTCAAAAACATAAACTCATTCTCCGGATTATTTTTCACTAATTCATCTACATTTGCAAATGAATCATTTCTCATTTTCAATTCCATTTCTATTTTCATTTCCATTTTGAGAAAATCACATTCATTTTCAAATGATTCCATTTCTTTATTTTAGAGAAAACTATAATCATTCCTGAATGTTTCTCATTTCTCTATTTCTATTCATTCCGTTTATTTTGATTCAAACACGCAATTCATTTCTGGTTTCAATGAACTAGCAGAGGGGCCGATTGGACATATGCAATTGAGGCTCAAATGATTTGTACTTAAGTTCCAGCTTTTTGCCTATTAATTATAAACTCATTTAGTCATGAAGTCATTCCACTATAGTATCGCGACAAAGCTCTCCTCCAACGACATACTGTTATGAAAGTATCTCAATTAGTGCTCTTCCAATGACCTTGTCATAAGTGTGTTACCCTCATTGATATCCTTAATCTCTTTGGGATAATATCCATTCTCCCAATATGATCATATTTTATCTCATGGTAACCATTACATCTTCCTTCATGAAAAGTCAATTACTATAAAATAGTAATCAAGTCATTCACCACAAAGACAAACGACCTGTGGTTACATTAACTTTTCATCAACCATGTAACTTTTGTAAAAAATCTAGTCTGAAAATAGTTTTCTTGCACAACGAAAAATTAAAAATTTTGAAATCGATTCAATTTGTGATATTTATAACAATAAATCTTAGACCAAAACCGTACATGTATTTTTTTGGATAAGCAGGTCCTTGATATTTTTCGGCTTTCGACCAAGCAATCTTCTCTGTTATTCTCGTATCACGAACTGCTTTGAGTGTGGGTTTGAACCAATTGAATCAAAACATAAAACTAGAAAAGATTTCTTTTCTTTTGGGGTGAAAATGAAAATTCTCTATTCTTTAATAGAAATTGGTAACCAATTTATTCGTGTTTTGATTCAATTGGTTCTAGCCCATACTTGAATCACTTCGTAGTACAAGAATAGCATAGAATATTGTTTGGTTGAATATCAGAAAACGTTAAGGATCTGCTTATCTAAAAACACAGGTATGATTTCAGTTCAAGGTTTATTGCTATAAATATCACAAACCAGGTCAATTTTCAAAATTATAATTTTCTACTATGCAAGAAATCCATTTTCAAACCGAATTTTTTCCAACAATTGATATCAGAGCTAGGTTATGTTATATTTATAATGTAAATCGAGACAGAAATTTCCTCTCTTCTTCATGTATGATGATATTTGATAAGATATGACATTTTTGTAAATATTTGGATGTTTAGGGGAATATATGTGAATGAATGTATATAATCATTTTATTATTATGGATGATAAAGTAAATTTTCCAAAGTTGTGATTACTAGAAATTTATTTGTAATTTAATTTATTTTTTGAACATGTATATTTTAGACCATGGATTATAATCTCCATGTAAGATTTTAATTTTATTCATTTAGAATAAAATATGTGAGCCAGAAACAAACATAGGAATTTTGTAAACTATTTTTTCCTAACAAAACCCAAAAAACTTAGACGAAGAAAACCCAACCTAGCTAAGTCAACGGTGGTTCGACGATGATGGCCAACGATGGTCCGACGACGATGGCCCGATGGTGGCTGATGGTGGCATTGACATAAAAACAATGATAGAAGACAATGACGATAGAAACATAAACTAGTACCGCAGTAGAAGATCGTGGTGACAAAATTGAAGGCCCAAAGTATGTTTGGTAAATTTTGTAATTCTATAGTTTTATTTTTTTTTAGGATGGAATCATAGAAACTTTGGCTAGTTAGAGTCATTTAAATTTTATGTTTTTATATTTATGAAATAAGCATGATGATATTTGTATGACTACAAATATAAATTCATGCATATATGACATAAGCATGCCATATAAATTTGGGAATAATGCCACATGTACTTGTCATACATATATTGATCATTCATGATTGAAATCAAAAATTAAAAACCTTTCACATTTTTAAAATTTTGAGTGGGAGAAGGTCGCTAAACAAGACCTACGACCTCCAACAATGGTCTCTTATAATGGAATGAAATGAACTTGCCTCAAGGTAGACGTTGTTATGTGGACTGAGGAGATTTTCTAAAAGTAAGCAGAATTTTCTTATGGTCATATGATAATTGAACTGACCTTTGTGGTAGGTATTATCATGCGATATATCAAGAAATTTTGTCTTCAAAGAGGACAACTAGTCACAATATGCTACTCGGTGAGATTTATCTCAAGATGACTCATTTGTGGTGCATGATAAAATAGGTGTTGAGTTGATACTCAAGACCATCTAGTTGAGTAACCCCCTAAGAGTTATGTTTAAGTTACAATGATGACCGAACATTACATGATTATTAGTACATATGAATGCCTAAGGAATTAGGTTCATATACTAATTGGATGGAAACTCATGTTCTTACTAGTTGATCTTGGTCACCCCTAGTGGCTTGATACAATGGGTGTAGGAATTATCATTTCAATGACTTACAAATGTTTTCAAGGTTTAATGTAAGATACATGCATCATCTTAATACATATCGTAATGTTACAAAACATTTTTAAACATTTTCTTAATACAAAAATATTAATATATGAATGTTTTATTTTCATTTTGAAAATGGCACCAACTCTGTTTTATTTTCAGTTTGAAAATGGCACCAACTATTTTATTGAACATACTCAATGAAAACAAATTGAAGGGAAATAACTATAAGGAATGGAAAAGGAACCTCATAATTGTCCTGAGCTGTGAGAAACTTAAAAAAATTCTTGATAATAAGTGTCTATTGACCACTTAACCTGAGGCTAAAAAATGTTGGGAGGAGTCTGATAAGATAGTTTGTTGCTATATGCTAGGAAGTGTGAGCGACACGTTATATAAGAAATTAGAGAGCTATAAGGCTACCAAAGTCATTCTGAATAAGCTAGAAGACATGTTCGAAGGCTAAGCTACCTTGGCTCGACAGTCTGCTATAACCAGCTTGATGAATGCCCAACAAAAACCCTGTATTCCGGTCAAAAAAGATATGATTACTCTTATGAGATACTTTTTCGAGGCCATGGTCTATGAAGCCAATTTGGAATAGAACACTCAAATTGATATGGTGCTCAAGAGCTTGTCCAAGGATTTTGATGCCTTTCGTGCCGCATATAACTTTGGCAACAAAAAACCTTATGCTTACACAATTCATAAAGGAGTTACAATCCTAATGAGTTGATGTTGAATGACGGTCAGCCTGTCCGAAGAGCATAAGCAAACATAGTTGTTGTTTCTTCCTCAAAAGGGAAGGTAAACACGCTAAGAAAGGCAAGACTAAGGTCTCGTGGCCACCACAATTGGAAAGAAAAAGAACTAGGAAGCCTAAAGACTTATCTAAGTCTAAATGCTTCTTCTGCATTAAAAAAGGACACTTCAAAGCAAATTGTAGAGAGTGGAAGGAATACCTAGCCACCAAAGAAAAATGTATAGAACTCTTTATGATGGAAGTTTGTTTAGTGGAAGATTCGATAGACCACTAGCTCATTGAGTCAAGAGCCATTAATCATATTTTTTTTCTCTACAGAGGTTTGAAGAGACGAAAGATCTTAGAGATAATAGCTTATTGTTACGAACCGGGAACAGGACAAGTATGGCAATTGAAGCAGTGGGAGATGTACATCTTTATTTTGATAATTTTAGGAAAATTATTTTAAGAGACGTTTTCTTTGTCCCAAATTTGAAAAGAAACTTAATTTATGTTGATATTTATATAAAGACGGCTTGACCATGAATTTTAATAATGTAATTGCAATATTTAGAAATGGCAATCTTATTTGTAATGGATGGATGTCAAATAGTCTCTATGTTATCAAACCAAAGATGTACACACTACTTAAGACTGAAATATCATATAAAAGACTTAAAATTTCTCACTCTAATGAGTCATACCTTTGACATTTAAGACTTGGATATATTATCCGAAAAAATCACTAGACTTGTGAAAGATGACATCTAAAGTTTGCTTAAAGAAGTTGATCTTCCACAATGTAAATCTTTCTTGGAAGGTAAGAGACTAAGTGATCTTTTAATGCAAAAGGAACAAGGGCCCAAAAACCCCTAGAACTTGTACACAGTAATGTAAGTGGCCCCATGAGTGTTAGTGCAAGAGGTGGTTACGAGTATTATGTAACATTTATTGATAACTATTTCAGGTATAGGTATGTATACATAATGCACCGCAAGAGTGAAACATTTGATAAATTCAAAGAGTTTTTTGTGAAAGTAGAGAAACAATTAGGTTTACCCGTAATGCCACTTCGGTTAGATCAAGGTGTATGTGGTTTGTTTTATAACCTATAAGAGCAAACTGTTATAGTGTCAACTCATGCTACGTTCCTTGAAGAAAGTTACATGAATGACTTCAAACCTCAGAGTAAAAAGGTACTCGAGGAACTTTCGAAAAATATACAAAACCTTAATGAAATGGTTCCAAAACCAACTCCTAATAGTAGAACTACAAACGATCAGAAGCATAAGGTGTTTCGTCACAGTGTGAGGGTCTTTCATAGGCCTGAGTTCTTCCAATTTGGTGAAAATGTTTTTAACACTGAGTCTACCGAATAGGAAGATGATGACCCACTCACGTATGAAGAAGCAATGCAGAGTGATGATTCCAAACTCTAAGAAATAGCTATGAAAGTTAAGATGGATTCTATGGGTTCCAACTCAGTGTGGGAACTTGTAGACTTACTGATTTGGATAAAACCTAAAGGGTGTAAGTGGATCTACAAGAGGAAAATAAATGCAAATGGAAAAGTGAAAACTTATAACTCTAGACTTGCAGCAAAAAGTTATGCTTGGAAAGAAGATATCAATTAAATAAAGCATAAACAAAAAGAAAATAAAAATATCATCTTCCTTAGCTCATCTTTCCACCGAATTTAGAAACCAAAGAAACACCATTTTTGAGCTTAAGGTTCAGCCAAAACTAGATTCATGCATGTAAGTGATTTTTCTATTTATTTCTTGTAAATTTTATGTTTTTGAGATTGTTGTAACTTAATCTAGCTAACCCAGTGATTATTTCGTAAAACTGTTAAAGATTGTATGACTTACCATTAATGAATCTTAAGTGTCCATGAGGTTAAATGATGAAATTGTAAACTTGGTTGTTAAATCTGACGATATTGTAAATGAATTTTGGTTAGTTTTGGGTTTAAGAACTAATATGAAAATATGTAAAGTTTAGCATGAAAATCCTATAAAATTTTAGTATGTGAGGGCTAATTATGGGTTAGGTTACATTCGATTTTATATATTGGGGTTTAAATGTGATGATTTTAATAGTTTTGATTTTAGGGATTAAATTGAACGAAGTGTAAAAGTTTAGGAAAATTTTGTAAAATAAAATTTACATGTCATATGCATAAAAATGAGTATAATTGAATTTGATAAATTGAATTTAACTATTATATAAATCAATGATTGAACTGTACGGAGAAAACTCGAGAAAAAAATTGCATAATAGTCTCTACGAATCAATTCTTTAGCCGAATATAATAGGTAAGTTCATAGTATAGATATATATAGATATTTATGATTTGTGCTATTATGAAGTTTGTTAATTTAATTGTGGTTAAATCATTAATTCTAGATATAAACTATTTAATTGCTTACAATTAAGTACAAGGTAAGTACCTATTTGAAAATTTACGAGCATATATGAAACATGAGTTATATGATTTCGGAAAGAATATAATTGATTTACAGCATGTGTACGAATATTTTGGAATTGCCTCTAATTTACAAATGTTATGAAATCTATTAAATGCCAATTTGAACGTAATAAATGATTAGGATACAATTGACATGCCAATAGGGTTAGAACGCATGTTTGTATGGGATTGCACTTTGGTGCCTATGTTTGCACTTCGATGCCTCTATTTACACTTTAATGTCTCTAATTGGACTTCAGTGCCTTTGTTTAGCATTTCGATGCTCTCTGGTGTGGTGTAGTTACCCAAGTATCTAAGTTATTATACTAAAGTTCATCGGGCTATTAAAAGTTATGGATGCTCTTTATAGGATTTGTTAAGATATGTTGTCGAAACCATTTTTATTTGAAAGAAAAAACAGGAATCGACATTTTAAAAACCGAATGTGGAGTCGCCACCAATCTTTTTGTTTAGGTGTGATTGGATCACTAAGTAAAAGCATTTTATTTCATTTAAATCAATTTTGGTTCACATAAAACCAAAAAAAATGGGTTCGGGAGTCGGTTACGCATGGGAAGGGTGAGCACCCTTATTACGCCCAAAAAATTGGTACCAAACTAATTCGATGCTATCCTTATATCAAAGGTTTTTTAAAAAACATCTTTCGAAGTATAATTCTTTTTAAAATGTTTGACTAGTTCAAATTAACGGTCAAAATTCTCTCGTTTCAAAGATATGCAGCATCATATCTAGCACGATTGGACACAATCCTTTATACCTTCAAAAATACGATTGATTTTTTATCCTCAAAAACTCGTAAAATTATAAAAGGATATCCAAATATTTAGTTCACCGAAAAATCATACCCAGCACAGTAGGGCACGATTTCCCGAATTCCCAAATATTGAATATTGCCTTATTTCAAAATTTTTGAATAATAATGAAAATTGGAAATTAGCTTAAAACACATTTACTCGTTTTTAAAAGAAATAAGATAGAATACTTAATGTATCACAAAGAAATATTTGTATAGAAAAGGATAAACCATTTTAAAGCCAAATACAACTTAATACAACTATTCTAGGCAAATGTAACCAAATTCTTAATCATAAAAGGAGAACAATTAATATAACAAATAAAACCATGAACAAATAATATACAATAACAATATACATAATCTGATGCAGCACAATTAATACAAGATATACAAAATAAAATGAAAATTTTAAAAAACGACATGATGTAAGGCAAGTTTAAATAATAATGATCACACAATATATAAAAATTGAGAAGTTAATGATTTTGAAGCAAAATAGAGATATATAAGTAGTCATTAAAATATGTATAATAGGACGAAGATTTTTAAATCAAGAAATATTCCAAGGGCTAAAAAATATATTTATTAAAATATATAAAGGAAAATTTAGATAATGTATGGGGTATAAAAGGATAACAAAAATATATAATAAAATATAATCTTTAAGAAATACATACAGTTTACAAAAACATACATATACATAAATAAATTTAGTAATCATTACTTGTAAAAAAATATGCACTAAATAATGTCTTTAAGATTAAATTAAATTATAAATTATATAATAGACTTGATAATATACTTATATGTACAAAGAAGACTATATGCATAAAATGTATGGATTTAGTAATGTATATAAATTAAATTTATGTACCAATGTTTCCGTATACGTATAATATTTAAGTAATATATGAAACATGTAATTTCCTTTTGAACAACAAATATATATATAAATATATGAGTAAATTCAAAAACAGTTAGATGTATGTAATAATTTAATGTTAATAATATTCATAGAATAAAGCTAATTTTATTATAAGGTATATATATACATGTATAATAATGTATAAAATGTTACATAAAATATTATACAACATGTGAAAATACAATTACCAATTACCCAAATTACAACAAATAAGTAAACCAATAATACAAATGATACAATTAATACAAACATTACAAATAATATAAATGATATGATAAAAATAAATTTAAAAAAATAATTACTAAAGTAACTCAAAATATACAAGTAAATAAGCCCGAATTTAAAACTATAAAATGAATCTAAACGAATTACCTAATTGAAATCAAAGTAAAAAATGAAAAAGGATAATTTACAAATAAAATAAACTACTAATAATAAAATAAGGACCCACGTATAACACGCGTGAATTCACAGGGACCCAGATTGAAATTATCCTTGATCCTGAAACATTGCGTTGAGATGTGGGCTAAAATACGAAGGCATACAAATTTTAGGGAAAATTTCTAAGATAAACAAAGTATAAACAGAGGCCAATTGAAAATAGGCATGAAAGAGGAGGACCATATGCGCTATTAACCCATTTGAAGCAAAAGCAAGCGGATCCAATTCTCGGATTGGGTCAACACGCGCAGGCCCACTCTTTTACATGATGCTGTTTCCAAATCTAATGCTACCTTTTAATTTTCATTCATTTTTTCTTTTCAAAATTCAACTTAACCTTCCATTTTCCTAAAACAAAAATTTTATCCCCTATCACTAGGGTTTGGCTCAACATGCAGCCGCCCAAACCATCATTTATTTGATGGCCAAGGGAGCACCAATGGTGATCGGATTTTGTCAACAGAAGCCCCGCTCATGGAGATCTGGTAAGTGCACTCCTTCTCCCTTTTTTTTTAAAAAAAAAAAACTTAAAATCCTATGCTATTTTACCAAAAGCAAAATAAAGTTCAAAGAAAACATCCACTTTAGCCCGAATCAGTCTCGAGATCTCCCTTCAACTTCGATGTCAACGAAGCAAAGAGAAGAAATCCATGGCATTTTTGCACGGTAACACTTCTTTTCCCTTGTTTCCTTTTTTTCTATTTTTTTTAAAAAAATGCAGTGATGAAGCACTTCCAGAAAATAAATCAAGAAGGAAAAAAAAACTAGAAAAGCTAAAATCACCTTAAAATGTTGACTAATTTCTCTCTATTTGATTTGCCTGTGTATGCGTATAGTCCGCGTCAAAAATCAAGGTACAGATAATGGCTTTTTGTAGCCAGATTTACAGAATAAATGAAAAATAAAAATTATATTTTCCTTCTATCATTTGGCTGTATATTCTGTTACTGCTTCTTCTCGTGTATTCCTGTGCAAACTCGGCCATACAGAGAAGCGAGGAGAAGTGCGAAGGAGGCCATGCGAGGAGCCACTCGTGGGAGCCCCAACTCTCTGGCCTATTCCAGAAGCTTCTAGTGCTCTCATCTGCTGTACTCTTTTTTTGGGCGTATTGGGCCTCGGGTTTGGGCTATTGGGTTTTAGGATTTATTTAATTGGGTCGGATTTTATTGGACTTTTATTGTATTGTTTTTTTATTTTTGCATTTTAGTTTTTGGGTTTTGTAAATGGACTTTGGCCCTATAAACGATTTGGCCTTTCATTTATTTTTGTTTGGTTTTATAAATATATTTTTATTTTTGGTTTTTTTGTTTTTCATGGGCCCGGGCGAAATGGGCCTATTACATATGTGATTAACTATCAAAAGAATTATGCTATTGAATGGATATAGAAGAATGTTTTTGATATTGATTCAATGGAATGAATATATGAATGATTTTGATTAAACTATTGAAGAATATGAATTATATGATGATTTATTTCTGTGTTAAGTCTCACATGTTCTTGCAAATTGAATAACAAGTCATTATAAACTAAGTTTTTTAATTTCAATCATTTGTATAAGGTAAGTTGGTTTAGATTTTAATTATGAACTTACTAAGTTATATAAACTTACTCTATTTATTCTCTATTTCTCTAGTTAACATTTTGCAGAATTGGACAAACATATCAACTTCAAGGCTCACACTATCAATCCTTCGTCTTGGTAGATTTTGACTCGTTTAATTTAGTTTTGTGGCATGTATATAAGGTATTTTGGGTTGTTGGATTTGAAGTCGTAGGATGGAAATTGTAATATGTTTTAATGGTTAATTTGTAATAAGATAAATATAATGTTTACTATGATATGTTGATATGGTAAATTGATAAAAGCATCTTGAAAATGTTATGTTGATCTTAGATTTTGAAATGGTTGGAAATGGTTGAACTTGTATGAAATGTTTGGTTTCTATGCTAGTTGATGTTTGTAGTTAATGCAAATTGTGATATAAAAATGTACATGGATGGTAAGTTTGGATAGGTACCAAAATGATAATGTGTGTAATTAGTGTAAGTTTACTTTGATTAAGACAGGAAAGTTTTAGCTTGATAGAAAGGCATGGCTTAGATTGCACTTTTGATACAATGTACATTAGTGAATATATATTCTATGTGGATGGTTTGATTGTACTTTTGAATGTTGTTTGTGATAGTGTCTTATGACATATTGGTTAGAACTAGGCAAATGACATGTTTCAATATGAACTTAGTATGTTTTGAATAGGTGGAATTGATAAACCGTAATTTATACATATTTTTACCCCATGTTTAATGCATTTTATGGGTGAGAATTGGTGAATTCGATGCTCTTAATGCTTTAATTCCATGTTTTACACTTAAAAGAGCATAGGAGAGCGAAAGGAACGAGAAACGGGCCAAAAACGGAGAAAATGGGCCAAAGTACGAAATCAACACGGCCTGGACCTCCTTCCACGGGCAGACCACACGGCCTTGTCAATTTGGCAGGCTCGAGCACGGCCTGAAGTAATCGAACACGGGCGTGTGCCACGGGTGTGTCCCTGCTGAGCCCAAGTTGAATCCAATTCGGAAAAGGCTAATTTTGAGGGCTTTTATGCATTCCAAAGCCTATAAATACACCATAGAGAAAGAAGAAAAGGAGATGGAGAATAGGGAGTAAGGAATTACTCCAAGGAAGCCGAGTGATCCATCTCAGAAGCCGGATTCATCATCAAGACTGAAGATCTCTCCTCAATTTCCCTTCAAAAGTTTTGGGTTTTTCTTTATGTTTTGTATTCTTTATTCTTTTGAGATGTTTTCTTATTTAGTTGTAAACTAAAACCCCTAAATACCTAAGGGGAATAAAACCTAAGATGAATCTTGTTATTATTTTTGAATTGTATGATAAATATTTAACTTGTTCTTAATTATGTGTTCTTAATTCTTGTTTTAATATCCCAGGATACTGATTCAAGACAAGCTTTTATTCAGAGGAGGAATAGACCCCGTCTAAGAGTACATTTGTCATAATTAAGCGGAGTTGATTGCGCGTCTAGACATAGGGTGACAAGATTTTGCCGGATTAGGGTAAAACCTAATAAGGGGATCCATAGATCGAGTTAATGCAACCCTAGAGTGTTAATTAGAGAAAAGGCTCGGTTATTCAATCTAGGGATTAGACGTTATTAGTCTTGAATAGGGATAATAACATAACTTAGGGATCTCTACGAAACAAGTTGAATGAATAAATCGTCCGATTTAGAGCCAAAATAACAAGTAAAGTCTAGGTGGATTTTTCCTTAGGTATTTTTTTAAGTCAATCGATTTTCCCCAAAAGCAATTCCCCAATTCTTTTCTTTGTGAGTTCTTAGTTTAGATAATTAGTTAATTAAAACAAAACCTCTTTATTCTTAGGCTAGATAATAAAAAGGCAGTCATTACTAGTACTTTTAGTTCCTTTAGGTTCAACAATTTGGTATTGCTAAAACTATACTACTGTTCGATAGGTACACTTGCCTACATCGCGATAATAGTTAGTTTCAAAAACGATTAATTATAAATATTTAAAACCTATCACGAAATAACGCGATCAGGAATGAATGATTTTGGTATGCTTAGGATTTAAGTAAATTATTGATATATATATATATATCTTCTATTTCAAGGTCCCTTATGGCATACATGGTCTACCACATGGCTGTATGTCTCACATGGGCATGTAACACGACCATGTGCTCTGTTTAATTTTTGTGATTTCAGGTACACATGGCATCAACCTGTTACACGACCTGATAACATAGTCGTGTGACCCTATTATACATGGCATCAGTCTATTACACAGTTTGGGGACTTGACTTTGTGCTATTTCATCGCAGGGCCTCAGCCTTGTCATAAGGTCGTGTGGCCCTTGTTTTCTGTTTTTACCCTACTTTTATTTATGTTATGTTTCGAAACAATCCTTGTCTATTTCTGAATTGATTTTCGAGATTCGTAGGCTTGATTTAATTTTGTTTTTGTATAAATAACATGTTTATTGAATGAAAGTCTATTGATGATTGTTTTGAAATTAAATTTGTATAGAAATAGCCTTTATGTGTTCGGATAATTGTTGTAGCATCCCGTAACCCTAATTCAGCGATGGAGAAGGGTGAGGGGTGTTACAACACATGATTACTTTTCATATTTGATGTTGATAATTTTTTAAACAAAATTTTGGGCTTTGAATGATGTTGATATTATGAATATGCAAGCGCAACTTTGAAGACCAATCCATTTAAAGCAACTATCTTGAAAATTAGATTGGATCGGATCAAGAAATTAAATCCCTTGGATAATAGACATTAGATTGGGATAACGTTGAAGACATATCTTCAAACAGATGACTTTTATATTGATTTTATTAGTATATTGTATTTTTCTATTTTAACTATTTGTTACTAGGCGATTAGATTGTAACTAATCTCTTGGTATCTTAGTAAGTCTCGTACTGCTATATATTTGATAGACTTTTATAAGTTTTTGTAACACCCCAAACCTGGCCTAGACATTATGACCGAATCTGGTGATGTCACATGGAATGGAATTCGAAAACTAGTTTGTCGAGTCAAAAACCGTTCCAGTTATTTAGCCTTTATTTTATTTTCGAAGTAAAAACGCATGTTTTTCGAAATGTCTAAATTCATATCTTTTTAGCAGAAGCTTTGAAAACACTTATTTTAGGAAAAAAAACCCGTTTGATCATAGAGAAAATCGTGTTTTATCATGCCTTGCAGTAATAAATCGTAAAACAATTTGAGAAACCAAAAATTTAAAGCCAGACAGTCCAAAGTCCATAAATTACATCAAACCCCAAATAAGTAATAAAATCTGAAAGTTTGCGAAAAATAGTCTAAAATTTATGTGTGTCCATCGTCGAGTCCTCCGCTGCGCTGACCCCTCAGATCTGGGGACTACCTGCTCAGATTAAATAGAAAAGGGAGAGTTTTCGCAAACTCAGTGTGTAATCCCCACAGAAAACATGCATATAGAAACACATCATAATACAGTCGTTTACAGTCCCGGCCCAAGCCCATTACAAAATCAATTTAGCCATAGCCCATTCAGATACAATCTCAGAATTATATTAGGGCCTTGCCCATATCAGACACAGAATGCAAATACAGTAAATCAGAATCTTACTCACAAGCTTCTACACACCATCTCCGTCCAGGTCTACACACCATGTGGGGATTAAATCAATCCACCCATCCCTACATACTATGTTGTACCGAAATGCGGCACATAATTAGAAATTTGCAGCTGAGCTGCCAGATAACAGGCTTAAGAGCCTTTTAGATACTTCCTCCAAACATCATCAACCTACCCCGATGCTATGCAACATACCATAAATGACATGCAAATATACTAATAACAAAACATACATTCAGTTTAATACAGATATCAGGCTCAGTTAGACACCATATAATCAGATCACATAATTAAGGGTCTAAGTAAAGCTTACCGACCCTACAGTAAATCCACAGTCGACTTGTGTGACCCGTGCAACCTTACAGGATACTTCAGAAAAATGGGCTAACACATCCATGTGGCTTACCCGTGTGGGCCCACACGTTCATGTGGCCCACACGGCTCAAATTGGCCTTGGCCGTGTGGATCACAAGGCCTTGCCCAGAATTCCACATGCCCGTGTGGCCCACACGGCCCAATTGGTCAAGCCCATGTGTCACACACAGTCGTGTCGCACTTGCATGGCCTGGCTCATCAATCACACGGCCGTGTCCCCTCATACGGCCTACCACACGGGGGACTACACGCTCGTGTGGCATCAAGAATTTACTTTTTTGGCTTTTGCTGAATCCCGGTTTTTTTTCATTTTCAGGTACACACCTGGTGTCAATTTGTTTTGAAAAGTAACTTGAGCCTTCAAGAACCTATATTTGACCAATATAACACTTAATTAATCATTTGATTCGTCATTTAAACAATAACCCCCAAACGAAAAACCCAAGAGACTAATCCAATAACGATTCAAAAAACTCACCACGACAAAAATGATAACAGCCGTCACCACCTACTGAAATATCTGTTTACAGCCTTCGAATAGTACCAAAATGAGAGCAACATGAACTTTCATGTTAACTGCTTAATCAAAATACGACAGAACTAAGAGGAAGCATCACTTACTGAACCAACATGATAAACCACTGCACCAAAAAGGGAGGTTTTTCACTTAGCAAAGTAAACGAAAAAGAAAAGAGGGAGGGAGGTGAAAATTAGGTAACAAAAATGATAAACAAACGTCAGAACAATGGAAAAAATTTTGGGAAACAGAGAACAGAAATTTTGAATGAACCGAAATTAGCAAAAAGATTTTGATAGAATCCCAAAATTCCTTAACTATCTCACCATCATTCCCACTAACCTCCAACTACTCAAAAACCCAAATTTACACAACTCTAGCCGAAATTTGAAGCAAAAACATCATCCATGCTCTCGTAGGGATTCGAACACAGGACCACCAGCATATTAACACTCCACTTACCACCAGACCAGTAGGCCCATTCTGTCAATTATTTACCGTTTTTATTTAAAAGCCTAACAACCAAAGATTGGGCTACATTCATAAAAATACCAAAATTTCCTAAGTCATGGCTTGAACTTGGGACTTTTCACACACATCCAGAACACTTAACCACTGAAGCAGATACACAGTTGTGTATCACACATACGCAAAAACAAAAATTAAATTTTTGAGGTGTCACACCTCTACCCCCTAAAAGAAAATTTCGGCCTCGAAATTTACCTGATCAGAACAGATAAGGATACTGCTGACGCATCGCATCCTCAAGCTCCCATATAGCCTTCTCAGTGATATGATTCCGTCACAGCACTTTCACCAAAGGAATGGATTTCCTCCTAATGACCTTTATATCACGATCCAGAATCTGAACTGGCTCCTCCTCGAAGGTCAGATCTAGTCCAACCTCAATTTCCTCAACAGAGACGATTTGCGTGAGATCAGAGTGGTAGTGTCTCAACATCAAGATGTGAAACACATCATAAATGCGGTCTAACTCTGGAAGTAACTCCAACTGATAAGCAACCGGTCCCACTCGTTTCAGAATCCGATACGACCCAAAAACATAGGGCTCAACTTTCCCTTGCAACCGAACCTCAGAACCTTCTTCCATAGTAAGACCTTCAAAAACACGAAGTCTTCCATAAAATACTCGATCTCACGTCTCTTCAGATCAGCGTAAGGTTTCTGCCTATCAAAAGCTGCCTTCAGTCGATCTCTAATCAATCGAACCTTATCTTCAGTCTCGGAGACCAACTCAAGACCCAGAACACGTCTCTTGCCCAACTGAGTCCAACATAAAGGAGTGCGACACTTACGACCATACAGTGCCTCGTAAGGTGCCATATGGATGCTAGACTGAAAGCTATTATTATAGGTAAACTCTGCCAACGGCAAGTACTCCTTCCAACTACCTCAAAAATCAATTACACAACTCCTTAACATATCATCCAGTATCTGGATCACCCTCTCAGATTGGCCATCTGTCTGAGGATAGAAAGTAGTACTAAAATCTAACCTTGAACCCAGAGCCTCTAGTAGCTTTTTCCAAAATCGAGACGTGAAGCGAGGATCCCTATCAAATATGATCGAGATAGGTACCCCATGCAATATCACTATCTTCGATATATAGAGCTTAACCAATTTCTGAAGAGAAAAGTCTGCCCTAACCGAGATAAAGTGAGAAGACTTGGTCAATCGATCCACTATAACCCAGACAAAATCCTTCTTAGTGGGTGTTAGAGGTAACCCACTAACAAAGTCCATCGTTACTCGCTCCCATTTCCATAACGGTATCTTAACAGGCTACAGCAACCCCGAAAGCAACTGATGCTCAGCCTTAACCTGCTGACAAGTCAAACAACGAGCAATGAAGTTAGTAACTTCAGGCTTCAACCTTGGCCACTAGTATAATTCTCGGAGATCTCGGTACATTTTATTCCCGTCGGGATGCATAGCGTAGGGACTACTATACGCTTCCCTCATAACCGACTATCTTAAATCATTATCATTCGGTACACAAATCTGATCGCGAAAACAAAGTACCCCATCACTGTTTATCCCAAAATCGGAAGTGTCACCATTCTCAATCTGACGAAAACATAACTCGAAAGTCCTATCCCTCATCTATTTACCTCCGATCTGCTCGATCCATGTTGGTTTCACCTGAAGTTCAGCAAACAAGCTCCCATCATCGAATAGGCTAAGTCGAACGAACATCGTCCTCAGATCAGTTATAGCCCTACGGCTCAACGCATCGGCCACCACATTAGCCTTGCTAGGATAATACTCAATGGTACAATCATAATCTTTAAGCAGCTCAACCCATCTACACTACATAAGATTCAACTCCTTCTGAGTAAGGAAATACTTGAGGCACTTATGATTAGTGTAGATAATACACTTTTTACCGTACAGATAGTGCCTCCAGATTTTTAAAGCAAAAACTACGGTAGCCAATTCCAAATCATGTGTCGGATAATTCGCTTTATAAGTTTTGAGCTGACGAGATGCATATGCCACCACCTTACCATCCTACATCAACAAATAACCCAAACCGACATGTGATGCATCACTATAAACCACACAGTCCTTACCGGGCTCAGGCTGAATCAAAACAGGAGCCTAAGTCAGAACAGTCTTGAGCTTCTTGAAGCTCTCTTGCTGTGCATCAGTCCATACAAAAGGAACTCCCTTACGCAGAAGATTAGTCAACAAAGCTGCGATCAAGGAGAACCCTTCTACAAAGCGCCGATTGTACCTCGCTAACCCCAGAAAACTGTTGATCTCAGGCACGTTCTTCAGCTGTTTCTAATCCAACACTGCCTTAACCTTACGAGGATCAACTCGTATCCCCTCAACAGTGACCACATGTCCTAAAAATGTTACTTCTTGGAGCCAAAACTCACACTTGCTGAACTTAGCATATAGTTGTTTCTCACGAAGAATCTGTAGCAGCACTCTCAGATGCTCATTGTGCTTGTCCTCCAACCTTGAGTACACCAAGATATCATCGATGAACACCATTACAAACCGATCTAGATAGGGTTGGAACACTTGGTTCATCAAGTCTATAAATGTCGCTGGTGCATTAGTCAAACCAAAGGGCATAACTAGGAATTTGTAATGACCATAACGAGTCCTAAATGTCGTCTTATACACATCAGCCTTCTTAACCCTCAATTGATGATAACTCGAACGTAGATCAATCTTGGAAAATATAGAAGCCCCTCTGAACTGGTCGAATAGATCATCAATTCTCAGAAGTGGGTACTTATTCTTGATCGTCAGCTTGTTCAACTGCCAATAATCGATACACATACGCATGGATCCATCCTTTTTCTTTATAAACAGTACCGGTGCTCCCCATAGAGACACACTCGGACAAATGAACCCATGATCCAACAACTCCTTAATCTGAATTTTAAGCTCCGTAAGCTCTTTCTGTGCCATTCGGTAGGGGGCGATAAATACTGGAGCTGTACCCAGAATAAGTTTAATCCCAAATTCTACCTCTCGCTTTGGAGGCAAACCCGGTAGCTCCTCAGGAAAGACATTTTGAAATTTCCTCACAGTTCTGATGTCCTTTACAGAAGAATCCCTAAAATCAGAAACACTTACATAGGCCAAATATGCCTCACATCCTTTTCGAACCAACTTTTTCGCCACCAACACCGAAATCACATTAGTTAGAAAATCCTGACGTTCCCCAATCATAACTATTTTGGTATCCTCTTCGATTCTCAGAATGACCCTCTTGGTCATACAATCTAGGCTTACTTGGTGCTTGACCAATCGGTCCATCCCCAAAATTAAATCGAACTCCCCAAATGGAAGCTCCATCAGATTAGCCAGAAATACTATCCCTTAAACCTCTAATGGAACATCTCTATACAGTCTACTAACCCGGAAGATTGCCCCAAGGGACTCAATACAGTACCTCACTATCAGTACTCTCAACTGGAGTCCCCAAAGTTTTTAGACAGAGCACTTACTACGTATGAGTGTGTACAGCCTATATCTATCAGTGCAAGATAAGGTACATTATAAATTAAAAATATACCCATAATGATGTCTGGAGCATCTTTGTCCTCTCGTTGATGAACAGCATAAAAAAGAGTAGACTGTCTCGCCTTACTATGTCCAGCACCTCTACCCCTGGCCTATGCCGTTATCACCCATAGCCTGACCACGACCCCTAGATAGCTGCTGAACTACCCTCGGTGGCTGCGCAGTACCAGCACCCGGAGCTTGCATCTATTTGGCCCTTAGCGAAAACTCACGAACGCGGTGCTTAATAGACCCACATCTCAAACATGCCCCAGTTGTCCACTACTACAATGCCAACAAGACACGTTCCCAGTAGATGCAACAGGGTCCCCAACTCTAACTGGCCCATCAGATCTGGCCTTTTTCTTAGGCCTCAATGTAGAACTCGAAGGCTCCAAATCTCTCTTATTCTTGCCTCTCTCCTTATCCTGGTTTTGATATTCAGCGCGCTTCACCTCCTCGGTGATATTCGTCTTCTCTACTAGTGCTAAAAAGTCAGCTCCCTCTGGGAAGCTATTAGAACTCTTAAACTGTCTCTAAGTCCATCCTTGAAGTAGACATAACACTCATATTCAATCACCACCATACCTCATGCATAGCAGTTCAACCTAAAAAACTCAATATAATACTCAGCCACTATACGATCCCCTTGCGTGAGATTTAAAAACTCACGTCTCCTAGCATCGATATAGCTTGCCCCTACATATTTACCTTGGAAAGAAGACTTATAAAAATCCCATGTCAGTCGTTCGCGCTAAGTGCCCTCCTTAATGGTCAACCACCATTGCTATGCTTCATCACGAAGCAAGAAAACAACCACTTTCAGTTTTTGTTCGAGTGTAAAATCCAAATCGTCCATAATTTTTTCCGTGGCCTTTATCTAGTACTCAGCCACGTTAGGGGTGACTCCAGTGATGCCCCTAAATAACTCAGCCCCGTTGGACCAGAGTGGTTCCGTAATTGACCCTCGGCCCTTAGCGAAAACTCACGAACGCGGTGCTTAATAGACCCACATCTCAAACATGCCCCAGTTGTCCACCAACATTCATCTAGATGGTGTCTACTACAATGCCAACAAGACACGTTCCCAGTAGATGCAACAGGGTCCCCAACTCTAACTGGCCCATCAGATCTGGCCTTTTTCTTAGGCCTCAATGTAGAACTCGAAGGCTCCGAATCTCTCTTATTCTTGCCTCTCTCCTTATCCTGATTTTGACATTCAGCGCGCTTCACCTCCTCGGCGATATTCGTCTTCTCTACTAGTGCTAAAAAGTCAGCTCCCTCTGGGAAGCTATTAGAACTCTCAAACTGTCTCTAAGTCCATCCTTGAAGTAGACATAACACTCATATTCAATCACCACCATACCTCATGCATAGCGGTTCAATCTAAAAAACTCAATATAATACTCAGCCACTATACGATCCCCTTGCGTGAGATTTAAAAACTCACGTCTCCTAGCATTGATATAGCTTGCCCCTACATATTTACCTTGGAAAGCAGACTTATAAAAATCCCATGTCAGTCGTTCGCGCTAAGTGCCCTCCTTAATGGTCAACCACCATTGCTATGCTTCATCACGAAGCAAGAAAACAACCACTTTCAGTTTTTGTTCGGGTGTAAAATCCAAATTGTCCATAATTTTTTCCGTGGCCTTTATCTAGTACTCAGCCACGTTAGGGGTGACTCCAGTGATGCCCCTAAATAACTCAGCCCCGTTGGACCAGAGTGGTTCCATAATTGACCCCCGGCCCCCAGATCCAGTATTGGGCCCAATAACCCTCTCTATTATCCTGAGCATAGCTCAGGACAGTGCGTCGTCCTCTGCCATGTAGTCTTGAGACCTAGTCTCAGTTACAGGTGAAATCAGCGTATCACTAATATCCAAGTTAGGCAAGTTGCTAGAAGATGAGAACCCAGTTCGAGCCCCTCTACGGCCTCTACCACGGCCTCTAGTACCCCGTCTGCTGATACCTCGTGTGCTCATATCTAATCGAATTATTTGTATTAAGAGTTTTATGAATCAGTGACAATTCAATAATTATTAGCAAATATTTTATGTAAGCAGTTTCAGTAGTTTAAAGTGATTTTCATAATTCGAAGTCTCAGTATATACTAACTAAAGTGTTTTCAGACTAGTCTATATCAATGTTTTCAGAGTAAACTATCAGTAGTTTCTAATCAGTTTTATGAGGATATAGAAAACTTACAGGATCAGCGCCGGAGACTCGATGTACCAAATACTCAGTCAAAAATATTTCAAACCATGTTAAAATTATTTCGTTAAAACCAAGTTTTTTTAACCCAAATCCACAGCCGAGTTTTGCAACCTGACTCTAATACTACTAAATATAACACCCCAAACCTGGCCTAGATGTTATGGCGGAATCTGGTGATGTCACTGGAATGAAATTAGAAAACTAGTTTGTTGAGTCAAAAACTGTTCCAGTTAATTAGCCTTTGTTTTAATGTCAAAGTAAAAACGCATGTTTTTTGAAATGTCTAAATTCATATCTTTTTACTAGAAGTTTTGAAAACACTTATTTTAGAAAAAAAAAACCCGTTTGATCATAGGGAAAACCGTGTTTTATCATGCCTTGTAGTAATAAATCGTAAAACAATTTGAGAAACCAAAAATTTAAAGCCAGACAGTCCAAAGTCCATAAATTACATCAAACCCCAAATAAGTAATAAAATTTAAAAGTTTACGAAAAATAGTCTAAAATTTATGTGTGGCCTCTGTCGAGTCTACCGCTGCACTAACCCTTCAGGTCGGGGGACTACCTGTTTAGATTAAATAGAAAAATGTGAGTTTTTGCAAACTCAGTATGTAATCCCCACAGAAAACATGCATACAGAAATACATCAGAATACAGTCGTTTACAGTTCGGGCGCAAGCCTATTACAAAATCAATTTGGCCTTAGCCTATTCAGATACAATCTCAGAATTATATTAGGATCTTGGCCCATATCAGACACAAAATGCAGATACAGTAAATCAGAATCCTACCCACCAACTTTTACACACCATTTCCGTCCAACCCTACATACCATGTGGGGATTAAATCAACCCACTCATCCCTACACACCATGTTGTACTGAAATGCGACACATAATCAGAAATTTGTAGCTGAGCTGCCAGATAACAGACTTAAGAGCCATTTATACTTCCTCCAAACATCATCAACCCACCCCGATGCTATGCAACATATCATAAATGACATGCAAATATGCTAATAACAAAACATACATTCAGTTTAATATAGATATCAGGCTCGTCATACACCATACAATCAGATCACATAATTAGATGTCTAGGTAAAGCTTACCGATCCTACAGTAGGTCTACAGTCGACTTGGGCGACCTGTGCAACCTTATAGGATATTTCAGAAAAATGGGCTCACATGCCCACGTGCCCTACCCATATAGGCCCACACACCCGTATGGCCCACACGACTCAATTGGTTGAGCCTGTGTGTTACACACGGCCTCATCTGGCCATCACACGGCTATGTCGCATGCACACGGCCTGACTTATCGATCACACGGTCATGTCCCTTCACACGGCCTACCACACTGATGTCAATTCACTGTGAAAAGTAACCCAAGCCTTCAAGAACCTATATTTGACCAATATAACACTTAATTAATCATTTGATTCATCATTTAAACAATAACCCCCAAACGAAAAACCCGATAGACTAATCCAATAACTATTCAAAAAACTCACCATGACGAAAATGATAACGGCCGTCACCACCCACTGAAATATCTGTTTACAACCTTTGAAGGGCACCTAAACGAGAGTAACACGAACTCTCTTGTTAATTGTTTAATCAAAATACGATAGAACTAAGAGGAAGTACTACTTACCGAACCAACACGATAAAACACTACACCAAAAAGGGAGGTTTTTCATTTAGCAAGGCAAACAAAAAAGAAAAGAGGGAGGGAGTGGTGAAAATTCGGCAGTAAAAAGGGTATACAAATGTCAAAACAATAGTAGAAATTTTAGGGAAGAGAGAATAGAAATTTTGAATGAACAGAAATTAGCAAAAAGATTTTGATAGAATCCCAAAACTCCTTAATTATCTCAAAATTACTCCTACTAACCTCCAACTACTCAGAAACCCAATTTTACACAACTTTAGCTGAAATTTGATTCAAAAACATCATCCATGCTTGCATAGGGATTCGAACATAGGACCACCAGCATATTAACAATCCACTTAACCACCAAACCAGCAGGCCCATTCTGTCAATTATTTACCGTCTTTTATTTAAAAGCCTAACAACCAAAGATTGGGCTACATTCATAAAAATACCAAAATTTCCCAAGTCATGGCTTGAACTTGGGACCTCACACACACATCCAGAACACTTAACCACTAAAGTAGATACACAGTACATATGCAAAAATAAAAATTAAATTTTTAGGGCGTCATAGTTTTTGTATTGAGTAATGAGAGCACTTAATTGTTTATTGAGGAACGTATTTTGAGAGTGCATTTGAGAGAGTAAATAAGTTGTGTTTACAACCTTAGTTCTTATGGAAAGAAGTTAGAGGTGAGTGATATAGGTCTTTAAATACAAATGTGAGGTTACTATATCAGGACTATGATAGAACTTGAATCATTTTTTGTATGAGAGATTAAAGATAGTGAATTTACTCATTGAACTAAGCTCCGCAGAGATAAGGAAATCAAACCATGTAAACAATCCTTATGTCATTTATTTACTTTGTTTTTTGTTTATTCATTGCAAAAGAAAGTGAAATGGTCGTTTCCGTCAAGCACTTCAACAACACTTTGTTTACTAAGCAATTAGCAGCTATTCGATTCAACAGTAACAATAGTGACATCCAGTTCAATCTCAATATTCTTATTGTTAGCCTCTCTCACAAGCATCAGCTTGTCTCAAAGTGCCCGTATTTCTGCTTGAACACTTGTGGCAAAGGGGATATGTCTATAAAAACCTATCACCCATTTTCTGGCATGATATTTAATAAGGGTACCTGCCCTTACCACATCATGTATTAAGGGAAGAGCCATCTGTATTAAGCTTGAACCACTTCACAAGTGGAGCTTTCCATGAAACTAAAATAATAGTAGGAATTAATAAAAATTTCAGTAATTTAGAAAGGGCGTAAAATTCCCCGCTTTCGATTGCTTTGTCCAGGTATAAATTTGTCCTTTCTAAACACCTTAACATTCTTAGTAAGCCATATTTGTCAAATGAAGGGAAAAAATAAAACTCTCCAAAGGAATCTAATGCTTACTAAACATGACGTTGGATCTAATGCAGTCCAACCAATCCCTATACATTTGAGTAGGGTTGGCCCCATTTGGGTTAAGAGACTTCCACCTTTGTTGGCTAACAAGACAATTCTTCAAGAGGCATTCAATTGTTTTCTTGTGGTTATTGCAAAGTGGGTACAATTTTGGTGTCCAAAACCTTTACTATTCAACAAGTTTTGAGTCAAAATAATACGATGAATGCCAAAGCAAAAGGTTGAGTTTAAGTGGCACATTAGGCTTAGTTTGGATGAGTGGTGCATTTACCTCAGCTGAGGTTAAAAATAGTGGTGGTGGTAAGATTAGTTACTATACCAATGAGATTAGATAATGTAACAATGAGATTAGAAACAACAGTGGAGTGTGTGTTTGGATTCAAATGCAGCTGTAGCGGTGAGGTGAAAATAAAAAATGACTATTAAGGATATTAAATTAGAAATGATCTATAATAAAAGTTTTTAAAATTATTTTATTTTTATGAAATTATTAAAAATATGTGAATTTATAAATTCATTTAACAAAATATTAGAATATAAATACAATATTTTAAATATTCTAATTAATTAATATATAATTATATAATTTTATTATATTAAACGAATGAAAATATTGAAAACCTTAAAAAATAAAACCTTAAAAATTTATTAAAATTTTATAATAAGTGAATAAAGTGAAAATATTTTAAAACCTGAATGAAGCGTAAAAAGTAATTAGAAGTTTTCCTTAAATAATGTAAATTAAAGTTTTTAAATAATTAATTGTAAAATGTGAAAGCAGTTAAGAAAAAAAAAAGAAAAAAGAAATGGAAATAAGTATTACCGGACTTCAAGAAAGTACATCAGTGTGATTAAAAACCCCAAACTGAACTCACCTTATGTTGTCCAAACAGTTCCTTTTTCAGTTAAAAAGAATATACATTTTTCAGTACCTATTGCTCTTGACATATTTATCTAGGAACTTTGCACACAATTCTATTATGCCACTAGATATTTGAAATTTAAAACATAGTTTTTAGACATCAATAAAATAGTGACATGTCATAAAATTTTAAAGATAATAAAGTATTGTTATACATTCATTTATATCTAATATCTTCTCTAACTTAATTTTAACTTTCATTAAATTACTTAAAATAATTAACTTTTCTTCTTTTACAAATTTTAATTTTTTTATAAGTTAAGATTTTTTATTTTTGTGCAACCATATTTTAAAAAAATAATAATTTTTTTGCATTATTTTTCATGTCAACACATAATTTTGGTGATTATTTTACCTTGAACCCAAAATCTCGAACCTTGAACTCAGAACCAAACATTGAGATTTGAGATTTAGAGTTTATAGGTTCAAAGTTTAGGTTTAAGGTTTTAAGGTTTGTTGTTTGGGGTTTAGAGTTCGTGTCTAAAGGTTTAAGTGTTTGTGGTTATGAGTTTAGGGTTTAAGGTTCGTGTTCATGGTTTTAAGTGTTCATGGTTTTGGGTTTGAGTTTATGGTTTAGGGTTCAATGCTTAGGATTTAAGATTCTAGATTTATGGTTTTGGGTTTATGGTTATGGTTTTGAGTTTAGAGTTTAGGCTTCTAGGTTTTTGGTCTAAGGTTCAAGATTTTGTATTTATGGTTTAGTGTTATAGGTTTTATTTTAAGGTTTAGTGTTATGTGTTTAATTTTAGGGTTTAGTGTTCAAAAATTGAGATTTTATGTTTAGAGTTTAGGGTTTAATGCTCATGATTTAAAATTTATTGGTATGGATTCAAGTTTAGATTTTGGGGTTTAAGGTTTAAAATTTTAGAGTTTATGGTTCTATGGTTATGGGTTATGGTTTAGGATTAGTGGTTATAAGTTCAAAGTTTTAGTGTTTATGATTATTAATTTTAGGGTTTGTTTTTTGGGTTTAAGTGTTTAGGGTTATGTGTTTGAGTTTATAGTTTAGGGTTTGTGTTTAGGATTTAAGGTTATGTGTTTGAGGGTTTAAGGTTATGTGTTTGAGGGTTTGGTGTTTATGGTTATTAGTTTTAGGGTTTGTGTTTAGCGTTTAAGGGTTTAGTGTTATGTGTTCGAGTTTAGGGTTATGTATTTGAGTTTAAGGTTTAGTGTAACGTGTTTGAGTTTAGGGTTTAGACTTTTAAGTTTTGGGTTTATGGTTCGAGATTCTTTATTTAGTATTTAGGGTTATAGGTTTGAGTTTAGGGTTTGAAGTCCAAGGTTTAAGCTTTATGGTAAAATAATTACCAAAATAATGTGTGAATGACATATAAAAAATTACACAAAAATTACTATTTTTTTAAAAATATTAACTTATTAAAAAAAAGAAATGATTAAAATTCGCAAAAGAAGATATTAGATATAGATGAGTGTATAATAATACTTGGTTATCTTTAAAATTTTATGACATGTCACTATTTTATTAGTGCCTAAAAATTATACTTTTTATGATTATCCTAATATTATTTATTCCCTATCTATATATTATATTAAAGGATGGTCTAAAGATCTACCTTTTACTGACATGAGGCACACAATCATTATGCTTTTTTTTTTGTATTTTATATAATGATTAAATTTTAATTTTGGTCTCTATAATATGTTTAAATTTGACATTTAATCCTTAGGATTTTAATAGTGTTAACCTTTCAATTAAAATATTATATGGTTAAATATAAGTTGAAAAATGATTTATAAATCAAAAAAATTGAGGGGTTAAAATTTTGAAAATAAAAAGTAGAAAAGCTAAAATTCAAATGTACAAAATGTATAGAGACTTAGAATAATGTTGATTAAATTATATCAAATTGGCCAGGTATTAGTCCAAGAGAGACATCAAACTAGTTGAACCATAAATCGATATGAATTGATTGAACCAGGCTAAAAATTGGCTGAATCAATTTTTTTATAATTTTATAATGATTTATTTAATCGAACCGTATAATTAATGGCTTGATTGGTTTGACTATCGATCCAGTTATAAAAACCTTGCTTGGGTATATTTTAATTTTTAATTTTTTACTTTATAATTGATACATACAAATAATCAACTCTGTGTGTATTTGAGAGATTGATGGGCTTAATAGGGGCTTTGGTGGCAGGTTTGGATTTGAAATAAATATAGTCCATTATGATAAAGCTAGATTTGTAGTTTCATTTGCTCACAAAGGACAAGGAGGTAATTGGATACAGCTCAAGCAAATTAGGGTTTCTCAAATTCTCCTCTATTATAAATAGCATCCCTCTTCAGTCATCCATATAACTGAGGCAGTCGCCTCCTTTTGCATATTTTTCTTTGAAACGTCTTTTAATCCATTCTTGTTTTAGTATCTTTTTTTTATGATGAATTTGAAATATGTTAGTGATAGATATTCTCGAATCGATTGCCTGTGATGTTAATAAATTTGTCCGTACCATCTGAGAATACTTTCTCTGATGCATTCATTCTAATTCTATTTTCTGAGGCAACTTTCCATCTGATATTATTTTCTATCTATTTTTTGTAATTATTGTTTTTATGATCTTTTTGTTCTGTGATTGCGAAAATTGTGTCAAGAAATAGTGAGTAGCGCCATCTCCTTGATTTAATCGTGTTTTCTTTTTAAAAAAATTAAATGAAAATTAGATGAATAAAAGTGCAAAGAAGGCAATAAATTAGTCACTGTTGCGCTTTAATTAAAGTAGCGACTTCAGCGCTGTACGTTGCCGATACTGATTTGGGGCTGAGATTCTGGCATTTTACTATTCTTTATCCTCGAGTTTTATGCATTCAGATGCCCCTAAATCTTTATTTTCAACTTTTAAGATAAACAAAGAATGAAGATGGAAGTGATGATTATTTCCCCAGATGATCGAAGCTGAACAAACTGTGCGAATTTTTTTCTTCAATTAGTTGGAGATCCAAGCCAGAACTCTGATCCGTCTTCATTTATTCTCCAAAATAATTTTTATAGCATTCAGTCTCTTTTGGTTTGATCTTTCGACAAATTTATTATTTTGTAACTGATTAATTTCTCTCTGGATAATCGATGCTGAACATGCAGTTTGATATAATTCTCATTTTTTTAATGACAACTCAAACCTCGATTGAATCTCTTCTATATTTTATTCGATTTCTATTATGTTATAATCAAGGTTATAAGGTTTTTCCAGTTAAAGTTTGTGTAACGAATTATGCTATTGTCTTGGGATGTACAGTAGAATTAAATAGGAACGGATGTGGATAAATTTTACATTATGAAATTGAAATCAAATTTGAATGAGCATTACACTTGTGATTTTCCGGATTTAGTTTATAATTGTGAGCGAGATTATTTTACAAGTATGATGGCAATTTACAATTTTTGTTTCACTTAGTAAGTTATATTTGTCTCGTTTAGAATCTCTTATTTCGACCCTACGATTTTTGAATTAGATTAATTCATTTGAAATTTTATTATTTTGATATCTTTGGGTCATGGGATTCCAAAATGTTATGGTGGGCTCTTAGTTTGATTTGATCTTAGATATATCCTCGATTTTGATTTTTAAATGTTTGTTGAATTGGGAGCCCAACTCGGAAGTAGCTTTTTTCTTCATAAAAAAGTTCATTTCATACATTGGCTTTTACAAGTGAAGACAAATAAGAAACACAGTCCCTAGTAGAACTATATAGAGAGCAGCTGGTAAGCTGATTCTGGTTGGTTGGTTCCTTTTAGTGTGTTTGTTTTTGGGCATTTTCCTCTCAGAGTTGAAGCACCGTACAGTGGCTATCTTAGTGGAAAATATGGTGTAGATGACTACTCCGGAGTTTTCCCAAAGAAATCTTACAATCATCATCTAAATGTTGAAGAAGTCGTGCTGATGGTATCTACTTTGACAACGATATTTTCAATGTTTAAGTTAAATGTTGGTTGGAAGCTATCTTGTAAGGTTCATAATTTTGCAATTGTCTTGTCATTATGTCTGATGAGCTTGAACTAGTATCAATCTGGTGGGTTTCCTTTTGACCCGCATAGTTCTATGAAATCCGATGAAGTTTTGCCTAACCCTGGCAATCAAATTGGTGAACTGATTGGTGGTGGAAAATTCTAGACAGGGCTTGTTGGGAAGTAATCATAAAATTGATTGCATCAAAATTTGGAATGAAAAAACAAAACAGGGTCTTTGTTAAGCTGAGTCAGCCGTGAGTCAGGAATTTTGGTAGATACGGATTTCGACTTTTGGATGCAGACAAGGGTTAGACTGGAAACTGACCTCGATGAAGACTCCAATGACACAATCCAACGGGCAACATTGATGAGGGCACATCAATCGTCCTCACAAAAGAATGGGGAAGAAACGTGGTCTACTTCTGAATTAGATGATAAGACATGTCATAATCACAAAACAGTGGAAAAGGTTGGATAGCCATAGCTGTTTTCTCTAATTTCAGAAGACTGACTCTGGACTACGAATGGATCATATTAGAGGACAATTTATTATTGAGGCAGATATTTTTAATTTGGTTGGTGTGTGGGTAAGGTTTTTTGAGATGCCAATTGAGTACTATTTTGTCATCATTTTCATTACAAATCGGGCGAAGCATTGGGGGTTATACTTGGAGCGGATTGTTACACAATGTCGGAAGCAAGAGTAAGATTGCGGAATGTGATGTTTTTTTCTAAACAAATGCAAATACCCTACCCATTATCACTAGTGGAATTGTTAAAGATAAAATGGGATTGATAAACTTTGATTTGGATGCGGCAAAATAGGATTAAAGAAATGACGCATGCTGAAAAAAAGTTATTATCCAAAGTGAATAGCCAAACCTAGTGGGGTAGGAGATAGGAGTTGTAAGATCACAGAAAGTAATAATGGAGGTCGAATCTACAATAAATATGAAAGACGAGGGCTATGGTCTATGGTGTTCAATGAAGACTCATGATAACAAGTTTAACACATCATTTGAGATAGGTGTGCAAGCAAGCTCTAGTGTTGACCTTGCCAAAATTAGGAAAGATAAAATCTGCCTATTTTACGACTTCTAAAAGTTACCCAAATAGAGTTTGGGAATAAAGAACTATAACTCACAAGGCTATAGAATTAAGATCGAAAACATTTGGTCTAGGTGAGGATTCAAAAAATATGCTTTGGGATATGGGATTTGTCAAATTATTAATTTGAAAAGTGAAAGTTTCTGGTTCAACTAATGTTAAATGGAATGTGGTTTTGAGTGGTACAACCGTCCTTGGAAGAAATGTATAATAACAGGGAAAAAAATAGAACTTAAAAGATGCGTATGCAATTCGGTGAACTGCCTATATTTCCAACACTTTGTTCAATTTTGAATTCATTAATAAATCTCAATACAAGCGTCAATTACAACTCAATCCAAATATTATTATAACCTTAGTCGCACACACTTTTAATGAGCTATTTCAACTTTGTAACATTTCCTACTGAAGGTTATGAAACAACTCTTTAATGTTAATTAATAAGCTTTCAACCGCACCAACACAAAGTTAGTAGTTGAATTGGAATGTGTTGTCTCAACTCGTACAAATAACAGAGGATGATACTCCCTTATATAAACTTCGATTATGCTTTTAGCATCTTGACAGAATAATCTTCCTTAAAATAAGACCAGATAGTTGAAATTTCTCGTACTCCGCGATATTAATCTCCCGTTCTTAATCACTATCCTTTAACAAAGGAAAGTATAAAACCAAAAAATCTTGAACCCTACATTATTGAGATCATGCAAGTCCTATTGTTGTTGCCACTAAGATAAGGAACAAAAGGTCAAACAACTAAGCACAAGTCAAATTTATCAAATCATACACGACACTAGTAATGTTTCTTGGGATACTTGTTTCTTTTTCCTGTTTCAACAATTAGTGTAGCTGTAATAGTTAGTTTTTTTTAGTGACGTCGAAAATGGCGGTTTCGGAATTTAATTACCGATACTTGAGTCTGTAAATATCATTATTTAATATTTACGAAGTTAGTATAAAGTTTGATTAAAGTTTAGTCTTTTAATTTTGTCAATTGGATAGTTAATTAAGGTACAAAGACTAAATTGTAAAAGTGGTCAAAATTAATCACTATAAATTTTTAATTAATTGAAAGACCAATTGAGCAATTTGATCCTTCCTAATTTGTCAAACGGTGGTGGATGAGATTTAACATCCACTAAGTTTGTTAATTAGGCTTAAGTTTAATTATACTAATGTTAATTAATTTAATTATAATTAATTAAAGGTTAAGTGAAGTATCTAAGTTAAATTATGTTATCATCTTTTTTTTTTCATTTTTCTTCACCGTTTGAAATAAAAGAAACCTAGAGTATTCAAGCTTTCAATTTTCAAATTGTAAGTTCAATTTAGTCCTTCTCTTGTAATTTTTATGTTTTTGAGATCTCGGGAGCTTGATTTAGCTGACCTGTATATTAATTTGTATAACTGTTAAAGTTTCTAAAAGTTGTTATTCATGAATGCTTGAAGAAATTGGTGTTAATTTCTTAGATTCTAAGCTTAGATATGAAAAAGATGATTAGTTTATAAAGTTTAATTGTTTGTTTTTGAATATAGGGACTAAAGTGTAAATATTTCAAAATTGGTATGAAATTTCTACAATTATGGATATTAGAGAACCTTAGAAGGATATAATTGAGATCGATTTCAAAATCAATGCTCAAATTTGAAAGTTATGGTAATTTCGGCTTTGCGGACTAAATTGCATAAAATGAAAAACTTTAGGGAATGTTCAAAAAGTGAAATTGAATCGTCATATGCACATAATAGGATGTTATAAGGTATTTGAAAATGATAAATTGAAATGAATTATCATATAGATTAGGTTTTGAATCAATCGGAGAATAATCGAGGAAAAGATAAAATTACAAATTAGTCCTCAATGTCTTGTTTATTGTTGTTTTTCCAGGTAAGCTCATAAGGAACTTAATATTTATTTATGTTATATTTGAATTATATTATAATGTTTATTAGTTTAGGTTAATTGTAATTTCATAATGTTGGCATCTAAAGGACTAAATTGTAAAGTATGGAAAAATATAATTATTACGTAAATATACAATGTATTGAATGGATGTGAAATTGTTATATTATTTAATGATATGTATATGATGATGTTATAAGACTTGAAATGATACAGAAACTGTAATAGTGCCCGTGTAAACTTAGTAAAAGATTAGGATATGAGTAACATGCCATTAGGGTTCAAAAGGAAATAGGGTTTTTAATGAGGGATTTATTTAACGATGGTTTTAGATCCAGCATGTGTGCGGATTCTTTGAAGCTTGTGTGGGCAGCATCGAATATGGTAACTTCTGTAAGCAACCTTGGTTTTGAAGCTTGTGTGAGTAGCCAAAATATGTCAGTTTGTGTGAGCAAATTAGTCTCGTGTATCCGGATTCAATTTACTATAGTTCTCTGGGCGAAAAGAGAAATGAAAATATACTAATGGTATTATAGTGGTTTAAATGAATGTATGCGATTGGAGTTACACATGTTTGAAATCTGAATATGATTTAAATTGCATATGTTATAAGATGGAATGTGATATCTATATGATTGTGATATAAGTTCATGTTATACAGATGAACTAAGCTATTTGATATATTTGTTGATTTGCATATAAATGTATAAGATGCCAAAGGGATTTCATGCTTAATTCCAATGTATTTTAATTGCCTAATTGTTGGTATGTAAAGGTGTTTGTTGATTTACATATAAATGTATAAGATGCCAAAGGGATTTCATGCTTAATTCCAATGTATTTTAGTTGCCTAATTGTTCGTATGTTAAGGTAAGTTAAGTAAATTTCATATGAACTTACTAAACATTCATTATGCTTACTCGTTGCTTTTCCTTCTCCCTGTAAATTGTTGATTTGCGGAACCTATCGATTGGATCAACTCGAAGACCACATTATAATACTATAGAGTCGATTGTCTTTTGATCATTTTTGTTTGGTTATATGACATGTGTATGGGTGTTACTAAGTGTGTTAACTTTGAATTTGATAGTTGATTAAACTTTGTAAATGTTTTAATTATGGAATGTTAATGATCAAATATGTAATTGTATGCTTGGTAACTTGCATGATGTTGTGTATAGCATTTTATACAGCATAATGTAGCTTGATATGGCACAGTTAAATGTTGGTTTAGATGTCTTAAAAGCATGATTGTAAATGTGAAGCTTGAATATATTGAATTGATATGAAATGGTGCCAAATTGAGGCATGTTAGCTTGATTGGTTTTGAAAATGGTTAAATGGATGTTATGGAATGCTTTTTTGTTGGTTTTGTGTAGGTACAAAGGTGCAATTATGCATCAAGTGGGTTAATGGTGTAGTTGGCTTGAAATAAGTACTAAAAGGCCTAATTTGTACAAAAAATAGAGTCATCGTCCCGGCAATAACATTTTTCTCGTTGTAATGTCAGCCAACAGTATGTGACATTGTGACATCGAGTGGCCTAACATTGTGACGTGATAAACTATTTGGTGACATTACGACGTGGAGAAGGTGACATCATGATGCCGGCGTTGAATTTTTAAAATTTTAAAAATTGTTCCTATTTTGTGCTCGGGCCTATAAAACAGATTTTGTAAGCTCAATTTAGGTTTGAATTTATTTGTATAACATAATGTAAATGTGTTTAAGACATGATGAAATGTTTGAGTGATTTATTTATGGTGTATTTGATAGTAGTTGCTTTGACAACGACTGTAGCATCCTATAACTCAAACCCGACGATTAGGTCGAGTAAGGGGTGTTAGATTTAGTGGTACCAAAGCTAAAATATAGTCGGTTTTAGGATTGAAATGTAATGCGCATGAGTCTAGAAATACATGCCACAATAACTTGTGATAGTGTGATGTCTTCTTATTCGATTTGACTTTGTTTTTCTTATGGAAAACCATATCGACTAAAACAAATTATGTAGTATCTGATGAGGTAGATAATAATGCTCCAACTTCTTATCAAGGATCCAGTCATAGTGTTCCAATTCCACAAATGCCTAGACATGAGGTGAGAGATGCCTTTTTTTTAGATGATGAACCACTAGTTTACGTATTTTTTGGGAGCTAACCCTCCAACTCTGCAACCTTAGGTATAACCTCCACCCCCAATCGTGCCTCATATGGAACCCAATTGTCATTCGAATCGAAATACAATAACTGTTCAGCGGCCTCCAATTGATAAGATTTGAAAGTGTGCAGTTGAAGAATTTCGAGGTAAAATTGATGATCTAGCCAAAGCTGAATACTGGTTGGAAAATAGTTAGCGAGTTCTCGATAAAATAGTATACTTTCTCAAAGATAGTTTAAGATGCATCGTATCACTACTAAAAGAAGAAACTTATCAGTAATAGACTACTCTAACAGTGGTTGTACTGAAAGATTGAGTGAATTGGGACTTTTTCAATTTGAATTTAGAAAGAAATATTTCAGTTGACTGTATTTAGAAAATAAAAAGAAAGTTTTTAGAATTTGAAGCAGGGAAGCATGTCAGTTGCTGGGTATGAGCGAGAATTTTTTTGAATCAGTAAATACGCTGAAGAGATTTTACCAATAGAGGCCAAGTTGTACACTCGCTTAGAATGGGGATTGAATGAAAATGCTTAAATGTTAGTGGGGTTTTGGAATTGAAATACTTCATGATTTTATTTTAAAGACCACAAAAGATAGAGGATATATGCAACAAAAAGAAATAGGTCAAACTGAAGCTCTGAGATATTGGTAAATAAAGTATGACTAGATCATTTTTGACCCTTCCACCGAAGAACTCTAGGGATTTACACAGTCATTTCACTTCTCCATTAGGGTTTTCATGAAGAGATAGATCAAGATTGAGCAACTTAAGATCTCAGACTACACTAGCACCCAGTGTCAGTAGTTTTGAAACATAGATAGACCAGTATGTGAGCACTATTGAAGAAACCATAGAGGAGAGTGCACAATAAAAAGTGGAGAGTGTATCTCATGTGGTTCCAAAGATCATTGGAAACGAGATTGGCCGAATTGGGCAGATCGAAAGAAAGAACAAAGTGTGAAGTCTATAACCACTCTTCAAGGAGGTAGACGATTGGGAAATAGTGCTAACGCTAGATCTAGTCGAGTTAGGACCAAATATATAACTGTCAGACTAGAAGCTCGGGCACCTGCCAGGGCTTATGTTATGCGAGCTCGTGAGGAAACTTTTTCTCTTGATGTCATCGCTAGTACTTTTCTTTTTTGGATGTTACTGTACATGCATTGATTAACACTGGGTCAACACATTATTATATATGCACTACTTTAGTAACTGAAAAGAACATACTAGTAGACTCGACTAAGTATGACATCAGAGTAATGAATTCTTTGGGTCAGAGTGTCATAGTTAACAAGATATGTAAAAACTGTCTACTAAGAATACAAGGCTATAAATTTCCTATCGGTCTAATTTTATTGCCATTTGACGAGTTTGATGTTATACTTGGCATGGAATTAGTTGGCCCTACATGATGCTATGGTTAATTGTAAACATAAATGGATTGTACTGAGGTACCAAAATGATGAAATGATTAATGTTGAGACTGAGAGAACTGATTGTGCGGCCAATATCATATCAGCGATATCAGGACGTCAATTGATTAGATAAGACTGTGAAGCATATCTGGCTTACATCTTAGATACCAGAGTGACAAAATCGAAATTTGAATAGGTACCAAAAGTTATCGAATTTACTAACATGTTTCCTGAAGAATTTCTAGAGTTACCACCTAAGAGAGAAGTTGAGTTTGTAATTGAAGTGACACTCGGAACATCTTCGATTTCAATTGCTTCGTATAGAATGACTTCGGCTGAGTTAAGAGAGCTAAAAGCACAGTTGCAAGAGTTATTATATCGAAGATTTATTCGATCGAGCGTGTCACCTTGGGGTGCTCCAATTCTATTTGTGAAAAACAAAGTTAAAATTACGAGATTGTGCTTTGATTACAAACAATTGAATAAAGTCGCGATAAAGAACAAATATCCGTTGCCTCGTGCTGATGACTTGTTCAATCAGTTGAAGAGAGCTACCATATTTTCTAAGATTGATCTCTGATCAGGTTACTATCAGCTCCGAGTTAAGGAACCATGTAACACCCTGAAAATTTCTACAGTAAGATATTATCCTTAATATAGTAAAATAAGGAAATAAAGTGACAAGAAGAGGAAAAATTGAGTTATGTCACTGGGAAGTATATTATGATATACTGATTTAAGAAAGGACTAAATTGTAAAAGTGAGAAAAGTTTTGTG
This sequence comes from Gossypium hirsutum, assembly GCF_007990345.1. Classification (NCBI taxonomy): domain Eukaryota; kingdom Viridiplantae; phylum Streptophyta; class Magnoliopsida; order Malvales; family Malvaceae; genus Gossypium; species Gossypium hirsutum. The sequence goes on from NC_053436.1 coordinate 90,341,119, forward strand.
GCCCAAGAGTAAATACTCAAAATTTGAGGGATTAAAATGTAAATATGAAAATTTGAAAGACTAATAGTGCAAATATTTTAAGGGTGGAATGATCTAGAAACCAAGGAAAATTGATGAATTAGGACCAAATTGAATAGGTGAAGAATTATGAGGGACTAAATTGTAATTTTACCAAATTAAGTGATGACTCAAGAATGGAATTTTAAAAGATCACTAAGGGCAAAATGGTCAATTGGAAGAGAGAGAAATCTAGAGACAATGATGCTGTTGGAGATATTTTAGATAAATTAAATAAATAAATATTAGTTTATTAATACTTTAAATTAATTTTTAAATGATATTTTATTATTTTATTATTATTTTATTTAGTATATATAAGGAAAGAAAGATGAAGAATCATCATCTTTTCTTTCCCATGCAAACCAACGTGAGAGAGAGGAAGAAGAAAAGAAGTTTTCTTTTTTTACAATTTGGTCCTTCCACAAAAAATTTACCATTTTCACTTAGAAATCAAAAGAATTTCCATAGCTACCAAGAGAGAAAAATGTTAAGGAGACCATGAGGAGTTAGAATATCAAGTTGGATTCAAGAAATAGAAGCTGGAGGAGAGAGAAAATCAAGTTAAAGATTAGTATCAATAGGACAAGGTAAGTACATCAAGATTTCAATATGTTTTTAAGTTTGTTATTATTGACAAAGTATGGAAATAATGTAATAGTAGAGTTTTCTTACATAAGGTTCTATATTCTTGATATGTTAGTGAAGAGAAAATAAGAGAAAGTGATGAGAAATGGTGTAGAAAAAGAAAATAAGGGTGTTATAACATGGTAATTAATATCTTGCACTAAAATAGTTTTAGACAGCAGCAGTAGTCTAACTTTGAAAAATCATAAAAAATTGTATAAATCTAATTATAGGATGAATAAAATATGAAATTAAATATTATTAAGTCTAGTTTCTTATAGAAGAAATGCTGTAAGCAATGGAATTTTAAATCATGAGATATGATGAATTTTGTGAGACAAGATCAGAATGATTTCGGGTTCCCCTATTCTGACTTTGTAAAAGCATAAAAAATTGGATAAAAATAATTATGGACTTAAATTTGTATATTTATAATCCTGAATGAGTCTATTTTCAATAGAAATAAACGGGAACATCATTCGAATTCTGTATGAGGAGATAATTAATTTTTAGTGAAGAAGGGTCACAACTGTCAGGCAGCAGAATAAGGGTGACTTTAAAGAATAAACTGTACTTATTTGCTAAACCAAAAATTATGAAAATTTTATGGAAAGAATATATTTGAGTCTAGTTTCAGGGAAAATTAGCGGATCTTAATTTGAAGTTCTATATCTCCAGATATAAATAATTTAGTGATTATGACGCAGATAGACAGCTTGAATATTCATAAAAGTAAATAATAAAAATTATAGATAATGTTACTTACAAGTGTGTATATACATTAAGGATTGTGGAATGGAGAGGAGGAGGAGGAAAAATATGTATGAATATTCATCTAGCATGGCTAATTTGCATATTTTAGGCTCAGGGACTAAATTGAATAAAAGTAAAACTTTATGGGCAATTTTGTAAAAATGTCTGAGATGACCAAATTGCATGAAATGGATTATTTTATTATTGAAATTATAAAATTGAATGAAATTATTAATTTAGTTCAAGATCGGGGGAAAACATGTTTTAGGGATTAAATTGAAAAGAGTTGAAATTATGGAAAATTCTGATATTTTATAGAATTCATTGACTGTTATCAATATGTATGAGAATAATAGCTGGAAATAAGGATTAAATTGCAAGAATTTTATTTTCCTGACGCTAAGGATAAAATCGTCATTAATTAAAAGTTTAGGGGCAAAGTGGTAATTTTGCCTAGAGCATTAATTAAATGCATTAGAATATGAAATGAAGGAAAATGATGATCAAATTTATTTATAAAGATCTGGACGACTCAAATATGAGACTTGATCGTGGAAAAGAAAAGATATCAGATTAATGAAATTATAAACACAAACAAGCAATGAAGTAAGTTTGTGCAACTTGAATTGTATTTTTAAATACTTGAAATATGTGGTTATGTGATGAAAATATGATTTGAATGTTCAATTCATGATAATTGATGAAATATTGATAATACTCGATATAAATTGAAAATAAATCCCGGTTGAATGAATGGAATTCGATGGATCATTGAAAAAGGAATTGACGGTAAAAAGGATCTAGCCCGGACGGGTGATCCTATTCTGATATAGCCCTCCCGAAGAATACGTGTAAAATGGATTTAGCCCGGATGGGTAATCCGAATTAGGGTCTGAATTTAGCCTGGACTGGTAATTCAGATCCAAGCTCATTAGAGTAATTGTCGTTGCAGGGGATTTAGTCTGGACTGGTAATCCCGACAATACTCTATGAGTTTATATTACAGGGGATTTAGCCTGGACTGGTAATCCTGCTGTAAGGATGAGGTTCGCGGGAGTGTGCTTCCTGAACTGAAATGTGTAAGACCATGGTTGAAAGATACCATAGCAACATGATATAAAATGTGTAAGACCATGGTTGAAAGATACCATGGCAACATGATATGAAATGTGTAAGACCATGGTTGAAAGATACCATGGCAACAGGATATAAAATGTGTAAGACCATGGTTGAAAGATACCATGGCAACATGATATGAAATGTGTAAGACCATGGTTGAAAGATACCATGGCAACAGGATATAAAATGTGTAAGACCATGGTTGAAAGATACCATGGCAACATGACGGGAATGAATAAGACCATGGTTGAAAGATACCATGGCAATGTAACATGAAATGAACAAGACCATGGTTGAAAGATACCATGGCAACCTGACAGAAAATGAGTAAGACCATAGTTGAAAGACACTATGGCATCATGTCAAAGATAAATAAGACTGTGGATGGGAGTCGCGATGACATCTATTGAACAATTGATATTCAGGTAATATGTATCAGATGACGAATGGTTATATGAAATGGTTGTGTGAAATGTTTACAAGAACTGGTCATATGGAAATGTATGTACAAAATAGTTGTATGAAATAATTATGAAGATAGATAAACGAAATAAGAATAAGTACATGGAATATAATTTATGTTAAGTTTGATATAAACTTTACCAGAACAAATATACATAAAATAAATGGAAATGATGGAGCATGAAATATTTTATAATGAAATGATTGATATATACTTATGAAGAAACGGTAAGAGAATGATATGTTTCATGACATGTACATATATGATTATCTTTGATATGTTGATACAAGGAAATTATGTAAGTAAAGACAATTATTAAACTCAAGCATGACATGTCGAGAAAATAAGTATATCAATGTTGAATTTATATGAAATATGTGCAAGTATACTAACAATGATGTTGTTTGACGCTTAGGCAAGTGTCAAGCTATTGATTGAATGGTGACATGTTTAATTATAAGAAGCATTGAAATGATAAGTACTTAGATGAAAATATTTAAGATTTTGCGAAATTTTTTATGATCCCGATTTAATTCCGGTTGGTTTTTAATGTATGTTTGGGGCTTCAAGGGCCCAATAGAGAGACATTATGATTATTTTCAAAATATGAATAATAAATGACTCAGAATTATCTGAAAATGTTCAATAAACTCCGATAATGCCTCGTACCTATTCCGGCAATGGATACGGGTAGGGGGTGTTACAAACCAAATGTGCCAAAAGCTGCTTCTAAGACTAGATACGAACATTATGAATTTCTAGTAATGCCATTTGGACTTACCAGTGCCCCAATTGCATTTTTGGATTTGATGAATCAAATATTTTAGTCATATCTGGACAAATTTGTTGTTGTGTTTATCGATGACAATATGATTTACTCAAAGAATGAAACTGAACATGCTCAGCATCTAAGAATAGTATTGCAAACATTGTGAGAAAAAAATTGTTAATGTAAAATTTAGTAAATGTGAGTTCTGGTTATGAGAAGTTGTATTTTTAGGTCATGTGATTTCTACAAAAGGTATCCGGGTTGATCCGAACAAAATTTTAGCAATTGTAAATTGGAAACCTCTGAAAAATGTTGCAATGGTACGCACTTTTTTGAGAACTGGCCGGGTATTACGGATGGTTCGTTAAAAGTTTCTCTATAATTGTTTCATCATTAACGAAACTGTTACAGAAAAATGTCAGTTTTGTTTGATTAGAATAATGTCAATAGAGTTTCAGTTAGTCGAAATCTATGTTAATAAAAACTTCAGTGTTGACTCAACTTGGATCCGAGAAAGAATTCATTTTTACGGTGATGCTTCGCTTAATGGATTAGGTTGTGTATGTTGGATCTGGTGCCCTAAGTGTAGTATTTTTGTCAATGTACATGGAACGACAGAAATGTACAAGTGTACACAATCGCAACAAGTAATAAAGTGACAAGTAAATGTCGAGTTATCGTATCACAGGGACTGTGAAAAGAAATATTTATGAATGCAATTTAAAACACTTTGGTGGAGAAAATATTTTGTTTTGAAAAGTGATTAAAAACTATAAAACAAAGTAAAGTGAGTAAAATAAAATAAATTTCTAATGCACGATTTCAAAAGCTGATTTTAATCAAGATGACATACTTGTGTTAGATTAATTACATTTCTTAACTTAGAATTACTAAGCTCATGTTTATGTTGTTACGAATAAATTCACGGCAACTCGGTAATTTGCTAACTTATGAACATACTCACCTACAAAAATCCATTCATCTCTTGACTATATCTCCATGTCAATTCAACTGATTAAACAAACTTTAATAGGCAAATGTGTTAATGCACATACATACTTATGAAATTAAAATAATCTCTTGTACATATCTCTATGCTAATTTAAACAATTAATTTAATCACATAAGCACATAAAAGATTACGTGAGGTAACAAACTATTTCTACCTTGAAACAGTTAATCACAATAATCTTGCAAGTTATGCAAGGCAATTGTATCGCTTGATACTGTTGCTAATTTAACCCTCAGCTACCTTAGATGATTAAATGTGCACTGATTAAGTATCATGTCAGTTAATTACAATTTCAATCCTTTTAAATAATTAATTCATTAGTTACCTTACAATTGTAATACAAGAATAACTTAGTCATGGTTTTACTTAATTAAACATCTTACTGAGGCCTATAACAACACAAACACAATTTTAATAAATTAAGAAGACAAAATGCAATCAACCTAACATGAATTAAATTTAAGCCATATTAATTAAATAAATCATATCAACATAAATAATCATAGACATGTTCATCATAACAACAACAGAATTTAAAAAGATAAGGAATAAGAAGCAAATTCGGTGTTTCTCCTTGGCTTGGCTGGGTTGCTCCACTCTTCCTTCTTCACTTGTCCTTGTCGAACTAATGCTTCTATGAATACTTGAATGCTGCTCCAAATTATGGATGAACAAGTCTTTTTCAAGAGGTGAAATCGGTAAGAGGACAAAGGAAAACAGATGGAAAATAAAAAGAGAAAGTTAAGAGAGAAGAGAAGAGATGAGAAAATTGAGGTGTGTTGAAATGAGCAGCCAAGGGGGGTTTTAATAGGGTGAGAGGGCTGCTAAAAATATACAAAATCAGCAGCCAAAAAGCCCTCCCATGGCCGGCCACACATGTGGCAAGTTTGAAGTTTTCAAACTTGCTATATTAAGGCTAGGGCAAATCTAGAAAGGCACAAATAGTGGAGGGACTTGTTTGCAGTTTGACGAAGTCTTCAAGGGCCTTTTTGCAAGTCAATTAATCAGCCAAGCAAGGTTATTGGGTCAGCACGCTGGACGGTTTTGGGCTGCCCAAAGCTTGATTGGTTTGGTTCTCTCGGTTCAACTCAACTGGACCACTTTTCATAATTTAATTAATAATAATTTATTTAACCCAAATTAAATTGAATTAAAAGTAAAACTAATTATATTATGAATTAATACACATAACTTGGACTTTCATTAGCTAAAAAAATCATTCGGCTTGACGCTTCAAAAATCACTTCTCGATTTTTCGCTTCTCCGTTTTGCCTTCTAGCAGTGTCTGTCGAGCCAATTTTTGCCGTTTGTGCAAATCTGTCGAAAATGATCAAAACTAATCAAAATTTATTATAAAATTATTTAAAATTAATTATGTTAACAAATTTAAGTCCAAAATAATTATTTTATAATAATTATATATTTTTCGACAATAATTTTACCGAAATTGCATGAACTTGAGTTAAAAAGGGCATGAAACATTGTGTATTTTCGTGTTTCCAGTGCACTTGTAATTTTTTCAAAAAAAATTTGTTAATAAAACCATTTATGAAATACATTAATACTTTGTATAATGTCCTCATATGGTTTTTGTGCTCAAAGTAAAATGGAAGTAAATGTTACTCATGGTTGTCTAATGTTTAACTAATACTAAGCGGTATTATATGGTCGAATTGTAATACAGAAAGACAACTTATATTAGTAGATAAACCTAAACATGTCCTTAGTCTAATTGAAAATGAAAAAATTGATTGAGAGTTTAATATGTCTTCTATCAAGTCAAATTGGGGAGATATTTTGTCTTGGTCATCAGAGCAGATGACTCCTAGAAGATAGAGACATAGACGTGAATGACTGGATTAACAATACATTGAATAGGACCCAAGAAGAATAGATCTTGAATTTTTTTATGGTTTTATTCACTTGTGACATTTATAGTGTGACATACTTAAATCTTGAGTGGATGACAGGCTATGTATGCGTGACTCGTACACTTTGATGTAAGTAAAAGCTTGAGTTTGAATAGATAAGGAACCGAAAGCTGGTGCGTTGGGTATTCGACTTCTACAATATGTAGCGTCATTCAAAACAATGAAATTCATAGCTCGAGATATAGGTATCACTTTACATGCTTGGAAAATGACAATCCTCTAGGTGACTCTTCATCTCAATCTTTATTTTCTTATGTAATTTTTTTTACCTTGTATAATCTTCTATTTAGATTAACCAAACCTTGCCTTGCTTGAATTTATTGAGAAATGGTTTTGTTGTGTTAATTTGTTTTCTTGAATTTAATTTTATTAGGATAAAAAATGTTGGATTAATCTCTTTGTTATTTCTTTTTATTTTTTTCTTTATCATTTTATTGTGCTTATTTTTGTTTAAATCAATTTTTATTGTTGTTGATTTTGTTGTTACAAATATTATTAGATCATTGCACAAATCTTCTTTCGGCATAGTTGATGATATAGTCAATTTTTTTTCTTTTCTTTTATTTTCATTTTGTATTTGTAAGTTATACTAAGATTGATTTTATTGGAATAAAAACTCAATGTTGTCCTAAAAATCTTAATAAAAAATTGAAGTTGTTTACTGTCTAGAATTCCTTTTTCTTATTTAAAAATTGGAAACTAAGATAAAAAAATATTTTGTAATGAAAATGCAAACATATAAGTTAGCAAAAATGTTGGTAGATAGAATAGTACAATATTATTAAAAAAAAAGCAAACTAAAAAAATGTCAACAAACAGAATCTAGGGTATCGATAATTCTTATAGATGGTATCGATACCACCTAGAAAACCAATACCAAATTAGCATTCTGTTTCTCACTTAAAATTAAAACTCAAGAATTTATCGGTACATTTCAAAAAGTATCAATGTTTTTACCTTGAGTATCAATACTTGTGATATGGTATTTATACCAAATTGTGTTACTGACTTCTTGCGCATTCAAAATATCATGGAGGTATCGATATTAAAACCCGAATATCGATACATATGCTCTAGACATAAAAAACACAACATATTTAAATTTTTTAGTCAATTCTAATTTATCTCTACTCAACATGTATCTATTACCTCATCCAACAATCATCAAAACAACTATAATGACAGTTCAAAACATCACAAATATGTCCGAACAAGCAATCAATATACCAAGATCAATATCCACAAATCCTAAGAGCAATAATTTCATGAAAGCATCCAAAACATTATGGCAATTTTAACACCCCTAACCCTTATCCGTCGCCAGAATAGGGTGATAGAGCATTACCAGAAAAACAGAACATTAAAACATACATTTCATACGTTAATATATACATAACATAAATCATTCATTTACATACATATCGTACCTAAATCGAGTCCTCAAAGCCCTAGAAATAAACTATAAACAATTCGGGACTAAATTGGAAACATTTGGAAAGTTCAAGAAAAAGTTAGAAAAATTTGACTGTATGGGTCACACGACCGTGTACCTCACATGGCTGAGACACATGCCCGTGTCTCAGGCCATGTAAAAATCAAATTAGAGACACACGACATGTAAAAATCAAATTAGAGACACACGACCATATCCAACCCGTGTCCTTACCTATGTAACTCTCTGAGTAGGGTAACACGGTCGTGTCACACACTCGTATGCCAGGTCATGTAAATCTCGAAATAGCCCCACACGCCCATGTGCCAGGTCGTGTGTTAGGCTGTGTAACTACTTGACTTGCATGAAATAAACCTATAGGGGACCCACGATCATGTCGCCAGGCTGTGTGTCACAAGCGGCTGAGTCACACCCCCGTGTCTCAGGCTGTGTGGACATGAATTTGCCCAAAATCAAGCCATTTCCAACACCAACTCATGCATCCACCCAATGACCTTTAGTGCACATTATCAAAGCATCAAAGCCTTACCAAATCATTCATATAATGACCAATTCAGTGGCCCAAAGGCAATCAACCAATATGCCAATCAAGGGACCTCAAATGCAAACATGTATACTTACCTAAACATGCATTTATTTGATCACATTTCCATCATCAAACATAATTCAACTTCTAACAAATCATGCCACAAATATGACCATTAGCACTTCATCACAAACACAACTTTTGAGCCATACCATTCAAGCATCACAAGTACCCAAAAATGACATAATTTGGCAAGCATCAAAAGGAATCAATTCCAAATAACTTATATATGCCAAAATCATCAACTAACATTCAACTAAATACCAATACAAGTCCACCTATACATTCGATTATAACCTGGGCCAAAATATTCAAAATCTATTGATATTTATGCTGGATAGTGTGATAGATCTTCGACGACCTTCCAAACTAACTGAGCTTCCAGTTATTTATAAAACATAGGAAAGAAAGCTATGTAAGCAAATAATGCTTAGTAAGTTAGTAAAACATGAAACATAACTTACCATTTCATTTATATAACATTTAGTATAAGCATAAAGTACAGCCAATTGCTTGGCACAAGCCTAAGCATCATCATCAATACACAAGTTAGTGCATTTAAACATAATTCATTTGAATTAAACATAAGGTAGGCCGTTTCCACATGAACATACATCATTGGATCCATTCATCTTTTCATGAGCATATACATTATTCCATTTGGAAACTTACGATATCCTTTCCTTTTCATTCCTGTTGAACCATTTAGAATATCATCAGATACTCTGGAAAGCTCACACGAAATGTGCTTAAACATATAATTGTAACCTTTCCTCTACATCGTTACTCAAATGAGCTGTGAAATGGGTTTATTCACACGAGCTGTGGGTTAGAATGTAAGCTACACAATGTTGCTCACACGAATTGTGGAGTATCCAAAACAAAAAGAGGACCTCAGCCATCAATAGGACATTCAAGACTAGCACCCGAAACATGAAATCCCTAATGGCATTTCATTTGTATCCTACTAATTCCTAAGGCTCAACTGAGACTCATTAATTGTCATAGCATGACTTTGGATATACATTGTTCACTAGTATTTTAAATACATATTAACCTATAGTTAAACAACATAAACATAATAATCCATACATACGAACTTACCTTAACGACTAGTGCATAAAAATAAGATCAACTAATTCGATACTTTAGCTTTTCCCTGATCTAGATCCGTACGTGGTCTATCTTGATCTAAATAGACAAATTTAATTCATTTAACATCTCTAGCATTCAATTTAGTCTATATTTCATATTTTTACAAAATTACAATTTTACCCCTAACATTTTAACTTTTCATAATTTAGCCTTTAAGCTCATAAATTGAAATTTAAACATTTTAATCATTTTCTCATGCTAGCCGAATTCTCTAGGGACCTAAATCAATATTTACAAACCATCATTTCATAAATTTTCCATGAACTTTTATCATTTTTAGCTATCCTTTGTACTAATTTGTAAAACTGTTAAAGTTTCTAAAAGTTGCCATTAATGAACTCTTGAAGAAATTGGTGTTAATTTGTTAGATTTTAAGCTTAGATAAAAGGACTAGTTTGTAAAGTTTAGTTGTTAGTTTTTGAATATAGGAACTAAAGTGTAAATATTTTAAAATTTCTATGAAATTTATGCAATTATGGACAGTAGAGAACCTTAGAAGGATGTAATTGAAATCGATTTTGAAATCGAGGCTTAGATTTGAAAGTTAATAATTTCAGTTTTAGGGACTAAATTGAATAAAATGAAAAATTTTAGGAAACATTTGAAAAGTGAAATTGAACTATCATATGCATATAATAGGATGTTATAAGGTATTTGGAAATGATAATTTAAAATGAATTATCATACAGATCGGGATTTGAATCAATCGGAGGATAATTGAGGAAAAAGTAAAATTGACGTCTTGTTTGTTGTTGTTTTGTCAGGTAATTTCATATAAAATTTATTATGTTATTTATGTTATATTTGAATTATATTATAATGTCTATTAGTTTAGGTTAATTGTAATTTCATAATGCTGGCATCTAAAGGACTAAATCGTAAATTATGGAAACTATGGTTAGTATGTATAGATACGATGTATTGAACAAATATGAGATTTTTATATTATTGAATGATATGTATATGAAGATGTTACAATGTTTGAAATGATATGGAAACAGTAATAGTGCCTATGTGAACTTAGTAAACGATTAGGATAGAAATGGCATGCCAGTAGGATTCAAAAAGGAAATAGGGTGTTTGATATGAGATTTATTTACTGATGGCTTAAGGTCCAACATGTGTTGCGGATTCTCAAAAGCTTGTGTGAACAACCCTGTTTGAAGCTTGTGTGAGCAACCCTTGTTTGAAACTTGTGTGAGTAGCTTGAATATGTCAACTTGTGTGAGCAAATCAGTCCCGTGTATCCAAAATCAATTTACTATAGTTCTTCGGGCAAAAACAGAAATGAAAATGTACTAAGGGAATTATAATGGTTGAAATGAACGTATGTGATTGGAGTTACACATGTTTGAAATTTGAATATGATTTAAATTGCATATATTATAAGATGGAATGTGATATCTATATGATTGTGATATAATTCTATGTTATACAAATGAACTAACCTATTTGATGTATTTTTTGATTTGCATATGAATGAATAAGATGCCAAATGGATTCCATGCTTAATTCCAATGTTTTTTTAATTGTCTAATTGTTGGTATGTTAAGATAAGTTAAGTAAATTTCAATTGTCTTACTAAGCATTTTTTATGCTTACCCATTATTTTTCCTTCTCCTTGTAAATTGTTGATTTGCAGAACCTATTGATCGAAACAACTCGGAGACCACACTATCCTACCATAGAGTCAGTACTTTTTTTATCATTTTAGTTTGGTTATATGGCATGTGCATAGATGTTACTAAGGATGTTAACTTTGTATTTGATAGTTCATTGAACTTGGTAAAATTTTTAATTATGGAATGCTAATGTTCAAATATGTAAATTTATTCCTGTTAACTTGCATGATGTCATGTATAGCTTTCTATATAGCATAATTGAGCTTGAAATGGCATAGTTAAATGTTGGTTTGGATGTCTTAAAAGCATCATTGTAAATGTGAAGTTTGAATAGATTGAATTGGTATGAAATGGTGCCAAATTGAGGCATATTGGATTTATTGGTTTTGAAAATGGTTAAATGAATGTTATTGAATGCATTTTGGTTGGTTTTGTGCAGGTACAAAGGTGGAATTATGCACCCAATGGGTTAATGGTGTAGTGGGCTTGAAATAGGTACCAATTGGCCGAATTTGTACAAAAAATAGATTTTTCATCCCAATGACCACATTTTCCTCGTCACAACCTTGGCCAACAGTATGTGACGTTACGATGTCGAGTGGTCTGACATCGTGACGTGACCAACTATTTGGCGACATCATGACGTGGAGAAAGTGACGTTACGATATTGATCTTGAATTTTCAAAACTTTACAATTTGTTCTTATTTTATGCTTGGGTATATTAAACAACTTTTATAAATTTAATTAGGCTCGAATTTAATTGTATAACATATTATGAATGTGTTTAAAACATAATGGAATGTTTGAGTGATTTATTTTTGGTGCATTTGATGGTAGTTTCTTCAAAAACTACTGTAGCATCCTGTCACTCAGACCTGACAATTGGGTCAGACAAGGTATGTAACAACATTATAGTTCTAACAATATCCTACTTTGAATAAATCATGAACAATAATAATTTTATAGAAGAAAATAATTAAAAATGAGATAATCCTAGAACAACTCATAAACATAGTCTTGTTTTTCTAACAGATTTCATTAACAATCACATAGATCATTCAAGCACAACAATGTTCCAACCATAGATTATCAACAACCAATGTTGATCATAGTGTGGGATTGCAGAGGGGCATGGCTTTAACACCATTCACCTAACCTGAAAGTCAATCAGATGCAATAGTTACTACAACAACTCAGAAAAACATATAAAACAATCATTGAAGCTAAAAATATTACAAGCGTTGCAATTATAATTAAAGGATGTTATGAGCATTAAATGAAGATGAATGCGCTCAAATAGGCGCACATATGTTAATCTAAGGTCAAATACAGTCAAGCACGAAGCCAAGTTATGAATCTTGTGTAACACCCCAAACCAGGCTTAGACGTTATGGCCGAATCTGGTGGTGTCACATGGAATGGAATTCAAAAACTTGTTTGTCGAGTTAAAAACCGTTCAAATAATTAGCCTTTATTTTAATGTCGAAGTAAAAACGCATGTTTTTCGAAATGTCTAAATTCGTATCTTTTTAGCGGAAGCTTTGAAAACACTTATTTTAGAAAAAAACCCGTCTGATCATAGGGAAAACCATGTTTTATCATGCCTTGCAGTAATAAATCGTAAACAATTTGAGAAACCAAAAATTTAAAGCCAGATAGTCCAAAGTCCATAAATTACATCAAACCCCAAATAAGTAATAAAATCTGAAAGTTTGTGAAAAATAGCCTAAAATTTACGTGTGGCCACCGTCGAGTCCTCCGCTGCGCTGACCCCTCAGGTCTGGGGACTACCTATTTAGATTTAACAGAAAAGGGCGAGTTTTCACAAACTTAGTGTGTAATCCCAACAGAAAACATGCATACAGAAACATATCAGAATACATTTGTTTACAGTCTGGGCCCAAGTCCATTACAAAATCAATTTGGCCTTAGCCTATTCAGATACAATCTCAGAATTATATTAGGGCCTTGTCCCATATCAGACACAGAATGCAGATATAGTAAATCAGAATCCTACCCACCAGCCTCTACATACCATCTCCGTCCAGCCCTACACATCATGTGGGGATTAAATCAACCCACCCATCCCTACACACCATGTTGTATTGAAATGTGGCACATAATCAGAAATTTGCAGCTGAGTTGCCAGATAACTGGCTTAAGATCCTTTCAGACACTTCCTCCAAATATCATTAACCCACCTCGATGCTATTCAACATACCATAAATGGAATGCAAATATGCTAATAACAGAACATACATTCAGTTCAGTACAGATATCAGACTCAGTCAGACACCATAGAATCAGATCACATAATTAGGGGTCTAAGTAAAGCTTACCAACCCTACAGTAGGTCCACAATCGACTTGGACGACCCGTGTAACCTTACAGGATATTTCAAAAAAATGGGCTCACACACCAATGTGGCCTACCCATGTGGGCCCACACACTCGTATGGCCTACACAGCCCAAACTGGCCTTGGTTGTGTCGATCACATGGCCTGACCTAGAATTCCACATGTCCGTGTAGACTACCCTTGTAGGCCTACATGCCCGTGTGGCCTACGCGACCCAATTGGTCGAGCTTGTATGTCACACATGGCCTCATCTGGCCATCACACGGTCGTGTTGCGCGTGCACGGCCACACTCGTCGATCACACGGCCTACCACATGAGCAACCACACGCCTGTGTGGTGTTGACAATTTACTTTTTTGGCTTTTGCCGAATCTTATTTTCTGTATTTTCGAGTACACACCTGGTGTTGATTCGCTGTGAAAAGTAACCCGAGCATTCAAGAACCTATATTTGACCAATATAACACTTAATTAATCATTTGATTCATCATTTAAACAAAAACCCCCAAACGAAAAACCTAAGAGACTAACCCAATAACGATTCGAAAAACTCACCACGACGGAAACGATAATAGCTGTCACCACCCATTAAAATATCCGTTTACAACCTTCGAACAGCACCTAAATGAGAGTAACACAAACCTTCATGTTAATTGCTTAATCAAATACGACAGAACTAAGAGAAAGCACCACTTACCGAACCAACCCGATAAAACGCTGCGCTAAAAAGGGAGGTTTTTCAGTTAGCAAGGTAAATGAAAAAGAAAAGAGAGAGGGAAAGGTGAAAATTCAGCAACAAAATGGGTGAACAAACGTCAGAACGATGGAAGAAATTTTGGGGAAGAGAGAACAAAAATTTTGGATGAGCCAAAATTTGTAAAACAGATTTTTATAGAATCCCAAAATTCTTTAATTATCTCACCACTACTCCCACTAACCTCCAACTACTCAGAAACCCAATTTTACACAACTCTGGCCAAAATTTGGAGCAAAAACATCATCCATGCTCGAGCAGGGATTCAAACACAGGACCACCAGCATATTAACACTCCACTTAACCATCAGACCAGCAGGCCTATTCTGTTAATTATTTACCATCTTTTATTTAAAAGCCTAACAACCAAACATTGAGCTACATTTATAAAAATACCAAAATTTCCCAAGTCATAGCTTGAACCTTGGACCTCACACACACACCCAGAACACTTAACCACTGAAGCAGATACACAGTTGTGTGTCACACATACGCAAAAAAAAATTAAATTTTTGGGGCATCACAACTCTACCCCCTAAAAGAAAATTTTAGCCTCGAAATTTACTTGATTAGAACAGATGAGGATACTACTGATGCATCGCATCCTCAAGCTCCCATGTAGCCTCCTCAGTGCTATGATTCTGCAACAGCACCTTCACCAAAGGAATGGATTTCCTCCTAAGGACCTTTACATCGCGATCTAGAATGTAAATCGGCACCTTCTTGAAGGTCAGACCAGGTTTAACTTCAATTTCTTCAATAGGAACGATGTGCGTAGGATTAGAGTGGTAGCGCCTCAACATCGATATGTGGATATAGCTCAAACTGATAATCAACTGGTCTCAGCTGTTTCAGAATCTGATACGACCCAATAAACCTAGGGCTTAACTTGCCCTTGCGATCGAACCTCTAAACCTTCTTCTATTTCGAGACCTTCAGAAACACGAAGTCCCTTACAGAATACTTGATCTCACGTCTCTTTAGATCAGTGTAAGACTTCTGCCTGTCAGAAGCTGCCATCAATCGATCCCTAATCAGTCGAACCGTATCTTCAGTTTCGGAGACCAACTCAGGACCCAGAACACGTTGCTCCCGCAACTCAGTCCAACATAGAGAAGTGTGACACTTACGACCATACAGTGCCTCGTAAGGTGCCATCTGGATGCTAGTCTAGAAACTATTATTATAGGCGAACTCTACCAATGGCAAGTACTCCTCCCAACTGCCTCAGAAATCAATTACACAGCTCCTTAAAATATCTTCCAATATTTGGACCACCCTTTCAGTTTGGCCATCTTTCTGAGGATGGAAAGCAGTACTGAGATTCAACCTTGAACCCAGAGCCTCATGTAGCTTTTTCCAAAACCGAGATGTAAAGCAAGGATCCCTATTAGAAATGATCGAGACAGGCACCCTATTCAATCTCACTATCTCCGATATGTAGAGCTTATCCATTTTCTAAAGAGAAAAGTCTGCCTTAATCGAGATGAAGTGAGAAAACTTGGTCAATCGATCCACGATGGCCCAGGCAGAATCTTTCTTAGTGGGTGTTAGTGGAAGCCCACTAACAAAGTCCATCGTTACTCGCTCCTATTTCTATAACGGTATCTTAACCGGCTGCAGCAACCCTGAAGGCAACTGATGCTCAGCCTTAACCTGCTAACAAGTTAAACAGCGAGCAACGAAGTCAGTAACCTCACGCTTCAACCCTGGCCATCAGTATAATTCTTAGAGATCTCAGTACATCTTATTCCCGCTAGGGTGCATAGCATAGGGACTACTATGCGCTTCCCTCAAAATCGACTGTCTTAAATCCTCACTATTCGTTACACAAATCTGACCGTAAAAAGAAAGTACCTCATCACTGTTTATCCCAAAATCGGTAGTGTCACCATTCTCAATCTGACGGAAATGTAACTCGAAAGACTTATCCCCCACCTATTTACCTCTGATATGCTCTATCCATGTCAGTTTGGCTTAAAGTTTAGCCAACAACCTCCCATCGTTGAATAGGCTAAGTCGAGCAAACATCGCTCTTAGATCAGTCATAGCCCTATGGCTCAATGCATCAGCCACCACATTGGCCTGGCCAGGATGGTATTCAATGGTACAACCATAATCTTTAAGCAGCTCAACCCATCTATGCTGCCTAAGATTCAACTCCATCTGAGTGAGGAGATACTTGAGGCTCTTATGATTAGTGTAGATAATACACTTCTCACCATACAGATAGTGCCTCTAGAGTTTCAAAGCAAAAACTATGGCAACCAATTCCAAATCATGTGTCAGTTAGTTCGCTTCATGAGTTTTGAGTTGACGAGATGCGTATGCCACCACCTTTCATTTCTGCATCAATACACAACCCAAACTAACATGTGATGCATCACTATAAACCACAAAGTCCTTATCGGGCTCAGGCTGAATCAAAATAGGAGCTTGAGTCAGAACAGTCTTTTGCTTCTTGAACCTCTCTTGCTGTGCATCAGTCCATACAAAAGGAAATCCTTTACGCATAAGCTTAGTCAACGGAGTTGCGATCAAAGAGAACCCTTCTACAAAGCCCCAATAGTACCCCGCTAACCCTAGAAAGCTGTGAATCTTAGACACATTCTTCGTCCATTTCCAATCCAAAACTGCCTCAACCTTACGAGGATCAACTTGTATCCCCTGAGCAAAGACCATATGTCCTAAAAATGTTACTTCTTGGGGCCAAAACTCACCCTTGCTGAACTTCGCATACAGTTGTTTCTCACGAAGAATCTGTAGTACCACTCTCAGATGCTCATCATGCTCATCCTCTGACCTTGAATACACCAATATATCATTGATGAACACCATTACAAATTTATCTAGGTAGGGCTGGAGCACTCGGTTCATCAAGTCCATAAATGTTGCTGGTGCATTGGTCAAACCAAAAGGCATAACTAGGAACTCATAATGACCATAACGAGTCCTAAATGTCGTCTTATACACATCAGCTTCCTTAAACTTTAATTGATGATAACCCGAACATAGATCAATCTTGGAAAATACAAAAACCCCTCTAAACTGGTCGAACAGATCATCAATTCTCGGAACTTGGTACTTATTATTGATCGTCAGCTTGTTCAACTACCGATAATTGATATACATCTGCATGGATCCATCTTTTTTCTTTACAAACAGTACCAGTGCTCCCCATGGATTTAAACTCGGATGGATGAACCCACGATCGATTCGGTAGGGGGCAATAGACACTAGAGCTGTACGTGAAATAAGTTTTATCCTAAATTCCACCTCTCAGTTCAGAGGCAAACTCGGTAGCTCCTCAGGAAAGACATCCGAAAATTCCCTCACAGTTCTGATGTCATTTACAGAAGAATCCCCAAAATTAGAAACACTTACGTAGGCCAAATATGCCTCACATCCTCTCTGAACTAATTTTTCTGCCACCAATACCGAAATCATATTAGTCAGAACATCCTGACGTTCCCCAATCACAACTATCTTAGTGTCCTTATTGGTTCTCAGAACAACTCTCTTGGTCGTACAGTCTAGACTTACTCTGTGCTTGACTAACCAGTCCATCCCTAAAATTAAATCGAACTCCCCAAATGGAAGTTTCATCAGATCAGCCAGAAATATTATCCCTTGAACCTTTAATGAGACTTCTCTATACAGTCTACTAACCCGGACAGATTGCCCCAAAGAACTCAGTATAGTTACCTCACTATTAGTACTCTCAACTAGAGTCCTCAAAGTTTCAGACATAATACTTGCTACGTATGAGTGTGTGGAGCCTATATCTATCAGTGCAAGATAAGGTACATTATAAATTAAAAACATGCCCGTAATGATGTTTGGAGCATCTTTGTCCTTTCGTCGATGAGCATCATAAACAAGAGCAGACTGTCTCACCTCAGTATGTCCAGCACATATGCCCGGTGCTCTCTGCCTACGGCCCATGCCGTTACCACCCCTAGCTTGACCACGATCCCTAGATGGCTACTGAATGACCTTCGGCGGTTACGTAGTACAAGCACCAAGAGCTTGCATCTGTTCAGCCCTCAGCGGACACTCACGAACGCGATGCTCAATAGACCCACATCTCAAACATGCCCTAATCATCCTCCAACATTCGCCCGGATGGTGTCTACCACATTGCCCATACGACACATTCCCAGTAGGTGCAACAGGGGCCCCAACTCTAACTAGCCCATCAGATCTGGCCTTTTTCTTAGGCCTCAGTGCAGAATTCATGGGCTTTGAATCCCTCTTATTCTTACCTCTCTCCTTATCCCTGTTTTGGTGCACAGTGGTAAGTGATATTCGTGACAGGTTTTAAAAATTTACAATTAATCGCTTTTGAAACTAACTATTATCACGATGAAGGCATGTGTACTTATCGAACAGTAGTATAGCTTTAGGAAGACCGGATTGTCGAACCCAAAGGAACCAAGAATACTAGTAAGTACTTTCTTTTTATTATCTAGCCAAAAAATTAAGGGATTTGTTTATCTAAACTAATTAACTAAACTAAGGGTGCACAGGGAGAAAATTGGGGAAAAGCTTTTAGGAAAATTCGATTGATTAAGACAATACCCAAGGAAAAATCCACCTAGACTTCACTTATTATTTAACTCTGAATCAGACGATTTATTCATTTGACTTGATCTGTAGAAATCCCTAAGTTATATTATTATCCCTCTCGAGACTAATAACGTCTAACCCTAGGTTGATTAATTGAAATCTCTTTCTAATTAACACCATAGTGTTGCATTTACTCGATCTATGGACTCCCTTATTAGGTTTTACCTAAATCCAGCAAAATCTTGTCACCCTATCTCTAGGCATGCAATCTACTCCGCTTAATTATGACAAATTTCCTCTTAGACAGGGACTTTTGCTCCTTTGAATAAGCGCATAAACTTGAATCAATATCCTGGAATATTAAAACAAGAATTAAGAACACATAATTAAGAACAAGTCAAATATTTATCATACAATTCAGATAATAATAACAAGATCTGTCTTAGGTTTCATTCCCTTTAGGTATTTAGGGGGTTTAGTTCATAATTATGAAAGAAAACATCTCAAATGAGTAAAGATAACAAAACATAAAGAAAACCCAAAAGTCCTGAAGGAAATTGAAGGGAAATCTTCAGTCTTGACGAAGAATCCGGCTTCTGATATGGATCATGTAACACCCCAAACCCGGCCCAGACGTTATGGCCGAATCTGATGTGCCACATTGAAGTTAAAAACCCATGTTTCGTTTTAGTACCTTAAAAACTGACTTTTGTTAAGCTAACAAAGTGAATGGGAGCTGGGCACCAGGTAGGAATCCGTAACAGAAGAGGTGAGCCATGAAGGCTGCTTAAGTACCAAGCTCTTCTAATGGATCCAATCCTAGACATGCCCACAACCATTGCCACACTTGGTTAAATCGAGTTGTAATTTATTTAAGTTGAAATCTTTGATAAATCAGATAATCGTGGCGTGGTGTTATTTTGAAAACAATTATCATTTTGAAAACACGTCCTAAGTCTAGTCCATTTATTAACAAACATATTAAAGTTATTAAAAATAAAATAATCCCAGAAAAATAATTAAAATGGCCTTATTACAACCCAAAACCAAACAATAATATTAATAAGATAAAACTTATAAAGAAATAAATCGGCTACTTATTGCAATTAAAAGAAACAGAAACAGTAGTGTGGCCATCTCTGAGTCCCTCGCAGCTCTAAACCATCTAAGCTTAGGGATTCCCTGCACAGTTAGAAATGGGGTGAGTTTACAAAAACTCAGTGTGTAATCCCAATAACAAACAAACAGTGAAAACACAGTATCAGTACAATCTGGGCCAAAGCCCTATTTAGTCTTGACATATACTGGGCCGAAGCCTTTCGTTTAACGGTTACTGGGCCGAAGCCTTTTCATAAATCATATCACTGGGCCGAAGCCTTTTCATAAATCATATCATTGGGCCGAAGCCTTTACTGTAAATGGTATGGCCCTTAGGCCCATTTCAATATCACATGTAATGTCAATAGATGTATGCAAGCCCATTTCAATATCACATGAAATACCAATGAATGTATGCAAGCCCATTTGGGGAGACTACTCAACCCACCATCCGCTACTCTCCACCCGTACCAACCAACACACCATGTGGGGAATAACACAACCCACCCAACCAACACACCACTGGCAGCATAGCTGCTTTATCATATATCTGGAGGCCTAGCCTCTTTAATAACTGGGGCAAAGCCCTTTTCAGTATATTGGGGCAAAGCCCTTTTCAATAAACTGGGGCATAAGCCCCTTTCGGTAAACTGGCGCATAAGCCCTTTTCAATAAACTAGGGCATAAGCCCTTTTTGGTAAATTAGGGCATAAGCCCTTTTCAATAAACTAGGGCATAAGCCCTTTTGCACTTCCTCCATCCATATAAAAACCCAACCCAATGCAACATGTCATGTATGCAGAATGTCATGCCCATATTTAAATTAAACAATCACAGTCAAGTCATTCATATCACCAACATATATTCACAATCAAATCCGTCAACCACACAGTCCAAGTCAGTCACTTGCCCATAAGGCAAAACAGTCATTTTTCATATTATAAGGGTATTTTCGTAATTTTACCAAATATCAGGGTTTTCCATGTTCATTACAATTATCAATATTTCTGAGTGTTTAAACAATGATCTTTAACCCACTTTATCAAATTCGAGCTTTTGGGCCCAAAACCCCTAATGGGCCCTACGAATACTGATTTAGCCTACTTAACCCAAATTTTACAACAATACTAACCGTGTTAACGTGCAACTTTTCCAAATTCCATTTTCTATCAATTCTACCCAAATGGGTCCGAAAGCCCATTGGGCCAATTTCAGCCCATCGATCCAAACATCGATCTTATCGTATTTATCGCATCTATACCCAAACGCAACATTACAAGTTCCTGAAATACCGGTATTTTAGCATTTCAGCTTCTCAGCAAATATTAATCTAAGCTATTACGAGGGTTAGTACACACCTGTTACGGGTTGAAGTTGAAACGTTTCCAAAATCAATCGCCTACGATAACCACCACCTGTCACTCAAACTTAACTAATCCAATATCAATATATGTAAATCCTAAGCACATCAGTCATATGGAACATAAGGGCATATTCGTCATTTTACCATACAGGGGTATTACGGTCACTTTACCCTACAGGGGCTTTACGGTCACTTTACCCTACAAGGGCTTTACGGTCTTTTTACCTAATAGGGGTATTTTAGTCATTTCATCCTACAAGGGTGTTTTGGTAAATCTACAAACCTATGGTATTTCAGTAATTTTGTAAACCAATGGTATTTCCATAATTTTTAGAAAGTCAAGGGTATTTTTGTAATTTTGTAAATCAGGGGTATTTTGGTAATTTTACAAAATGAGGGTATTTCAGTAATTTCACAAACTAGTGGTATTTTGGTAATTTTACAAACCAGTGGTATTTTAGCAATTTTACAGACTAGGGTATTTTGGTAATTTTACTGATCGAGGGTAACCAAGGGTATTTTAGTAATTTTGTAAATCGAGGGTAAAATAGTAATTCTGTAAATCAAGGGTAAAATAGTAATTCTATAAATCGAGGGTAAAACGGTAATTCTATAAATCAAGGGTAAAACGGTAATTCTATAAATCGAGGGTACTTTGGTAATTTTACAATTTGAGGGCATTTCAGTAATTTGGTAAACTAAATATTCTAAACAGGGATAACAATACGAATGGGCCTAAAGCCTATTCTCGGCCCAAATGGGCCCACATGCTCGTGTGGCCCTTTTAGCCCGAATCTAGCCACAGATATGAGATTCACCTAGCCTAGTCTAATATTTACTACACAATCAAACAACTTATCCAGTTGGGCCCGTAGGCCCATTGGGCCTACATGACCCCTTTCGACCCATCGCGGCCCGAAGTAGACATCCTACAACTAGTGTAGCGAGAAATACACACCTGATTGGCGACTGGAGTTAATCCAAGCTCCGAGCACTCTTAGCTGACGCCTAACCCAAACGAGCACGCCATACAGTGAAAGGGATCAGCCAAGAAAGGTACCTTTACTCTCATCATGGTTCCCTCTATTTAAAGCCAGCTTCGCATCCACTTTTATGTTAGCTTCCCGATGTGGGATCCCTTCAACATCAGAGTTTAAATTCAACACCAACTCTTGCCGCGTGTGGTCTACCCGTGTAAGTCGTGCTTCGATTCTGCCAAATGGACATGGCCCTGTGGACTACCCGTGTGAGGAAGTCCAGGTCGTGTTAATTTCTCATGTTGGTCAATTTTCTCCAGTTTTGGCCCGTTTCTCGCTCTTTTTATTCTTCTATGCTCACCTAAGTATAAAACATAAAATTAAAGGATTAGGAGCATCGAATTCACCCAATCTAAAGAGAAATCATCCATAAATGTGCTAAGCATAGGATAAAAATATGTATAAATTATGGTTTATCACTCAGTGCGCTTTACCTCTTCGGTGATCTTCGCTTTCTGCACCAGCGTTGAAAAGTCACGCTCTATCTGGGGAGCTATCAGAACTCTAAAACTATACCTGAGTCCATCCTTGAAGCGGACACAACACCCATATTCAGTTGCCACCAAACCTCACGTATAGTGGCTCATTCTCAAAAACTCGACCACTGTGCATCCCTTTGTGTGAGATTCAGAATCTCACATCTCCTAGGATCGATGTAGTTTGCTCCCATATATTTACCTTGGAAAGGAGACTTATAGAAATCCCATGTTAGTCATTCGAGCTGAGTGCCCTCCTTAACGGTCAGCCACCATTGGTATGCTTCATCGTGAAGCAAGGAAACAACTCCTTTCAGTTTCTGCTCAGTTGTAAAATCTAAATCATCTAGAATTCTTTCTGTGGCCTCCAACCAAAACTCAGCCACGTTAGGGGTGACTCTAGTGATGCCCCTAAATAACTACTGCCATTTGGATCGGAGTCATTCCGTAACTGACCCTCGGCCCTCAGGTCCAGTATTGGGCCCAACGACCTTCTCCAATATCCTGAGCATAGCCCGAAACAATGCATCGTCCCCCGCCACGTGGTCTTGAGACCCAGTCTCAGTTACAGGTGAAATTAGCATCTTATTAGTATCCAAGTTAAGGAAGTTGCCAGAAGATGAGAACCCAGCTCGAGCCCCTCTACGGTCTCTACCACGGCCTTTTGGTACGTGATTTTCATGTGCCAAGTTTTGAATATTTATAAAGAATCGTTCTTGAAACTAACTGTTATCACGATGTAGGCAAGTGTACCTATCGAACAGTAGTATAGTTTTAGCAAGACCGGATTGTCGAACCCAAAGGAACTAAAACTACTAGTAATGACTGTCTTTCTATTATCTAGGCTAAGAATAAGGGGGTTTTGTTTTAAGAAACTAATTATCTAAACTAAGAATTCACAGAAAATAGAATTGGGGGATTACTTTTTGGAGAACGATTGAATTAAGACAATACTTAAGAAAAAATTCACCTAGACTTCACTTGTTATTCTGACTCCGAATCGGATGATTTATTCATTTAACTTATTCCGTAGAGATCCCTAAGTTATGTTATTATCCCTATTCAAGACTAATAACGTCTAATCCCTAGATTGAATAATTGATACTTTTCTCTAATTAACACCCTAGGGTGCATTAAATCGATCTATGGATCCCCTTATTAGGTTTCACCCTAATCTGGCAAAATCTTGTCACCCTATCTCTAGGCGTCCAATAAAATCCGCTTAATTATGACAAATGTACTCTTAGACAGGGTCTATTCCTCATTTGAATAAGAGCTTATCTTGAATCAGTATCCCAGGATATCAAAACAAGAATTAAGAACACACAATTAAGAACAAGTTAAATATTTATCATAAAATTCAGAAAATAATAACAAGATTCGTCTTAGGTTTTATTCCCCTTAGGTATTTAGGGGATTTAGTTCATAACTAAAAAGGAAAACATCTCGAAGAGTAATGAATACAAAACATAAGGAAAACCCAAAACTCCTGAAGGGAAATTGAGGGGAGATCTTTAGTCTTGATGATAAATTCGGCTTCTGAGATGGATCAATCGGCTTTCTTCGAGTAATTCATTCCTTTCTCTCTGTGCCTCCCCTTTTCTTCCTCCTCTAGGGTGTATTTATAGGCTTTGGAATGCCAAAGAACCCTCGAAATTAGCTTTTTCCGAATTGGACTCAACTTGGGCTTGGCAGGGACACGTTCGTGTGCGATTACTTCAGCCATGCTTGAACCTGTTAGAATGGCACGGGCGTGTGTTCTACCCATGTGAGTCGCGCTTCGATTCTGCAAAATTGACACGGTTGTGTGGTCTACTCGTGTGAGGAAGTCCAGGCCGTGTTGATTTCGTACTTTGGCCCATTTTCTCTATTTTTGGCCCGTTTCTTATTCCTTTCACTCTCATATGCTCTTTTAAGTATAAAACATGAAATTAAGACATTAGGAGCATCAAATTAACCAATTCTAAGGAAAAATCATCCATAAAATGTGTTAAGCTTGGCGTAAAAATATCTATAAATTACGGTTTATCAAATACCCCCACACTTAAGCATTTACTTGTCCTCAAGCGAAATTCTCAACTCATAATCAAACTAAATTCTTCTCAA
Organism: Gossypium hirsutum; assembly: GCF_007990345.1. Lineage (NCBI taxonomy): Eukaryota > Viridiplantae > Streptophyta > Magnoliopsida > Malvales > Malvaceae > Gossypium > Gossypium hirsutum. The sequence continues at coordinate 90,366,426 of NC_053436.1, forward strand.
TTTATAATTTCTGTCGAAAATATCTCAAAATAATCCATAAGTAATCATACATTGAGAATGCAACTGAAAGAACATCAAAGTTTCAAACATTCCAAGCTGAGCATTTTATCATGAAAACATAGGTATCTCCCATTATCTAGGTGGTTACCCTTGATTTGAAATCTCACGGAGTTTAACATCCTTACTAAAGATTCACTCAAATCACTCGAGGTGTTTAAGGACAATGAATGAAGCACTTGATAGTCAATAATGAAAAATTATTACCATAGGCTTGCATGAAAATCAAATCTCCATCTCTATAAATTGAGATGATACATCAATCAAAAGGTCTTTAGAGGGTTGTAATGAGGCTTGGTTAGGGGGTATGGTCTCAATCTGAATGAAAAGGTTAGAATCTAGATTGAATTGAAAAATTACCTAACTAGAAAAATGACTAGTCATTAATCACGTACAACAGAGCTTTTTCTCAAAATATGGAATTTAACTTCTTTGGCTCAAATGATCACTAGTACTAATATGTATACATACATTTTTTTTCAAGAACAAGTTAAATAACATAGACTAACTATTAAGAACAAGACATGGCTGAGCAACTATTTTAATTCAAATCTCGACAAAAATAGGGATCAAATTTAATTTAGGGGATTTCAACAATAATGGGTTAAGGGTTAATATTAAGGGTAATACAAGAAATGGCTTGTTAGGCTCAAGGGAGTTCATTAGGGGTTAATCGTGGAGGTTGGCTTTTTATGGCATGAGTGGGTTAATCCTAAGTGCCTTAATCATTTTGACATATCAAATCAAATGGTGTGGTTTTGACATGCATAATCAAGCAAGTTCTAGAATAACAGTTCAATACTGACGCACTCAAAGCAATAATAAAAGTGAGCATGAAATAATTAATAGATGCTCAAAAGGCTTAAAAATCTCTCAAAAATTATGGCTTTTTGATGTTTAAAACTTGTGAATTCCAACTCAAAGTAATACCTAAACTTTGGGGAAACAACCTAAAATTTTAAATTCTTAAAAATCAACTTATCATGCTTGATTCTCTAATGTCTTAAAGTTTAAACAATCAATGCATAAATGCCTATGTTTTAATTCAAGATATATCAATCAAATTCATAAATCTATCAAAATTTATCCTAAATATTATATGAGAGCTTTTCAAGAGAACAAGGCAATCATTCAAGGATTTTTATGATAATGAAATGAATACGCCCCACACTTAAGATGTACATTGCCCTCAATGTACAAAGATATATAGAAAAGAATGTCAAAATAAGATAGGGAGAGAAGTGAAACTTTCTAAGTGATGAATGAATTTCCTTGAACTAGAGTTTCGGAGAATAATTGGCGTGAGGGTGGAGGAGGATACTCTGGCGGTGGTAGAGGTTCATTAGTCTATAAGTCCTGCGCCAAAAGAATATTATATCTAGTGGTAGCTATGGTCATGGTCGAGCAGGACATGGCAGTTGTGGAGAACCTTTCCCGGTGGAGTTTTTAGTTCCTATGTGATGATGAACTTAGGAGCTCTATATAACTGTGACAGGATCAGGAACTTTTTAGGGGGTATAAATAAGAATAATTACTCTTAATAAAATAACCAACATTGATAAATATAAAATAAAATTCTAAAATCTAATAAAAAAATAGGTTTAATAAAAATTAAAAACATAAAATAATAAATAAATGTTTTTAAACATCTTCATCGTTGGATGGTTTGCGAGGTGGGATTGGCGATAAGATGTGGAGGTGCTGACAAATCTGCTGTAGAGTAGTATCAATGTTGTCAAATCGTTGAAAATATTGCTGCTTGAATCGAGTGAGGCGCTCAGAGATGTCAACATATGAAGCTGCCGCATGAACTGGACGAGAGGGTGGTGGTGGCTGAGACGGTAGGTCCTCGTGCTGTGGAGGGACATCATCAAGAATGTCCTCGGGGGCCTCCTCCTCAGTAGATTGGGCGAGACGATATTGAGGAGGGTAGGTTCCTTGGCGCTTTTCGATCATCCTCATGCTTAGCATGCTTGAGATGCCTTGTGGAGACATCTGGCCAATGAGGGTCAAGTATGATTCTTGGGCCGCGGTGTTGAGCGCCCGAAGTGTTGAGCCAATCGCGTCACATAAGGCCCAATGGAGATTACCCCCTTCCTATGCCGCTTCGTCTGGTGCTGAATGGTGAGGGTAAGGAAATAAGCAAGATCAATGACGTGCCCGTACGACATACACCATAGAAAGTAAGCGTCGTGAGTGTTGACGACGCAAGTGCTGTTTCACCTTCCTATACTCGTGTGAGCCAAAATGACGTGTAGGTACCTCAAGGACGGAGGGAGAACTGATGCCTTGGAGCTACTAGGATTGTAGGAGACAGTGCCAGGGGCCAGTGCGCCCAGCACCGTGAAGGAGAACAATGGATGTGGCGGTTGAGAGCATGTAAGTCATTCTCCTCCTTGAACTCCTTCGTGTGTAAGCCCAGTGCAGTACCGAATTTTGGGACGCTTAATTGGCGGACTAATCCACCTAGGCGAAATTGGACCGTGCTAGGATTATCATAGTTCGTCATTACAGTCTGAAGATGAAATGTTGAACATAGTTCCATCGTGAGCTCGAGATATGTTGGCTCGATGATCCCAAAGAAAAGCTCCCAAGGGTTGGTAGTTAGGAGGGCCCGAATTGCATCAGCCAACTAAACTTGTTCTACTATAGCCTAGTCGATGCAGCAGCCCGTAATTAAAGGTCAAGCCCGAAGTATTTGGAAAAGTTCTTCTTAGGGCCTAATGGGGAACCTTAGGAAAGGGGGACGAACTTACGCGGTAGGACTCGAGGAAGATGACGCTCCCTTCCTTTTCTTTGAAGCAGGGACAGTGGCCTTTTTACCACGTGAAGATGACATGGTACCTGCAATTGGAAACATCAATTCGTCTTGATGAGTAGATAGGGTAAATGTGACTAAATTCGAAGAGGAAAATCCATAAATATGTTCAGCTACAACTACTAAGTTTAACTAAAACAATAAGTTCAATGGCCTACTTTTGTGGCATTAGCATGGTGATATAAGTAAAAATGGCAAAGAATGGAATGCATCATACTATACGAATGAACATAAATGTCAACACAAGAGGCATGAATATTGCAACTATTCTAACCATGAATATGCACTTCTAACTAATCAAATGGAGTAGAGAAATCATGTAACAAGTAAGAATTTGAACATGAAAAAGATGATAACTTGTTCTATAAATGAAATTTGAGTGATAGAAGGATGAAAATAATATGAAAAATATAGATTACTATGATAAATAGCATTATAAATCAGTGAAATAAAAGAGAAAGGAGTAAACAAACGCTAAAGAAGAGAGGTTGGGTTCGAAAATACAGTTGGAAGCGATGCACGGGCATGGTAGAGAGGGCGTGTGGACTTGCAGCGGCTAGGGTTAGGGTCTTTGGGTGAAGAAAACAATGAATAATGCAGCCTCCTTATAGATTTTGGGGCACATGGCCAGTAAACACGCCCGTGTTCCCCAATTTCAGCCCGTGTGATTCGCGAATTTTGAATTTTGGCGCGTCTGACATTTAGTACACTCCCGTGTTCCTTGGGCGTGTGTGTGCACATGGTCGTGTCGCACGACTGTGCCTGGCTTTGTTCGCTTCTCCCACGCCCGTGTATGTAGACCCACGCATGTGTTACTCTAACAGGTTTGACCACGGGTGCTAGACACGGGCGTGTCGCACGCCCTTGTTAATTTAACAGTTTCAGCCACGGTTTCAAGGTAGGGGCGTGTGGCACGCCAGTGTTGTTTTGGCAGGTTCACCTACGGCCATGTCGCATTGTCGTGGCGATTTATCGTAGCCCGTGTTGGGGAAATCTTTTCCCTGTTTCCACATAGTCATAAGCATGCCCGTATTCTTAGCCGTGTCTATATGGTAAACCTATATTCAAGAGTTTTGTTAGTAAGTTAGGTGTTAAACACTAAAATTGAAAGAAGTTAATACAGTTAGTGCTAAGGTTGCCTCTCGAGAAGTGTTTATTTATAGTCTAAGCTCGACTTACCTCTCCATTGTATGGTCATGGTGGTTTGAGGAGTTTATACTCCTTATTCCTGCTATCATTCTAATCAAAATAAGGTTTTAGACGAGTGTTGTTTACCTTAAAAGTTCCAAACTTGGGATGACTTACCTCGACTGTACCGAATGGGAAAATGCTAAGTACCGTAAGAGGGATTTCTTCATTCAGTTTGGTAGTGACAATGTGAGGATCTGCGACATCTAATAATACTTTATCTCCAACCTTAAGTTGATTTGGAAAGGTATTGAGCTCGTTCTGGCGTAGTTTTGGTTTATCATGTGTTCTCGATTTATGCGTCTTCCATTCATCTAGCTCCTCGATTTGTAGCCTTCGATCTTCATGAATAGGTCCTTTGCTACTACTTGAAAATGGCTCATGTACTTCCTTTAGACTCATTTCCTGCAAAGTAGGTTGCACTATATTGTCAGTTTTAGTAGAATGGTTTAGGCGATCACCTTCAATTTCCGATGTGTTGCTAGAATTACGAGCTTGAAGGGTGATTGTTTCGTCTCCCACACGAAGTGTGAGCTCACTTTTGCCAACAATAATAATAGTTTTAGCAGTTGCTAAAAAGGGCCGTCCCAAAATCAAGGGAGTGTTGCTATCTTCCTCTATGTCTAGAACAATGAAGTCAACATGAAATATAAATTTATCGATTTTAACTAGTACATCTTCAATAATACCCCTAGGAAATCTTATAGTTTTATCTGCTAATTAAATGCTCATCCTAGTCTGTTTGGGTTTCCCAAGACCTAATTGTTTAAACATTTTGTAGGGCATGATGTTAATACTAGCCCCTAAATCAACCAATGCATTATTAACATCTAAACTACCAATTAAGCAAGGAATCGTAAAACTCCCTGGATCTTTTAGTTTGTTGGGTAGTTTATTCTGTAGAATAACTGAGCAAACTGCGTTTAGCTCCACATGCGACGCCTCATCCAACTTCTACTTATTTGCTAAAAGCTCCTTTAAAAATTTCATTGCATTTGGCATCTATGATAGAGCTTCAATAAACGGTAAGTTAATATGTAATTTTTTAAGAGTTTAAGGAATTTACCAAATTGTTCATCTGAGCAGTCTTTCCTTGTCGCGTTGGGGTATGGCATACGAGGTTTATATTTGACATTCACTGATTTGTTTTTATTATGACCTACCTCACCTTGACCTCTGCTCACCATAGTTTCTTGCCTCTGTTCTGGCTCAGGCTCAACGAATCCTTCTTCATCTTGAACATTAATCGCGTTGAGCTGTTCCCTTGGGTTGGGTTCAGTATTACTTGGCAAGCTACCTTGTGGTCATTCGAAGATTAGTTTGGAAAGTTGGCCTATCTGAGTTTTGAGCCTTTGGATCGACGCTTGTTGATTTTTAAGCGCTGTCTCAGTATTCTGGAAATGGGTTTTTGACACCGAGATAAATTTAGACAGCATCTCTTCAAGGTTTGGTCTCTTTTCCTGTTGATAGGGTGGATGTTGAAAACATGGAGGATGTTGTGGTCTTTGATTTCCTTGACCGCCCCACGAGAAATTGGGATGGTTCCTCCAACCTGTATTATAAGTGTTACTATATGGGTTATTTTGGGATCTAGAGTTATAGTTACCCATATATTGGACTTGTTCCTCCTTGATGCTAGGGTTGAAAGGCTGATACTCTGTGCATGCTCCTCCTCTATTTGTCTCGCACCTCATTACTGGATGTACCTGAGTAGAACCAAGTAAACTATCAATCTTTTTATTTAGAAGTTCTACCTGGTTTGAAAGCATAGTAACTGAATCGACGTTATAAACGCTTGCTGTTTTAGTTGGCTTAGTCCTCATGACTTGCCACTGATGGTTATTCAGTGACATCTCTTCAATAAATTCGTAAGCATTTTCAGGTGTTTTATTATTGATGGTTCCTCCAGCAGCTGCGTCAACCATTTGTCGAGTCGAAGGATTCAGACCATTATGGAATGTCTGAACTTGTAGCCAAAGCGGTAACCCATGGTGAGGGCACCTTCTCAGTAAGTCCTTGTATCTCTCCCATGCATCGTAAAGAGTTTCTAAGTCCATCTGCACAAACAAAGAGATATCATTATGTAATTTGGCCGTTTTAGCCAGCGGAAAATATTCTAATAGAATTTTTTTGGTTATTTGCTCCCAAGTAGTGATTGACCCTCGTGGTAACGAGTTCAACCACTGTTTAGCTTTGTTCCTCAATGAAAAAGGGAATAATCGAAGACGAATGGCATCGTTAGAAACGCCATTAATTTTAAATGTATCGTAGAATTCCAGGAAATTTCCCAAATGAGTGTTTGGATCCTCATCCTACAAACCATTAAACTAAACAAATTGCTGTATCATTTGAATAGTGTTAGGTTTTAGTTCAAAATTATTCGCAGCAATAGCAGACCTAACTATACTTGACTCAGTTCCTATTAAAGTAGGTTTAGCATAATCATACATAGTACGAGGAGCAGGATTCTGATTTGCTAGTTCAGCGGGTATCGCAAGAGGTAGCTGATTGGCTTGATTTTCAGCCATTTCCTCGGTCAGGGTTTGAGTATCATCCTCTTGCTCGTTCTCTGTGTATCTTAAACTTCGCCTTATGTCTCTTTGGTTTCTGCGAATCGTGCGATCGATTTCTTCGTCAAAATGTAGTGGTCCTAATGGGTTTCTTCTAGTCATAAACTATAAGAACCTGCCAAGAGAAAGAAAAGGTAAATTAATAAATAATAAAAATTAAATTAAATTAAATTGCAAGAAAACTAAATGGCTAAAGTAATAAAATTTGAGCGTTCCTAGTATCTTAGTTCCCCGGCAACAGCGCCAAAAACTTGATACGTGATTTTCTTGTGACAGGTTTTAAATATTTATAAAGAATCATTCTTGAAACTAACTATTATCACGATGTAGGCAAGTGTACCTATCGAACAGTAGTATAGTTTTAGCAAGACCGGATTGTCGAACCCAAAGGAACTAAAACTACTAGTAATGACTATCTTTTTATTATCTAGCCAAGAATAAAGGGGTTTTTGTTTTAACTAACTAATTATCTAAACTAAGAATTCACAGAAAATAGAATTAGGGGATTACTTTTTGGAAAACGATTGAATTAAGACAATACTTAAGGAAAAATTCACCTAGACTTCATTTGTTATTCTGACTCCGAATAGGACGATTTATTCATTTAACTTGTTCCGTAGAGATCCCTAAGTTATGTTATTATCCCTATTCAAGACTAATAACATTTAATCCCTAGATTAATAGTTGAGACTTTTCTCTAATTAACACCCTAGGGTTGCATTAACTCGATCTATGGATCCCCTTATTAGGTTTCACCCTAATCTGGCAAAATCTTGTCACCCTATCTCTAGGCGCGCAATCAACTCCGCTTAATTATGACAAATGCACTCTTAGACAGGGTCTATTCCTCCTCTGAATAAGAGCTTATCTTGAATCAGTATCCTGGGATATCAAAATAAGAATTAAGAACACATAATTAAGAACAAGTTAGATATTTATCGTACAATTCAGAAAATAATAACAAGATTCGTCTTAGGTTTTATTCCCCTTAGGTATTTAGGGGATTTAGTTCATAACTTAAAAGGAAAACATCTTAGAAGAGTAATGAATAGAAAACATAAAAAAAACCCAAAACCCCTGAAGGGAAATTGAGGGGAGATCTTCAGTCTTGATGATAAATCTGACTTCTAAGATGGATCAATCGACTTTCTTCGAGTAGTTCCTTCCTTCTCTCTGTGCCTCCTCTTTTCTTCTTCCTCTAGGGTGTATTTATAGGCTTTGGAATGCCTAAGAACCCTCGAAATTAGCATTTTCTGAATTGGACTCAACTTGGGCTTGGCAGGGACACGCCCGTGTGACACGCCCGTGTGCGATTGCTTCAGGCTGTGCTTGAACCTGTTAGAATGGCACAGGCATGTGTTCTACCCGTGTGAGTCGTGCTTCGATTCTGCCAAATTGACATGGCTCTGTGGTCTGCCAGTGTGAGGAAGTCTAAGCCGTGTTAATTTCGTACTTTGGCCCATTTTCTCTGTTTTTGGACCGTTTCTCGTTCCTTTCGTTCTCCTATGCTTTCCTAAGTATAAAACACGAAATTAAGGCATTAGGAGCATCGAATTCACCAATTCTAAGGAAAAATCTTCCATAAAATGTGTTAAGCATGGGGTAAAAATATGTATAAATTACGGTTTATCACTTTTAGTACCCCATCTGCGAATACCTCGTGTGCTCATATCTAATAGAATTATCTGTATTAAGATTTTTATGAATTAGATACAATTCAATAATTATTAGCAGATGTTTTATGTAAGCAGTTTAAGTAGTTTAGAGTGATTTTCATAATTCGCAGTCTTAGTATAAACTAACTAAAGTGTTTTCAGACTAGTCTATATTAATGTTTTCAGTGTAAACTATCAGTAGTTTCTATTCAGTTTTATCAGAGTATAGAAAACTTATAGGATTGGTGCCAGAGAGTTGGTGTACCACATACTTAGTGAAAAATATTTCAAACCATTTTAAAATCATTTCTTTAAAACCAAGTTTTTTTTAAACCCCAATCTACAGCCGAGTTTTGTAACCTGGCTTTGATACCTCTAAATGTAACACCCCAAACTTGGCCTAGACGTTATGGCCGAATCTGGTGATGTCACATGGAATGAAATTCGAAAACTAGTTTGTCGAGTCAAAAACCGTTCCAGTTAATTAGCCTTTATTTTAATGTCGAAGTAAAAACACATGTTTTTCGAAATGTCTAAATTCATATATTTTTAGCGGAAGCTTTGAGAACACTTATTTTAGAAAAAAAACCCGTTTGATCATAGGGAAAACCGTGTTTTATCTTGCCTTGCAGTAATAGATAGTAAAACAATTTGAGAAACTAAAAATTTAAAGCCAGATAGTCTAAAGTCCATAAATTACATCAAACTCCAAATAAGTAATAAAATATGAAAGTCTGCAAAAAACAGTCTAAAATTTACGTGTCGCCACTGTCGAGTCCTCCGCTGCGCTAACCCCTCAGGTCTGGGGACTACTTGTTCAGATGAAACAGAAACGGGTGAGTTTTCGCAAACTCAGTATGTAATTCCTATAGAAAACATGCATACAGAAACACGTCAGAATACAATCGTTTACAGTCTGGGCCCAAGCCCATTACAAAATCAATTTGGCCTTAGCCCATTCAGATACAATCTCAGAATTATATTAAGGCCTTGGCCTATACCAAACAGAGAATGCAGTTACAGTAAATCAGAATCCTACCCACCAGCCTCTACACACCATCTCCGTCCAGCCCTACACACCATGTTGTACTGAAATGCGACACATGATTAGAAATTTGCAACTGAGCTGCCAGATAACAGGCTTAAGAGCCTTTCAGGTATTTCCTCTAAACATCATCAACCTACCCCAATGCTATGTAACATACCATAAATGACATGCAAATATTCTAATAACAAAACATACATTCAGTTCAGTACAGATATCAGGCTCAGTCAGACACCATACAATCAGATCACATAATTAGAGGTCTAGGTAAAGCTTACCGACACTACAGTAGGTCCACAATCGACTTGGGCAACCCGTGCAACCTTACAAGATATTTCAGAAAATTGGGCTTACACGCCTATGTGGACTACCCATGTGGGCCCATACGTCAGTGTGGCCCACACGACCCAAACTGGTATTGGCTGTGTGGATCACACAGTTTGGCCCATAATTCCCTACGTCCATGTGGCTTACACGGCCCAATTGGTCGAGCTTGTGTGTCAAACACAACTTCATCTGGCCATCACACAGACGTGTCGCGCATGCATGACCTGACACATCGGTCATACGACCGTGTCCCCTCACACGGCCTACAACATGGGCGACCACACGCTTGTGTGGCATTGACAGTTTACTTTTTCGGCTTTCGTCGAATCTTATTTTCTACGTCTTCGAGTACACACCTGGTGTTGATTCTCTGTGAAAGGTAACCCGAGCCTTCAAGAACCTATAGTTGACCAATATAACACTTAATTAATCATTTGATTTGTCATTTAAACAAAAACCCCCAAACGAAAAACTCGAGAGACTAATCCAATAACAATTCAAAAAACTCACCGCGACGGAAACGATAACAGCCGTCTCGACCCACTGAAATATCCGTTTACAACCTTCGAACAACACCTAAATGAGAGTAACACGAATCGTCATGTTAATCGCTTAATCAAAATACGACAGAACTAAGATGAAGCACCACTTATCGAACCAACATGATAAAACGCTGCACCAAAAAGAAAGGTTTTTCACTTAGCAAGGTAAACGATAAAGAAAAGAGTGAGGGAGAGGTGAAAATTCAGCGGTAAAATGGGTAAACAAATGTCAGAACGATGGAAGAAATTTTGGGGAAGAGAGAATAGAAATTTTGGATGAACCGATATTTGCAAAAAGATTTTGATAGAATCCCAAAATTCCTTAATTATCTCACCACTACTCCCACTAACCTCCAACTACTCAGAAACCCAATTTTATACAACTCTAGTCAAAATTTGGAGCAAAAACATCATCCATACTCACATAGGGATTCGAGCACAGGACCACCAGCATATTAAGACTCCACTTAACCACCAGACCAGTATGCCCATTCTGTCAATTATTTACCATCTTTTATTTAAAAGCCTAACAACCAAAGATTAGGCTACATTCATAAAATACCAAAATTTCCCATGTCAAGGCTGGAACTTGGGACCTCTCACACACACTCAGAACACTTAACCACTGAAGCAGATACACAGTTGTGTGTAACACATACACAAAAACAAAAATTAAATTTTTGGGGAATCACATCTTGGGTCAAACTAGAAAAATATAGAGCAATGTCTGGAGTCAGTAAAGTCATATCTCGAGACATGCCTACCATGTTTCACGATTTATAGTTTAAAAGTTTGAGGTCTCAAACTAGTAGAACCATGTCTCGCGATCTTGACCCCTGTGTCTCATGCTTTAAACTAATTTTTCACTAATTTAAATTTGATGTTTTATGTATCGAGACAAGGTTTCCATGTTTCCATGTCTTGAGACTTAGCACCTTATGTGTCGAGACAATCAAACCATGTCTTGAAACATAAAGCAGGAAATACAAGTTTTTGTTCTTAAGGTCATGTCTCGAGCCACTCACCTAGAATTGTAGAAATTAAGGAACCCAAGTCGTGCAATAGGACCTCTAAAAGCACTTAAACACACACAACATGCAACCAAACCAATTCAATCATATTTTGCATTTTAACAAATGTGAAAGTATTCAAAGATTCCCAAATTATCCATACCACGAAAAACATGCCGAAACCACATAAAATGTACTCAAGATAGGGAATTCACTAAGAGATCTAGGACATTCCCCAAAACTAGTTCAAAAGAAAGAAATTACAAATGATCAATAGATGTAGCTGAGACTCAAGAGCTTGAATGTCGTGAATACTTGAACCATTACTTGTAACATAACACCCTTTGCCCGATATGATCTTTAGGTCTGAGCTACAAAATGCTACATTTTATGTCTTATACTACAGTCAGTTAAGCAACATTTAATCATTAACATGTAATTATGTATCAATTACCTTCAACTTATGTTATACAATCATTCTTGGGTCTTATACTAGCTTACGAAAGGTCTTTTGTTAACCTGAGCATGAAATAAAACCAAATTGTAAAGTTTTAAAATTTCTGGGTAGATGTCACAACTTCAGAATTTTCACACTGTGATGTTACCAACACAATAAGTCACGTTGCCACTTCAAGCATATCAACGTTGCAACATCACTTATTGTCAACTGACGTTCCTATGTAGGAAGTTCATCATCGAGATGTGGTCCCTATTGTTTGGTCAAAATCTCATTTGGTACCTATTTCAAGCTTCTAAATCAATATTTTAATACATACATGATGGCTTTCACCATGAAATCAACCATAAACCATGCTAAAACTTAGCAAATCAAGTACATGAATATAAAAGAAAAATCAATCTTTAATATGGTACAAATCACATGAATATCAACTAAGCTTATTCAAAACATACACTCAATTAGTTACACCAAACTACTTCTTTTAAGTTCCAATTTATTTCTACCTATACCCTTTTTGAACTAGGAACATATATGTCCATAAATTTAACTAAACCATACATAGTTAACTTGTACATCAATCTTACATCCAATTATACAATTCCAATTCATTTAGCAACTTCAAAATCATTTATAACATTTAACATCTCATTTTTGTAAGTTCAAAATCATTCATATACTAGCATTAAACAATTTCTATCTCCCATCCTAAAAATCGGGTTAGAAGAAATTAGGTTAGTAAAACCTAAAATGTCACATTTTGATTTTTGAGTTAAGATTGTGAAATTATGACAAGTAAATTGATCTGTTTTAGTGGATAAGTGTTCTAGATATGTGCTTAAGGTCTTGTGTTCAAATCTCTTCCCTTAAATTTTTAGTAATTTTGTTGAAACCCCTATCTTTAATCATCTGCCATAAATATTATTTTTGCTCAATTGATATTAAGAATGAGCCTACTAGTTTAGTGGAAATGTGTTAGCTTACCCTTAGGTCTTATGTCTGAATCTTGTTATGTGTAAATGTGAATTTTTTTTCTTTAAATTTTTAACAATCTAATATGGTTAAGGAGAAGACTTAGTTGGGTTAGTGGGGGGTTTTATTTTATTTTTTAAAATTATCCCAAAAGTATCTCTAAAATCCTCTCTTCACAACCATCGCTATCACTATCACATTCCCTTTCTCTCTCTCATTTTTCTCTGCTGAAACTTTGTTTTCTAGTTTTGGGGGTTTTCTCTTTTTTCATGTTTTTCTTTATCTTCCTTCTTGCTTTTTTTCTTTCATTTTTCTTATTATAGTTTATTTTCGTTCTCCACTTTTTGGTTTATTCTTCCATCATTCGTACAATTCTTGCAGAGTATCATTGGAATCGAGCATAAGTAAATCCGATATAAGTATTGTTAATTTTTAGGGTAATGATTTTAGTTCTGGGTATTTAGTTTTCCTTTTGATGCGTTACAAATTTTGTTAATTTTTAGTTTTGGTTTTTTTGATAGGAGAAGAACGTGAGGTGTTCAACGTTCTTCCAATGAATTTGGTATTTTAGGCTGCTATTTCTGTCAAGGGCAAGCGACTAATGTCTTAATGTAGAGTATGATACGTTTTATGAAGAATTGTTGATAGCGGATGATGCCAATTTAATGGTTTATTTTGCGTGAGTGTTAATGCTAAATGGTGAGTTTTCATTGACGTTTTAGGTACCAAAAACCTCGTGGGGGTGTTGTTGTCAAAATTGTCTTCAAGTATGTGATTTTAGCCCGAAAACGCATTTGAACTCAAAAAAAAACTCAAAAATAGAGGATGTTTTCAAAACTATTCTGTGTCACATGACCATATGACTGACTGTATGTCAGGCCGTGTGCACTACACAAGTGTGTGGTCGACCATATGCTAGGCCGTGTGGAGCACACGAGCATGTGCAACGAACGGGGAAGTTTGGTAGGCTGTGTAGGCCACACGAGCTTGTGTGATTACATAAGTAGATTAGGTAGGCCGTATGGGCCACATGGTGCTACTTTATTAGGTCGTGTAAGCCACACGGCCGTGTGAGCCCATTTTGTAATATCCCGAATTAGGGCCTAAATGGAATAGTGGTTTCGTGACCACAAATCCGAGATAGAAATAACTATTTTATAATTATTTTGATGTTTATGATATGATTGCATGATTGTGTTAAAATTTCGTGATGAAATCCTATGCCTAAAGTGCTTAAATTGAAATTAGAGACTAAATCGAATAATTTGCAAAACTTGAATTCTAAGAGTTTTTAGTATGAAATTGCTTTGGAATATTAATGAGGAGGTATTAAATAGTAATTTGACCAATTTCTAAGTCTATGGACAAAAATTGGACATGGATGGAATTTTTTTTGAAAGTTTAGTAGGAAGGGCATTTCGGTCATTTAGTTATTAAAATGAATTAAAAACAAAATTAAAAGCCAATTTTTGTCCATCTTCTTCATTAGGCCGAAATTTCAAGGGTTCTCCATATCTAGGGTTTGTTTCAAGCTTCCAAGCTCCATAGTAAGTGATTCCAAGCCCCGTTTTTAATGTTCTTTACGTTTTTGGAATCCTGGTAGCTCGATTAAGCTTATGCTAGCAATAATTCAACCTAGGGTTCATATTTGGAAAACTAACCATATGTGAAATTTGTGTATTTTGATGTTTTATGATAGAATATGAGGTTTTAAATTATGTTAGACAACCTGTACTACTCGGTTTTAAGTGAAAACGAGTAAAAGGGCTTAATCAGTAAAAATACCTAATAGTCATAAGTGCATGTTAGAGTGCGAATTTGATGTTGCTATAGAAGGGAAAAATGATCAGCATGTCATAAAACATAAGAATAAGTTAGAGTGCGAATTTGATGTTGCTATAGAAGGGAAAAATGATCAGCATGTCACAAAACATAAGAATAAGGGATGAAGTTTAATTCCCGAGCCTAAGGGCAAAAGTGTAATTATCAAAAGTTTAGGGGCAACAATTTAATTTTGCCAAAGTTCGTATTAAAGAATGTTTTGATGAATGTATGTATTAAATAAGATTAATTTGGCAATATAGATCAAGAGAAACGAGATTCAAGTTGCGATCGAGGGAAAAATAAAGTTTACGAAGAATAGGCTCGATTGCTAATATTTTGTATCGAGGTAAGTTCATGTGTAAATGTAGTAACATAATTTTCATTTTAAGCAATTTAATGTTGTTTATATGATATGATGCTTATTATTATCATGAAATGTTATGTTTTGTGGTTATTGTTGAATAATATGTAATTATGTGAATTACTTGATAAGTATGAACTATCACCAAAGTATCGATTTCGATATTCCGTGGGAGACGGCAAAGATGTGTAATCGAGGAAAAAGCCCATTTGAACCTTGGGAATAGATTAGAATACAAGTGACATGTCACTAGGATATTTGAGTTTCGAACTCGTTGAGTTGAGTCCGAGTTCGTGAGACGTAACTAGGCATCCGAACTTGTTGAGTTGAGTTCGAGTTCACTTATGGATGCGAACGCCCGAGCTCATTGAGTTGAGTCCGAGTTCACTTATGGGCGGGTTACATGGTATCTTGGCTACATAATTTTCGCAAGCTATTGAGTTTGTCTAGCTGCGGGTATGGCATTTACGTTCATGAAATCCGTGTATTCGAATTATATTCCGATGTGTTCAACAGGTGAATCTTAAGTGAATGAGAAGAATGCCTAAAACGAAGGTGATATATTGGTAAGTGTGGTGAATGAGAAAATTTGACAGGTATGTGCTTAAATCCTCGGGTTGAGAACTTGGTATGATGAAATCGTTGAAGGATATTAAATGCAAACGAAACACGAATGTCTTGATGTTGTTTATGCAAATGATGTTTTATGTGGAATTGCATGATTATGTTACTTGCTATTTGCATGTAAACTTACTAAGCATTTATGCTTACCCCCTCCTTTTTATTCATTGTAGTTGTTGACAAGCCGGCTTGAGAATTAGGATAGGTCAAAGACTCGTTCACATTATCCGAAGGCCCAAATTGGTAAAATGGCTTGTGTATTTTGAATGTGGCATGTATGGCAAAATACTCACTTTGTGTAAATGATTTTATGACACGGTTATGGTTTGGTAAGAAAAGGGTTTGTGAATGATTAGCCATTGAAATGGCCAATCTAAATCATATTTGATGCCGTGTATGTTTAAAATGCTATTTAGTCCATGGAAATCTATAGTAAAGTGAAATTTGTTATAAAATAGAATAATGTTGTAGCAATGATGTGAATTTGAAAAATCACTAAAAATATTAGAAATTGACTTAAATGATGAATAAGTTAAGGAATCTAAGCTTAATGAGTCTATTTTCATATGGATTGAACAAAACAGGTATATGAATTATATTTTATGAGATATTTGAATTTTTGTGAAATAGGGCCAGAGTGATTTCTAGATCCCCTATTTTGACTTTAACAAATCACCATAAATTGTAAAAAAATAATTAGAAGTCATTATTTATATTTAAAGATTCCTTATTGAGTCTAGTTTTAAGAGAAATAAACGGTATAGTCATTAAAAGTTTTTACAGAGAGAAATCTGATTTGTAATACACAGAGGTCAGAGAAGTCGAACCCTGAAATAGGGGAGACTTTAACTAATAAAATGTACTAATTGGCTTGACAAAAAATTCTAGGAAAAAATTAGCAGATAGATATATGAGTTTAGTTTCAGGAAAAATTTACAGAATTGGATTTCAGGTTTTGTAACTCAGGATATGAATTTTTAAGCGACTATAACGTAGATTGCCAGCTTGTCTGGAAGTTTTAAAAAAGAAATTGTTTGAGCTGTATAAGTAATGAATTAAGTCTGTTAACACCTCGTATTCGACTCCAGTGACGGTATCGGGTATGGGGCATTACATTTGGTGGTATCAGAGCAGGTTTAGTCGGTTCTCGGACTAATGTGTTGTATGTACGGGTTTTGCTATACAAGCCATATATATATTGTGATAGTGTGACGACTTCTGAACTTTTAAATGATTTTTTTATAGTAAATGGATCTCGATCCAGTTGCGGCTGATTATGTAGAGAGTAATGCACCAGCTCCGGCTGAAGGGGCGGTGCCAACTGAAAATCCACCTCCTACTGTTGGTCAAGTAGGAGGAGAAAGGGCTCAGGAAGCCTTTCTCCAGATTATGAATGCCTGGTATACTGAGTTCGTTCGTACGAACCCGAATGCACAACCTCCCCCACCTCCCCCGATTCCTCAACCTGTACCCCCGATGTCTCAAGGCGTAGATCTGATGAAATTTCACAGAACTCCAGCTGACAGAATCTGTAAGCAAGGGGCCGAAGAATTCAGGGCAAATACTAATGATGATGCCTAGAAAGCAAAGTTTTGGCTTGAGAATTCTATTCGGGTATTTGATGAATTGTCTTGTACACTTAAGGAATGCTTGAAATGTGCTATATCATTGTTGAGGGATTCAGCTTATCATTGGTGGAAGACATTGACTTCAGTAGTACCGAAAGAGAAAGTAACTTGGGAGTTCTTTCAAGAAGAATTTCGAAAGAAATACATCAGTGAAAGATTTTTTGATCAAAAGCGTAAAGAGTTTCTTGAATTGAAGCAGGGAAACATGACAGTTACTAAATACAAAAGGGAGTTCGTCAAGTTGAGTAAGTATGCTAGAGAATATATTCCTACAGAGGCTAAAATGTGCAGACGATTTGAAGACGGACTCAATGAAGGCATCAAAGTATTTTTTGGGATTCTTGAATTGGAAGAAATGGTAGTACTGGTTGATCGAGCTTGCAAGGCTGAAGAACTACTTAAAGAGAAGAAAAAAGTAGAGGCTGAGACTAGAAATTGGAAAAAAAGACCGACGAGCAGTTCATTCTCACAGCAATCTAGAAAATCTAGAAATATGAATCCTCGTTCACAGGTTTCGGCTGGAAAATCATATGGAAATTTTAAGAAGCAAAATATAGGTCCTAAATCTCAGGCTACTTCTACGGCTAGTGTGGGAAATACGAGATTTGTTAAGCCCGAGTGCCAGCTGTGTGGCAGAAATCATTTTGGCCCATGTAGAGCGAATGAATGTTTTCAGTGTGGTTCTCCGGATCATTTTATTAGAGACTGCCCATAGAGAGTCGAGAAAGAAAAATTTCAGAGTGTAAAAGCTAGTGGTGTAGACTCGAGGGGAAGATATTCGAGAAAAGCTGGAAATAAAACAAGCAGCAAGAATGTAGCCAGAGATTCAACAGCTAAATCTGAAGCAAGGGCTCCAGCTAGAACTTATGCTATAAAGGCATGTGAAGATGTTTCATCACCTGATGTGATTACTGGTATATTTTCTCTTTATGATATTAATGTTATTGCTTTGATTGATCCCAGTTCTACTCATTCATATGTGTGCATGAAATTGGTGTCTAGTATGAATATACCTGTTGAGAACACATAATTTATGATTAGAGTGTCGAATCCGTTAGGCAAATGTGTGATAGTTGATAAAGTATGCAAGAAATGCCCTTTAATGATTCGGGGTCATTACTTTCCGGCCAACTTGATGTTGTTGCCGTTTGATGAATTTGATGTTATTTTGGGTATGGATTGGTTGACATTGCATGATGCTATAGTAAATTGCAAAGAAAAGGTAATTGAATTAAAGTGTGAAAGTGGTGAAATTCTGTGGGTTGAACCAGACAAATTAGAGGCATTATCTAGTATGATTTCTTCGATGTCGGCTCAGAGATATTTGAGAAAGGGTTATGAAGCTTATTTGGCGTATGTAATTAATACAAAAGAAATTGTAAAGAAAGTTGAATCAGTGCCGGTTGTGTGTGAATTTGCGAATGTATTTCCAGAAGAATTGCCGGATTTGCCTCCAGTCAGGGAAGTAGAATTTGGTATTGATTTGATACTGGGAACAGCTCCGATCTAGATTGCTCCGTATAGAATGGCACCAGCAGAGTTGAAAGAATTAAAGTCGCAGTTGCAAGAGTTGACTGATAAAGGATTTGTGAGATCGAGTTTTTCACCCTAGGGTGGTTCCGTGTTATTTGTGAAAAAGAAGGATGGTTCTGTGAGATTGTGTGTTGACTATCGGCAATTAAACAAGGTGACAATCAAAAACAAGTATCGGTTGCCAATAATTGATGATTTGTTTGATCATCTAAAAGGAGCGACATGGTTTTCAAAGATTGACTTGAGATCTGGGTACTACCAACTGCGAGTAAAAGAGTCGGATGTGCCTAAAACTGCTTTAGAACAAGATACGGTCACTATGAATTTTTAGTTATGCCATTCAAGTTGACAAATGCTCCTGCTGTGTTTATGGATTTAATGAATCGTATATTTTGGCCATCCTTGGACAAATTTTTTGTGGTGTTTATAGATGACATCTTAATTTATTCAAAAGATGAGATAGAGCATGCTGAGCACTTGAGGATAGTTTTGCAAACTTTAAGAGATAAGAAGCTGTATACTAAGTTTAGTAAAAGTGAATTTTGGCTTCGGGAAGTTGGATTTTTAGGTCACATTGTTTCAGGTGATGGTATACGGGTTGATCCTAGTAAAATTTCAGCCATTGTTGATTGAAAACCACCGAAAAATGTAATCGAGGTTAGAAGTTTCTTGGGGCTAGCTGGGTATTATCGGCGGTTTGTAAATGGATTTTCTATAATTGCTGCTCCTATGACTAGACTACTCCGAAAGGATGTTAAATTTGAATGGACGGAAGAATGTCAACAGAGTTTTGAAGAATTGAAAAAGTTATTAACTGAAGCACCAGTATTGGTACAACCCAAATCAGGTAAAGAATTTGTGGTGTATAGTGATGCTTCTCGAAATGGCTTAGGATGTGTACTTATGCAAGAAGGAAAAGTGGTGGCTTATGCTTCGACACAGTTAAAATCTCACGAAAGGAATTATTCGACTCATGATTTGGAATTGGTTGCTATAGTGTTTGGTTTGAAGATTTGGCGACATTATCTGTATGGTGAAAAGTGCCGAGTATATACCGACCACAAAAGTCTTAAGTACTTGATGTCACAGAAAGACTTGAATTTGAGACAGCGAAGATGGTTGGAGTTGTTGAAAGATTACGAGCTTGTTATTGACTATCATCTGAGAAAAGCGAATATGGTTGTCGATGCTTTGAGCAGAAAGTTGTTATTTGCTTTGAAAGCTATGAACACTCAGTTAAAGGTATCAGATGATGGTTCGATTCTAGCAGAGTTAAGAGCAAGACCGATGTTTTTACAAGAGATTTGTGAAGCTCAAAAAAATGATCAAGATTTGCAAGCCAAGAGAAAGCAGTGTGAAGCTGATACGGGATCAGATTTCAGAATCGGTTCTGATGGTTGCTTAATGTTTAAAAACCAGATTTGTATACTGAAAAATGATGAGTTTATTAAAAAGATTTTGCATGAAGCACATAATGGTTGTTTGGCGGTTCAACCGGACAGTACGAAAATGTATAATGACTTGAAGAAAATGTACTGGTGGAGTGGAATGAAAAGAGATATTTCTGAGTTTGTATCAAAGTTCTTAGTTTTTCAACAAGTGAAAGCTGAACACAAGTACCTTCGGGATTACTCCTGCCTATCATGGTTCCTGAATGGAAATGGGATTGGATTACTATGGATTTTGTATCAGGGTTTCCGTTAACTCCAGGGAAGAAAAATGACATCTGAGTAATAGTTGACAGACTGACTAAATTGGCTTATTTTATTCCGATACGTACGGATTATTCTCTTAATAAGTTGGCTGAATTGTAAATCCGTGAGATTTTTAGACTTCATAGAATACCTTTGTCAATCATTTCGGATAGAGATCCAAGATTTACTTCACGGTTTTGGCAAAAGTTGCAAGTGGCATAACGTACGAAGTTAAATTTCAGCACTGCCTTTCATCCACAAACTGATGGACAATCAGAGAGAGTAATTCAGATTCTTGAAGACATGCTTAGATGTTGCATATTGGAATTTAAAAGTAGGTGGCAAAGGTACTTACCGTTTGTAGAATTTGCTTATAATAATAGTTATCAAATGAGTTTGAAGATGGCACCTTATGAAGCATTGTATGGTCGTAAATGTCGGACACCATTGCATTGGACTGAACTCAAGGAAAATCAGATTTATGGAGTTGATCTAATAAAAGAAACCGAAGAAAAGGTGAAAGTGATTCGAGATTGTTTGAAAGCTGCTTCAGATAGACATAAATCTTATGCAGATTTCAAACAAAAGGAAATCGAGTTTCAAGTTGGTGATAAGGTATTTTTGAAAGTGTCTCCATGGAAGAAAGTTCTTAGATTTGGACGGAAGGGCAAGTTAAGTTTGCATTTTATTAGACCGTATGAAGTAATTGAAAGAATCGGACTAGTAGCTTATCGGTTAGTATTGCCATCTGAATTACAGAGTATGCATGATATTTTCCACGTATCTATGCTACGCCGGTATCGTTTGGATCCTTCACATATAATTTCACCGATAGAAGTTGAGCTACGACTGGATATGACTTACGAAGAAGAACCGATTAAGATTTTAGCCTGAGAAAGTCAAACAACTAAAAAATAAAAGTGTCGATCTCGTGAAAGTATTGTGGTAAAAGCACGGGGTAGAAGAGACTACATGGGAACCTAAGGAAACTATGAGAAACCAATGCCCACACCTGTTTACCAGTAAGATTTTCGAGGACGAAAATCCTTAAAGGGAGAGTTGTAATATCCCGAATTAGGGCCTAAACGGAATAGTGGTTTCGTGACCACAAATTTGAGATAGAAATAACTATTTTATAATTATTTTGATGTTTATGATATGATTGCATGATTGTGTGAAAATTTCGTGATGAAATCCTATGCCTAAAGTGCTTAAATTGAAATTAGGGACTAAATCGAATAATTTGCAAAACTTGCATTATTGGGAGTTTTTAGTATGAAATTGCTTTGGAATATTAATGAGTAGGTCTTAAATAGAAATTTGACCAATTTCTAAGTCTATGGACAAAAATTGGACATGGATGGAATTTTTTTGAAAGTTTAGAAGGAAGGGCATTTTGGTCATTTAGTTATTAAAATGAATTAAAAACAAAATTAAAAGCCAATTTTTGTCCATCTTCTTCATTAGGCTGAAATTTCAAGGGTTCTCCATAGCTAGGGTTTGTTTCAAGCATCCAAGCTCCATAGTAAGTGATTCCAAGCCCCGTTTTTAATGTTCTTTACGTTTTTGGAATCCCGGTAGCTCAATTAAGCTTATGCTAGCAATAATTCAACCTAAAGTTCATATTTGGGATGCGAACACCCGAGCTTGTTGAGTTGAGTCCGAGTTCACTTATGGGCGGGTTACATGGTAGCTTGGCTACATAAGTTTCGCAAGCTATTGAGTTTGTCTAGCTGCGGGTATGGCACTTACATTCATGAAATCCGCGTATTCGAATTATATTCCGATGTGTTCAACAGGTGAATCTTAAGTGAATGAGAAGAATGCCTAAAACGAAGGTGATATATTGGTAAGTGTGGTGAATGAGAAAATTTGACAGGTATGTGCTTAAATCCTCGGGTTGAGAACTTGGTATGATGAAATCGTAGAAGGATATTAAATGCAAACGAAACACGAATGTCTTGATGTTGTTTATGCAAATGATGTTTTATGTGGAATTGCATGATTATGTTACTTGATATTTGCATGTGAACTTACTAAGCATTTATGCTTACCCCCTCCTTTTCATTCATTGTAGTTGTTGACAAGTCGGCTTGAGAATCGGGATAGGTCGAAGACTCGTTCACACTATTCGAAGGCCCAAATTGGTAAAATGGCTTGTGTATTTTGAATGTGGCATGTATGGAAAAATACTCACTTTGTGTAAATGATTTTATGACATGGTTATGGTTTGGTAAGAAAAGGGTTTGTGAATGATTAGCCATTGGAATGGCCAATCTAAATCATATTTGATGCCATGTATGCTTAAAATGCTATTTAGTCCATGGAAATCTATAGTAAAGTGAAATTTGTTATAAAACAGAATATTGCTATAGCAATGATGTGAATTTGAAAAATCACTAAAAATAGTAGAAATTGACTTAAATGATGAATAAGTTAAGGAATCTAAGCTTAATGAGTCTATTTTCATATGGATTGGACAAAACAGGTATATGAATTATATTTTATGAGATATTTGAATTTTGTGAAACAGGGCCAGAGTGATTTCTGGATCCCCTGTTCTGACTTTAAGAATTCACCATAAATTTTAAAAAAATAATTAGAAGTCATTCTTTATATATAAAGATTCCTTATTGAGTCTAGTTTTAAGAGAAACAAACAGAATAGTCATTAAAATTTTGTACAGAGAGAAATCTGATTCGTAATACACAGAGGTCAGAGAAGTTGAACCCTAAAACAGGGGAGACTTTAGCTAATAAACTATACTAATTGGCCTGACCAAAAATTCTAGAAAACAATTACTAGATAGATATATGAGTGTAGTTTCAGGAAAAATTTACAGAATTGGATTTCGAGTTTTGGAACTCGAGATATGAATTTTTAAGCCACTATAATGCAGATTTCCAGCTTGTCTGGAAGTTTTAAAGAATAAATTGTTTGAGCTGTATAAGTAATGAATTAAGCCCGTTAACACCTCGTATTCGACTCCGGCGACGGTCTCGGGTATGAGGCATTACACATTTTTCCGAAAATTTCCACTCAAGACTTTTTTGACTTAGAAATGTGTAATTAGATCTTTCGTTGGGTTTTTTTGGCTTAAATAAGACTCGAAATGTGATTTCTATCAGTTTGTGATATGGTTAAGGTAGGTGAAACATTTTTGTACGGTCGGTGTTTTGATAACTTTGAAAGAAGAATTACGTGAAAAAAAACATCAATGAAAATTGTATGTAGAATAACCGTAAGCGAAGTAATTTGGTATGATATGATATGTATAAGTTTTGTGTTGTGTTATGCTCTGTAAAATATATGTTTAGGATTGCATGGCATACAACCTATATGAAATGTATTTATGTTAACACGATTTTGAATATGCATTGGGGTGGGTTTTGATATGATGAAGGAAGTGTTCTCTAGCAGTTTTACTGTAATTATGGCGATTAAACCGCAATATCTATTTGGGAGCTCAACAACACCATTATGAGTGGCATACCACCACGACCAGGTGTGATTGGATGGATGGACTCTTGAATTCCTAATTGGTGTGATTGGTTGGATGGAGTTGGTGTGTAGCGGATGGGGATAGGATTTGTGTCTGCATTTGTATCCGAATATGAATACGCATATATATCTTATTATGCACATACATCTGATCTGTATAAGAGAATGTGTTTGAGATTATGATTCTAAAATTGTGAAATTCTATTCTCATATATGATTACGAAAATATAACATTTGGATGTGTTATATGGCGCTGAAAATATGACCTTCTGATCTGGTATATGTTTTTGGAAATGTGAGATTTTGATATGATAACTGTATAAGTGTACTTTATAAGTAAAATTTTGTGATGACATTTTCATTTGTGCACGTTATAAGTAAAAATTTTGTTTGTGGGCCAAGTTAGACACTAGGCCACTAGCTCACCCATTTGTTTAATATGTTTCAGGTGACATTCAGACTTAGGACTGGACAGAATGCGGAGCTCAGATTGGTTTTCACATAAAATGGCCTGTTTTGAATTTCTGGACTCAGTTTTCGAATTTGGTTTTGTTCTTTTTTTTGGGGGGGGGGCTTTGTTTGGTTTTTGCTTTATTCGTTGGAATTTAATATTTTCGTACGTAAAACTGCAAATCACACCAATTAACAAATTAGATTTCAGTTTTTAAACCTAAAACTCTAAAAATTTTCCACTGCAAATGAAGTAATCACTTAAGTGTTTTCTATAATTAAATATATGGTTTTTAACAAACGTTTGTCTTAGTACTGGAAATGAACTGGTAGCATTAGTACATCACAATAATATAAAATAAGTCATTCATTAGTATCTAATTTAATTCTAATTCACTTCACAATTTGTACTTTTAATTTTTAAAATTACACATTTACCCTAAATTTTTACAGTTTTTACAATTTAGTTCCTATTTAATTAACCCATCAATTGAGCTAAATTTTCTCAATTAACACTTCATCTAATCATTTTAGGCTACCACACACCTTTGATGTTCAGAATTTTAGCACAAAACCCTAATTCTTAACATTTTCACAATTAGGTCCTAAAATCAATATCGTTCAAAATCACATAATAAAATAATCATATAATAAAATTAAAGCTTCAAATCCATGTTAATTCATCATAACCTTCCAACACTTATCCATGGTAACTTTCAAAATCACTCATAAAATAAAAAAAAACTAATGAATTAAATAGTTGGACCTAGTTGTAAAAGTATCAAAATCACAAAAATAACAAGAAATAATCAAGAATTGAACTTATTTGTAGCAAGAATATGAAAAACCAGCTTAGAGAGACTCTTTAATGGTGTTTTTGGCTGAAGAAAAATGAAGAAATGTCTAGAGATTCAATTTAGTCCACTTTTATCTATTAAATTTTGTTTCTTTTCCAATTTTGCCCTTTGTTCACACTAGTTTTGTTATTTTCTTCTTCACACATGCCGTCCAGCCTATTCCATGGGTGTCTAATTACCATTTTGGTCCTCCCTTGCCTACCACTTAAGCTATTTAATCCCATTTCTTTAATTGACAAGTTTTGTACCTTTTTCACTTTAGTCCCTTTTTAACTAATTAACTATCAAAACGTTAGAATTTTCTAACGAAATTTTAATATGAACTCACTAATACTCTGTAAATATTTATAAAAATATTTGCAACTAGATTTTTGACCTCGAGGTCTCGTTTCCTTGTTTTCGAGGCTAATTAACCTAATAATTATTTCTAAGCACAAATCTCTATTTCATAGATTTTCTAAATTCATGATTGGCTCATAAACTCTAAATAATAAAATTTTCAAACTCACTTGTCGAATTTTAGTGATCTTGAACCACTGTTTCTAACACCACTGAAAATTGGTTTGTTACGACTCTCCTTCCTTTAGAAAATTTCTTCTTCGAAATTTGTTACCTGAGATTAAGTTCGGATACTGTGATCTCATTGATTCTTCTGTTTCCCAGGTTGCCTCCTCCGAACCATGACGATGCCATAACACTTTAACTAATGGTACTCGTTTATTCCGTAATTCTTTAACTTCTCGAGCTAAAATTTTTGCCGGTTCTTCTGAATAAGTCATTTCCGATTGAAGTTCAATTTCAGTGTGAGGAATCACATGTGAAGGATCTGATATGTACCATCTCAGCATGGATACATAGATCACATTATGAATTTTCTCAAGCTTCGAAGGTAAAGCTAATCGATAAGCCACAGGGCCTATTCTTTCAACTATCTCATATGGTCCAATAAATCTTGGACTTAGTTTCCCTTTTCTGCCAAATCGTAACACTTTCTTCCACGGTGAAACTTTTAAGAACACTCAATCACCAACTGTGTAACACCCCCTACCCATATCCGTCATCAGAATAGGGTACGAGGCTTTACCAGAGCTTATCAAAACATTATTAATTAGGGAAAAAGTAAAACAAAGTAAACATGTAATATTTAATAAATTCGTATAACAGGGTAATTAACTTACCGCTTCTCTATATTCAACATAATTATGCAAAGCATAATTATTCAAATTGATCATGAGCCCTAATACAAATTCTTATCACATTGTTGGTCATATAATTCATATAAATATCAAGAAACATGTATGGGCTCAACTTTTATTAAATTTCTCATATGCATATACTTTTACACATTATTTATTCACATAACTTATAACAATCATTTCTATGTATTTTGAATACGCTTTCATAACAATTTGTCTTGATTTCAGACTATCTCACATTGGAGCTATACTCATCAAATCATTTGAAATACTATCTTCATACAAATAGTACACTTGAGTTGCACAATTCTATAATTATGAATGAACACATTTATAAAATATATTTCATGTTCATATATCATAGTCTCATGTCTCCATATATCAAATATATAACCATCATTTTCTTGTGTTTCAGATAAATACATATAACTATACATAAGCATGCCATTCACTATTTCTTCCTGTCTATCACAATTTCAAATGACAGATTCATGTGAATGAGCTCAATAATAACCATGAAAATACTTATCACATTCTTTCACACATATTCCACTTATAATATATATATTTTTATATTTGGTTTGACATTTACTAAGTAATATCGGATATTCATTTATTAGGCAATATCAAATATTCAAATTATTCTTTAACATATATAACATTTAATTCAAACATGAATTTATACCATTTTTCATTTTAACAAAGTTTAACATTTACCAAATATAAAGCATGTGATCAATTTATGCATAAGTCACTCACATATTTTCCTCCTCCTCCTCTCCATTCCACATCCTTAATGTATATAACACACTTGTAAGTAACATTATCTATAACTTTTACTATTTACTTATATGAATATTCAAGCTGTCCATCTGTTTCATAGTCACTAAATTATTTTTATCTTGAGGTACAGAACTCCAAATTAAGATCCACTAATTTTCCCTAAAACTAGACTCAAGTATCTTCCTACCATAAATTTTTAGAATTTTTGGTTTAACCAATAAGTACAGTTTATTCTTTAAAGTCACCCCTGTTTTGCTATCTGATAGTTCCAACCCTTCTTCACTAAAAATTAATTATCTCCTCGTACGACATTCAAATAATGTTACTGTTTATTTCTATTGAAAATAAAATCATTCAGGATTCTAAACATATAATTTTAAGCCCTTAATTATTTTTCTTCAATTTTTGATGATTTTCCAAAGTCAAAACAGGGGAACTCAAAATCATTCTGACCTTGTCTCATAAAATTCATTATATCTCATGATTTACAATTCCATTCTTACATCGTTTCTTCTATAAGAAACTAAACTCAATAAGAGTTAATTTAATATTTTATTCATCCTTTAATTCGATTTCTACAATTTTTGGTGATTTTTTAAAGTTGGACTACTGACTACTGCTGCTGTCCAAAAAAATTTTAGTGCAAAATGTTGATTTCCATTTTACTCAAAATTTCACAGTTCATACAATTCAGTCCTTGCTGAATTATCCTTTCAATTGACCTAATTTTTCTCAATTAATGCTTTAGTCTATCATTTTAAACTACTTCATAACCCCAGAAAATCAGAACTTTAGCATTAGACCTTAATTCCAAACTATTTCATAATTAGGTCCTAAAATCAATTTCCATCAATTTTACTTGATAAAATCATCATACATCAAAATTAAATCTTCAATTCTATATTTATTCATCATATGCTTCCAGCACTGATCCATATAAACTTTAAAAATTAGCCATGGAATTAAAAACTAATGACATAGTAAGTTGGTCCCAATTGTAAAAGTCCAAAATCTTAGAAATTTCAAGGAGAAAGCAATAATTAAACTTACATGAAGCTAGAGTATGAAAACCAGCTTGAACCCTCTTCCATGGCTATTTTTCAGCTGATGAAAATGAAGAGAAATGAAGAGAATTCTAGATATTCCATTCTAGTCCCCTTTTTATTTAGTAAATTTTGTTATTTTCCCATTTTGCCCTTATTTCCTCAATTTTCCTAATTTTTCTCTGCTGGTGTGGCCCAAAGTATCTCCTTTAGGCTTATTTGCACTTTAGGTCCTTCCGCATTCGACAATTGAGCTATTTAATCCTACTAGCAACTTTTACACCTTTTTCAATTTAGTCATTTTTATTTAATTAATCACCCAAACATCAAAATTTTCTAACGAAATTTTAATACTACCTTATTGACACTCCGTAAATATTTATAAAAATATTTATGGCTAGGTTTATAACACCAAGATCTCGATACTTTTTTTCTTAATTTCTTGACCAAATACATCTTTATAAAACACAATTTACTATTTCAAAAATCTTATAAAAGCTACATTTGACTCATAAATATTAAGTAATATAATCTACGAGTTCATTTTTCAGATTTGGTGGTCTCGAACCACTATTTTCAACATCGCTGAAATTTGGGCTATTACAAATCGCAAATTCTATATCTTTTCCTTTCAAATCTGTATATGATTTCTGATGGTCTGAAGTAAAGAATATCATTTTTCAAATCCGAATTATTTGGAACACAAATTATGTTGCGATAATATAACATACCGTTATCATCAATGGTATACTTTGAAATCAAATTGTTCCGAACCATTTGTCTTTTCAACACTAATTTCAGATCATCATCTTGCAACTCCCAAATCCATTGAAGGAACAAAGGTTTTGCTTTCAACTCTGCTAGTACAGAACCGTCTTCATTATGAAACAAATGAGTGTTCATCACCCGAAGTGCAAACAAAGACGACTTTTGGCTGAGTGCATCTGTAACCACATTAGCTTTCCCTGGGTGATAGTCAATAACCAGATCATAATCCTTTAGTAGCTGTAGCCACCGTCTCTGTCTCAAATTTAGCTCCTTCTAAGTCATTAAATACTTTAAACTCTTATGGTTTGTGTACACATAACACTTCTCACCATATAAATAGTGTCTCCAAATTTTCAAAGAAAAAACAGTTGCAGTCAATTCTAGATCATGTGTATGATAATTCCTTTGTTGCGGTTTTAACTGCCGAGAAGCATAGGCTACTACTTTTCCTAACTATATCAATACACAACTCAAACCATTCATAGACGCGTCATTGTACACAACATACGGAACTCCAGATTCTAGTTGAGTCAAAACTGGAGCCTTTATCAACATCTTCTTCAACTGATCAAAGCTCTGTTGACACTTATTAGACCACACAAATTCAACACTCTTCTGTAGTAATTTGGTCATCGGTGAAGCAATCATCGAGAAATTCTTAACAAAACGGCAGTAGTATCCTGCTAATCCCAAAAAACTTCATATTTCTGTTTTATTCTTTGGAATTTTCCAATTCACTACTGCAGATACTTTACTTGGATCCACTCGAATCCCTTCAGCTGACACAATATGACCCAGAAATCCAACCTCATGTAACCAAAATTCACATTTGCTGAACTTTGCATACAATTGCTTTTCTCTCAAAATCTGTAACACAATTATCAAGTGTTGTGTATACTCAGATTCTGTCTTGGAATAGATCAATATATCATCAATTAATACAACTACAAATCTATCCAAATAAGGCTAAAAAATCTTATTCATTAAATCCATAAAAGCAGCAGGAGTATTAGTCAAACCTAAAGGCATTACCAAAAACTCATAATAACCATACCGAGTTCTAAAAGCAGTCTTTGGGACATCACATTATTTAACTTTCAATTGATAATACCCAGATCTGAGGTCTATCTTCGAAAATACTGCAACACCTTTCAGCTGATCAAACAAATTATCAATACGTGGCAATGGATATTTGTTCTTAATTTTGATGTAACACCCCTTACCCATGTCTGACGCTGGGACAAGATATGAGGCATTACCAGACTTAAACACAAGCAAACATACAAAACTCGACCATAAAATTTTGTTCAAATTAAATTCATTCATACATATGCAAATTGTCCCTTATACTGGCCTACAACGCCAAAAACATACATCGGGAGTAGTTCAGGACTAAATTGAGAACTTTACAAAACTTCAGGAAAACTTAGAACAATTTTCATATAACAAGGGCACACGCCCGTGTAGAGATAGGAGAAATGCCCGTGTGCCCTCGACATGCCCGTGTCCTCAGGCCGTGTAACTATCTGTTTATGACATCAGCACCAAAATATAGTCACACGACTGTGTCACACGTCCGTGCGGCTAGACCGTGTGGTTAATTAAAATTTCATAATTTTTCATAAAATGGTGCAGACTTCACACGGCTTGGGCACACACCCATGTCTCAAAGTCGTGTCCCTCACACAGCCAAGACACACGCCTATGTCTTAGCCCGTTTGTTTATACTGGGCATTCTATTTTGCAAAACTAAAGTGCAGGGGACACACGGTCGGACTACACGTCCACGGGGGCAGACCGTTTGTCACATACAGCCTAGACACATGCCCATATGTCTACCTGTATGGACAAATTCTGGCTAATTTCCAAGCCATTTGCCACCCTTAAACACTCACATACGTAATCTCACTTCATGGCATGCAACATGGCACATTTGGTTACTCAAGCATTCACAATCATGATTAAATTATGTCTATAATGGCACATAGCACATACTCAAATTGACATACTTTATTAAAGCCTTCCATACCAATCTCATATTCAATCAATATTAATAACCTACTTTCAAGTTACCCATTTATACTATGAACATGGTCACACCTATTGGTCATAATCCATTCATCAAGCACATTGGCCATTTATCTTACATATCATGCACAAGCAACCACATCAAGCATAACACATTTGCATGCATACATAATTAATTAGAGTTACAACCCAATAATCAATATAAGCCACCTCTCATGGCTATATACAAAATAATCATAATACCATCATGAGCCAATACATTTGGCTAATCAATATGACACATATCACAAAATAACCAAGTCACCTATACATGTCATACTCAAAATACTTAAACCATATGTATACCAAAAGGATTAAATCAATAGTGTGATCCGAGCTCCGACATCTTTTGATCCCCGAGCTAGCTTGGTGACACTAAAAAAATAGAAAGGTAAAGGAGGTAAGCATTAAAGCTTGGTAAGTCCATATTACAAATAACATGCTATCTAAACAAGTATTTAACATATATTTAACATAATGAACATAAATTTGTATTTCATCAATTCACATAAACATACTCATCACATAAACAACCTTATCATAAGTTCATCATATACCAAGGCATTACTCATGAGTTCGGTATACACACCTGTACCAACTCGTGAAATAATCTCTTACTTATTCTTCTTATTGACTTACCCCTTGGGTCTTCTGTCAAGTTACTCGATAATTTACTAGTTGAACACTCAGAATACTATTGGATACACGAAAGGCTTGCACATAAGTGCCACATACGTAGCTAAAGCTACCTCATATCACATAACACATAAAAGCTTATTCTCAAACTGCTCACAGGTCTGGTCACACAAGCTGTCGGTCAACACGTAGCTACATAGGCTGCTTACACAAGCTGTCAGGTATCCACAACACATGTCGGACTACTCAGCCATCGGTAGGACATACAAGACCAGCACCCAGAACCACATAAGCATAAATCACATATCTCATGAGCTCATAAATCACATGGTTCCTAGTGACATGTCACTTGTATCCTAAAGTATTCCTAAGGTTCAAACGGGATTCTTCGATATCACATCTCTGTCAAGCTTGCTCGTAATGTCGATCTCAATGTTCATAATACCAATCATTACTCATGGAGCAATCAAAGCATAACTCATAATAACATTAAAGAATTTGAATTCACATAATACTCAAGCATAAAAAATATAGCATAACATCACATTATTTGTATATGAACTTACCTCGGTACAAAATGATGAAAACGAGCCTATCCTTCGTAAACCTTATTTTTCCCCCGATCAAGACCTGAATCACGTTTCTCTTAATCTATAATACCAAATTTAACTTGTTTATAACATACATTGTTTGAATCGACCCATAACCCATACTTTGGTAAAATTACCTTTTTATGCCTAACTTTTTACTTATTTACAAATTGGTCTTTAGGCTCGTAAAATGAAATGCATACATTTTCTTTGTTACCCAAGCCTAGCCAATTCATATTCCTACTCCTAGCAGCCCACATTTTTCCTTATTTCACATATTTACTACCTATTTTACAACTTTTACAAATAAGTCCTTTTTAGGTTTTTCATGCAATATCACTTTGTAAAAGATGTTTATCACAAATCAAACTTCCATATTCTTCCATTAAACATCAAAATACATGTATGTCATACATGGGTAAATTTTTAAACATAAACCCTACTTCAAAATAAGGGTAGAAATGGATAGATCATGCTTCAAAAGTCTAAAAAATGTAAAGAACATTAAAAATGGGCTTGGAGGTACTTACAATCAAGCTTGAAAAGTTGAAAAAATCCTAGCTATGGAGAGCATGAAAATTTAGACACTTAGGGAGGAAGATGGACATGAATTTTTACTTCTTTTCCCCTTTTTATTCTTTTAATTACCAAATGTCCAAAATGCCTTTAAGGCTTTTCTTTCAAAATTTTCCTATTCATGCCCATTTTTGTCCAAAATTTTAGAACTTGGTCCAATTACTATTTAAGGACCTCTAATTACTAATACATAGCAATTTCATGCTAAAAGCTTCTAGAACTCAAGTTTAGCAACTTATTCACTTGAGTCCCTAACATCAAATTGGACACTTTAGGCATAAAATTTCTTCTTAAAAATTTCACACAAACATGCAATCATATCATGGATCATCAAATAATCATAAAATAATTATTTCAACTTCGGATTTATGGTCTCAAAACTATTGTTCTGACTAAACCCTAATTCAGGTTGTTACATTTGACCTGGTTCAGCTGTCTGTAACCAATGCACAGTTTCAAAGATCCATCTTTCTTCTTCACAAATAAGAAAGGTGCATCCCAATATGACATACTCGGTTTGGTGAAACCTTTTTCTAATAACTCTTGCAACCGTGTCTTCAACTCTTTTAACTTAGCCGGTGTCATTCTATATGGTGTTATGGATATTGAAACTGTTCCCAGAATCACATCAATTACAAACTCAACTTCACACTCTGGTGGTAAACCCGACAATTCCTCAAGAAATACATCAGCAAACTCATTAACAACTAGTAACTATTTTAGCTTCGATTCAGAACCTCGAGTATCAAGAATGTAGGCTAAAAATGCCTCATTACCTTTCCACATTAACCTCTAAGCTGAAAAAGCTGAAATAATTCTAGCAGTTCCTTTCAGATTTCCAAACTCAACAATAATCATTTCACCTGTTTGACTTTTAAGATCAATCCATTTTTCTCTACAATTTACTACAGCATCATGCTTAGTTAGCCAATCCATTCCCAGAATAACATTAAATTCTTGAAAAGGAAATAGCATCAAATCAGCAGGGAATTCATAGCTTTTTATTTTCAGTGGACAGCCACGACACACTAGATTAACTATCACACTTTGACCTAATGGATCAGTGACTTGAATATCATAATCAGTAGGTTCAACAGAAAATTCCTTTTTTAATGCTAATGCACTGCAAACATAAGAATGTGTATACCCAGGGTCAATTAATGCATACACAGTAACATCGAAGAGATAAAATGTACCAACTATTACATCTGGAGCTGAAGCTTCCTCTCTCGCTTGGATGGCATAAGTATGTGCAAGTGCCCGAGCTGCTGACCGAACAGCAGAATCTCTCATACCTGAACGAGCAGTCCTAGTCGCATTGCTTTGGCTTGAACGTCTTCTTCTTTGGGGAGTAACTAATTGCTTCTCTTTTTGTTCTCCCTCCTCTTTTAGCAATTGAGTACAATCTTGAATGAAATGATCAGTAGCCCCACACTTGTAACAAGCTCCTGTCTTGCCTCTACATTCACCCAAATGATTTTTCCTACAATATTTGCATCTAGGCCTAGGAGCATTCTCTACACTACTAACACTAGCTGTAGGTTTAATGGTTACCCCAAATTCTTGCTGAGTTGCTTCGTCCCTATTCGATCATTCCAGAATTGAAGTGGATTAGCTAAAATCATATCTAATAGTTTTAGCCTAAAATGTTGAAAATGACTTAGAGGAAATTCTCTTATAAGATTCTTTATTTCTTCTTTCCTGTTGCATTTTTCTATTATACACCTCTTCCAATTTCTAAGAACGATCTGACAGAAAAAAAATTATCGTATCTCTATGCCTTCAATCATCATTCTGATATCATCATATAGCCTTTCCTCAAATCGAATACACATTTCCTCCTCAGTTGGTATAATATCTCGAGCATATTTGCTGAGGTATACAAACTCCCTCTTATATTCAGCTATTGACCAATTTCCTTATCGCAAATCAAGGAATTCCCTTTCCTTTTTTATCTAAATACATTTTGCAAACATATCTCTTTTTAAACTCACTCTGGAAAATTCCCAAGTGATTTTCTCTTCTGGTACCGCAGCCTCTATAGTCTCCCACCAACTATAAGCTTCTTCTTTTAATAAAGAAACATCACATCTCAAATAATCATCTAGGGAACATGTTGTTTCTTTAAAAACTCTTACTATATTCTAGAGCCAATACTCAGCTTTGACGGAGTCATCATCTTATTTACCTCGAAATTCCTTAGCCCTAAAATTCTTGAGCTTTTTTATCGCAGAACACTTACTAGATTCAGTTACCGGAGGAGGTAGAAGAGTAACCGGGGTGCTACAACTAGTGCAGTAGGGGGAGGAGGTTGCTGAGCCTGATTTCTTTCATGCATCATCTCATTAAACCATATGTTCATAAATCCATAGAACCTATTCTTGAGTTTCTGTTCTTGTGTTGGAGAAATTGGAACACTATTACTGGTCCCATGCTCAGATGTTTGTATTCTACTATTAGCTTCATCACGTCCAGCATGTTCGGATCTATCAGACATCTTTACAATCTATAAGAAAACAAAGATTAGATCATATCATACACATCACACTATCACAGATTTATATGACATGTATTTCTAGACACTTTACACATTACATTCATTCCGAGAATCGACTAAACTGAAGCTCTGATACCAATAAATGTAGCACCTCTAACCCATATCTGTCACCAGAATAGGGTTACGAAGCATTACAGGAGTTTACAAAACAATCATAAATAAATCATGTTATTTATTATTCATTTTCCAAAACCAATCATATTGTCCCTTGAATAGGCCCTCGAGGCCCAATTTAAGGATTAGAAATGAGTTGAAACTAAATCGGGAACTCAGAGAATTTTTTAAAGAATTTTGAAATTTTTCCTTAGTGCAGGGCACACACTCCCATGTGGTCAAAGGACACACCCGTGTGACCCTTTGACATGGCCGTACTTCAGGCCGTGTCTTACCCCATATAACTCCCTAACTTAAGTCACACAGCCAGCCGCACACCCGTGTGCTAGGCCGTGTGGTCAATTTAATTTTTGAAAATTAGGTGCAGATTTCACACGGCCAGGTCACACGTCCATGTCTTAGACCGTGTACTTTATACGGCTGAGACATACACTTGTGTCTCTGCCCGTGTACTCAATTCTGAGCATTCTTTTTTTAAATTTTAAGATGCAAGGGACACACGGCTAGACTAGATGCCCATGTGACACACAACTGAGACACGTGCCCTTGTCTCTACCCGTGTGGACGAAAATAGGTCATTTTAAGGCCACTTTTTTCACTCTTTTTACTATCAACCTGCACAAAACACTTTCATAAACCAATATAATCCAACCAAGCAACCAATGCAAGCCAAAAATCAAGTTTTAAACCTAATGTGTCATTGCACAACTCATTTGCATAAACTTACCACAATAACTCCAATCATTAATTACTATAAGATACTACTAAATACATGCATACAAACATAAATATATATGTGCCACTCATAATCATATTACAAGTTTACATCCTTTCAATTCAACCCTATACATGCCATATAAACCTTAAGATGCATAACAAAATCTACCGGAGTGCACTGGATAGTGTGGCTTGATGTGTTGATGCGATCCTCCGATTTCACATCAATCTAAAAAGAATATGAAATGCACAAGAGTAAGCTTGTAGAAGCTTAGTAAGTTCATAGGCTTTAAGAATAAATCTTATTGAAAAAACTATAATAGACATTAAGAAAAATATTTCACTAACACTGCCTACAAATCACAACTTTAATTAAAAAATTCACTTGATTGAGCTCAATATCAATAATTTCTTAGATTTTCCCACAAATAATCTATATTTCACTTACCAATACTCGTCAAATTAGAGAATGTCTTATGGATTTGAGTACATCATTTTCTTAATGCCATAATCCAACTATGGTCTTACACAAATATTGCCATGGCCTTGCCATGGTCTTGCACTCGTAATGCCATAACCCAGTTACGATCTTATCATCAAGATGCCATAGCCCAGCTATGGTCTTACACATGTATGTACTGCCACGGTCCCACCATGGTCTTATGTACACGGTGCCATAACACAGTTATGGTCTTTTCACAAAAATGTCATAGCCCAAATATGGTCTTACATTTAAACTTTGCCATGGTCCAACCATGGTCTTATCTATCAATTCATCTTGTATCACGGAATGATCGTACTCAATCCTGCATTCCACTTAATTTGAACTTTCAATTCAATTTCCATATTTATACAATAATCATAATTCAATAACAAAAATATGAAATAATACATTATATCATTCCTAAATTAACAATTAATCAAGAAATTTTGACCGTTTGAACTTACCTAGGGTAGTTTGTAGAGGTTGTAGAAATTCAGGGACTAATCTGTTAATTTCTCTTTTCCACGTTTATCTCCGGGTTGTTGATCTATAATATAAAATTACTCATTCATTAGTGTCTAATTTAATTCTAATTCACTTGACAATTTATACGCTTTAATTTTTGAAATTACACATTTACCCCAAATTTTACAATTTTTACAATTTAGTTCCTGTTTAATTAACCTATCAATTGAGCTAATTTTTCTCAATTAACACTTTATCTAATTATTTTAGGCTACCACACAGCCTTTGATATTCAGAATTTTAGCACCAAACCTTAATAAAATAATCATATGATAAAATTAGAGCTTCAAATCCATGTTAATTTATCATAACCTTCCAGCACTTATCCATGGTAACTTTCAAAATCACTCATAAAATCAAAAACTAATGAATTAAATAGTTGGAACTAGTTGTAAAAGAATCAAAATCACAAAAACAACAAGAAATAATCAAGAATTGAACTTAATAATCAAGAATTGAACTTGTAGCAAGAATATGAAAAACCAACTTAGAGAGACTCTTTAATGGTGCTTTTGGCTGAAGAAAAATGAAGAAATGTCTAGAGATTCAATTTAGTCCACTTTTATCTATTAAATTTTGTTTATTTTCCAATTTTGCCCCTTGTTCACACTAGTTTTGTTATTTTCTTCTTCACACATGCCGCCCAGCCTATTTCATGGGTATCTAATTACCATTTTGGTCCTCCCTTGCTTACCACTTAAGCTATTTAATCCCATTTCTTTAATTGACAAGTTTTGGACCTTTTTCACTTTAGTCCCTTTTTAACTAATTAACTATCAAAACGTTAGAGTTTTCTAACGAAAATTTAATATTAACTCACTAATACTCCGTAAATATTTATAAAAATATTTACAACTGAATTTTTGACCTCGAGGTCTTGTTTCCTCATTTTCGAGGCTAATTAACCTAATAATTATTTTTAAGCACAAATCACTATTTCATAGCTTTTCTAAATTCATGATTGGCTCATAAAATCTAAATAATAAAATTTTCAAACTTACTTGTTGAATTTTAGTGATCTCAAATCACTGTTTCAGACACCACTGAAAATTGGGCTGTTACACCCTTTGGCTTAAATAAGACTCGAAATGTGATTTCTGTCAGTATGTTATATGGTTAAAGTATGTGAAACATTTTTGTACGATTGGTGTTTTGATAACTTTGAAAGCATAATTACATGTAAAAAACATATACGACATCTGTATGTAGAATAAACGTAAGGGAAGTAATTTGGTATGATATGATCTGTATAAGTTATGTGTTGTGGTATGCTCTGTAAAATATATGTTTGGGTATGCATGGCATACAACCCATATGAAATTTATTTATGTCAACACGATTTTGCATATGTACTCGGGTGGATTTTGATATGACGTATGAAGTGTTTTCTGGCAGTTTTATTGCAATTTTGGTGGTTAAACCACAATAACTTTCTGGCATCTTTGTTTTACAATTATGAGTGGCATACCACCATGACCTGGTGTGAGTGGATGGATGGAATCTTCAAGCTCTAATTGGTGTGATTAGTTGGAAGGAGTTGGTATGTAGCGGATGGGGGTAAGATCTGTGTCTGCATTTGTATCCGGATATAAATATGCATTTGTATCTAATTATGAACACATATCTGATTCAATATAAGAGAATGTGTTTGATATTATGATTATGAAATTGTGAAATTCTGTTATGATATATAATTATGAAAATATAACATTTGGATACGTTATATGGTTCTGAAAATATGACATTTTGATCTGGTATATGTTTCTGGAAATGTAACATTTTGATATGATAATTGTATAAGTGTACTTTATAAGTAAAATTCTTTGATGACATTTAAATTTGTGCATGTTATAATTAAAAATTTTGTTTGTGGGCCGAGTCACACACTAAGCTTCTAGCTAACCCGTTCGTTTAATATGTTTCAGGTTACTTTCAGATTTAGGATCGGATGGTGTGCAAGAGCTCGAATTGGTTTGCACATAAAATGGTCTAATTCAAATTTCCGGACTAGGTTTTCAAATTTGGTTTTGTTTTTGTTTAAATTGATTTTATGGAATGATTGAGTGGTTCTAAATGGTAATTAATCCATTTTAGTTTTGGTGGACGGTAATAGTTTAATAAACTAAGACTTTCTTAAATAATTATTATTAAATAAAATGTTAAAGTTATAAAATATAATAGATAAAAACAAAAAAAAAAGTGAAAGTGGTCATTGTCTTCTTTCTTTATTATTACCGGAACACCATTGTTGGAAGACTTGGGACTTCGGTCTTGGTTATTCTTTGATTCATGTAAGTGTAAATTAGCTTATTTTTCATCATTAGTATGTTTTTAAGTTAGTTAAAATGGTATTTATCTAGTGTTGGGACTAATTTATGAAATTGATAAAGTTTAGAAAAAAATGTTCATTGATGTTCTCGATGTTACTTGATATTTATGTTTTCGATTGAAGTAAAAGATAGGTTTTTAGGTATTTTTTAAAGTGGGTTTGAACGATTTTAAGATTAGGATTAAATAAATAGAATGTTGAAATTATTAGGTTTTCTTGAGAAGATTAGCATGAGTGAAGGTTGGTTTGGAGTAGTTAAAATTTGGTTCTTTGGGAAAAGGGGTTAATTTTAGAAATAACAATGTTTAGATCTTAGGAATCAAATTGAGTAACATGTAAAAGTTTGGGGCTAGTGTGTAAATATTGTAAATAAGAAATAAGATGTATTAAATTAAATATTATGTGAAATTGAGGTTGATAAAATGAAATAAATTATTTTATAGATCATGAACAAGTTGATAACTGGGAAAAGAGAAAGTTGCGGATTAGCCTATGAATTTTTGTTGTTTCTGCAGTTTAGCCCTTGTAAGTTCGTAGTCCTTAAATTCGAACTTTATTTATTTAATTAGTTTGATTATCCATTAATTTGATAATCGATAATATTTATTTGAATGATTTGTATTTTAAATGTAATGTTATTGAAATATATATATATATATATGAAAATGGTTATGGAGTGGATTTGATAAGCTATAAAAGTAACATATTTTAATCTCATTCTTAATGTGTTTTTGGATGATTAATTATGCAAAATATTGAATTTGATGCTCTTAATCCTTTAAATTCATGTTTCTATACTTAGGAGAGCATTTGGGAGATAAAGGAGCGAAAAGCAAGCCAAAATTAGACAAAAAGAGTTGTTTTCAAGATCCACGCAGGCTGGGCATTTGCACACAGGCTTGACACGCTCACACGGGCTAGCCACACGCCAATGTGCCAGCCCATGTCGATTTCGCACCCTACTTTCCAAATACGTGGAAATACCCAATTTTTAGGGTTTTTGAGTATTCTAAAATCTATAAATACCCATTAGAAGAATACATACGGGGGCAATTAGAGAAGATCAAAGAAAACACTAGAAGAACACCATTAGAATCAACTCGGAAGCAGATATCCATCAAGATCGAAGATCTCCTTTTAATTTCTTTCGAAGTTTTATTAAGTTTCTTTATGTCTTGTAGTTATTCTGACTTCGAGATGTTTCTATTAATGATTATGAACTAAATTTCCTAGATACATTGGTAAGATGAAACCTATGATGAACCCTTTTATTCAATTTCTATTTTTATGTGATAAATACTTGATTCTTGTTCTCAATTATGTATGCTTATTTCCTATTTTAATATTTCCGGGATATTAATTCATGTTTAATGTGCTTATTTCAGTGGAGGAAAAGTCCCTGTTTAATAGTAGATCTAGCATAATTGAGTGGAGTTGCATGCAATCCTAGAAATAGGACGACATAAATCTACTTGATTAGAGTCAAATCTAATAAGGGAATTCATAGATCGAGTTAATGCGACGATAGGGGTTTTAATTAGAAAGAGATTTCAATTAATCAACATAGAGTTAGTTTCTTACTTTCGAAAGAGATATTAACATAATTTAGGGATTTCTACTGATCAAGACACAAGTGAATAAATCATTTAGTTCAGATTCATAATAAAAGGTGAAGTCTAGGTGGATTCTTTCTTAGGTATTGTCTATCTCATTGGTTAATATTCAATTATTTCCTTGATTCATTCTTTGTTGTGTTCATAGTTAAATTAGGTTAGTAAATTTAGATTAAAACACATCTCTCCACATTGTTGGCTAAATAATAGAAAAACAACAATTACTAGTACTTTTAGTCCTCGTGGATACGATATTCCCTACTTACCATAGCTATATTATTGTTCGATAGGTGTGCCTACCTTTGTCGTATTTATAGTTAGTATAGTGACCATCAGGATTATAAAAATTAAATATAAAAGATTAATGTAATCTATTTAAATTATGAATTGAAAAATTGTAAAACAATATAATTATGTATGTGTTTGTTAGTTGGCACAACTCATTGTTGCACATCCAACTAGTACTAGGCACACATTTGATATCGTTGGTTTACCTGACTAGCATTGGGCACAACTTATTGTTGGTACATCCAACTAGCGTTGGGCACACATTTGATATAGTCGGTTTACCCGACTAGCACTGGGTGCAACTCATTGTTGATATATCCAACTAGTGCTGGGCACACATTTGATATCGTCGGTTTAGCCAACTAGCCCTTTGCTCAACTCATTTTCGCTATTTCCAACTAGTGCTGGGTAGACATTTGATATCATCAGTGTATTCGACTTGCATTGGGCACAAAACATTGTCGGTTTATTTGACTAATGTAGGGCATACCCATCGTCGATTTATCAAACTAGCGCTGGGCGTAAAACTTTGTTACGGTTTACCTATCGGGCACCAAGTGCCAATAAGAAGTTGATCCATGTTGATGATGTATAAATGATCCATTGAA
The DNA here is from genome assembly GCF_007990345.1 of Gossypium hirsutum. NCBI lineage: Eukaryota > Viridiplantae > Streptophyta > Magnoliopsida > Malvales > Malvaceae > Gossypium > Gossypium hirsutum. The sequence goes on from NC_053436.1 coordinate 90,408,430, forward strand.
AAAGGTTAAAAAGGATGTATTCGAAAGAATATCAACGAAAAGGTCGGTATCTCATCCTTCAATCTTCACTATTTAGGAAATATGTTTCGGGTGAGATTTGTATTACAAGTAGGAATATGAGATAAAGGTTTGACTAGTATAGTTTGGTGATGAATATAAATGCATTGTTGTAATTATACGTTTCATGAGTTTTTAAATATGTTAACTAGTTATGTTTGTGATGGGTTTAGAGAATAAAATGGATATATGAGTATTTTCTAGGTATTCGATATTATTTCATTAGATACATTGGGTAATCAAGGATTAACAGAATGAATATGAATATAAGTATGGAAGGTTACATGGCTATAATTTGTAAATTGAAAATTAATGTTGTGAAGAATTAATATAGGATTTGATGGTGGTGAATTAAGTGTTGAATGGAATTTGGAAGGTAAAGCTTATTACACACGTTCAAGATTGCTTGTATTTATATGTCTTATTGATTCATTTGCTAACCTTTTAAACGTGTGTGTATAGAAATGAAAGATGGCAGTTGACATATAAATGAATTCATGTTTGAATGATTTAAATTTTGTATGTTCGGTAAGACTAAGTTCATGTTATACGAGCTTACTAAGCTTAATGCTTATGTTAGTCATTTCATTTCTTTGTACGTCATCAGAAAGCTTGACCGGTTGGGAATATCGTTAAAGCACGATCACACTATCCATCCATCCATTTTGGTGGTTTTTGAATGTTTTAACCTATGGTTATAAATGGCATGTATAGGATTGTATGTTAAATTGGTATGCTTTGGGTTGTGCCAAGCTTTGGTATGTTTTAATATCTTTTGTTATTAGTTGTGCATGGTCTTTTAAAATTAGGTAAGAAATGGTTGATTGATATGTGTTTGGCTCATTGAAGTGATTAAATGATACATGTGTGTTGGCATGTAATAGGTGCTTATCTAGTTTGATCACATGGTGTATATTGCCTCTTCTTGTGTCTAGCTGTATATATATATAGTTTGATTCGGCTTGTATATGTTTAAACTTTTGTGGAGATGGTCGTTTTAATTTTGACTATGTAAAGAGGTAAGTTTTGATGGTATAATTTGAAAAGAAATGGTCTTTTAATATTCATGATATATGTGATTGAGATATGATATTGTAATCTAGTTCATGAATGGTTTTGGAGTGTGAATTGGAGAGTCTATTAATGACATATTGTAACACCCCTCGCCCGTATCCCTCACCGGAACAGGGTTCGAGGTGTTGTACGACTTAAACTCAGTCAATCACACAAAAACAGTGCCGAAAAATTTCAATCAATTTAAAACTTTTCTTTTCACATGCAATCTGTCCCATATATGGGCTTACGAGGCCCAAAACATCACTAGCCAACACCTTTGGCTAAATTATAATATCACATACTCAACATTAAAACCCTATACATGCCATAGACTCGAAATACTAGGATTTACTTACACCAATAGCGTGAGCTCGACAGTGTGATAATATCTCCGCCGACCTCCAACCCGAGCAGGTAACCGAAGTCAACAATCTATAAAACAAAGGAATGTAACAACGGAGTAAGCTTTCATAAGCTTAGTAAGTCTTAAGCAATGCAAAAAAATAAACGCAATTATACTTCGATTATTCAATTTCTTAAGTGGCCATATTCTAGGTATATTGCCTTCTGGCCGAATACACACAAACACATAATGCACGTTCAGCATTCTTATCACACTTAATCTGAATTCGTATAACATAATTAAATCGAATACTTTCACATACTTTCACACCCTAACCCGGTGTATCATGATCATAGATATAGTTATAACATTTATTCACGTATGTATCACAATGCACGCTTATGATTCATTGCAGATCAAACTCACATATGAGTACATAATGCGTACCTGGCCCACTTAACGTACTGAATGTATTCATTTGTCAACCTAACACGAGGTACCTTAGTCATGGACTTTTCTCAAATCACCGCATTTCACCTGTTAGGCTCGAGGCCCGATATCAGTTCACCGGCATTATAGCCTGCTAGGCTCGAAGGCCCGAATAGTATCTCACCGGTATTATAGTTTGCTAAGCTCAAAGGCCCGAATAATCAAGTCAACAAGTTCCATATAACATATTCATATCAATTAAGTACTAACATCATTCGAACGTATATAATTATATATCTCAAACACTTTTCTTTCATCTCATTTTCACACTTAGCATTTGATAGCTTATGCATAACATTTCACTCACGTTCATTTCAAACTTATCATTCGATTATAAAAGCATATTGCATTTTTACCTACATGTTATATTTGCCATTAGGCCATATAAGCATGATGCAATACACTATCATTTCATCATTAACATTCGGCTAAACCCTTATCTTACAAGGAACACCGAATTCACATAACATATCATTTCATCGGCATTACGCCTGCTAGGCACGAAGGCCCGAATACACATCACCGGCACGAAGCCTGCTAGGCACGAAGGCCCGAATACACATCACCGGCACTAAGCCTGCTAGGCATGAAGGCCCGAATATAATACGAGCACTAGACCTGTGGGATTTATCCCGGATATAATACCAGCACGAAGCCTGCGGGATTTAACCCGAATACACATCAAATATCATGCATATTTAATCATATATTAATACATCTCATTCAACATATCACATTTGTAGTCATTTGCAACATACGGGTATAAGCTCCATATAAACACCATCGTTTACATTTCGGTTCAAAAGTCATTCATAAATATCACATATCCATTTCACCATTCAAACTTAACCCATAGTGACCATTCGACCAGAAATCATATACATAAATTATTTATCGCACAACTTAATTCAAGTAGAACCAAAAGGTCACGATTCATCTAATATATACATATTGCTCATTGATTCACGCACAACCTTTCAAATTAGCAATTATAAGATGGTTCCGCACATAGCCCATCCTTATCGATAATTTACGATGGTTTTACCCTTACTCACATATATGTCATAGGCATTTTTACCTATGCTTCGCAATTCACATTCATGATTCAATTCCAATTGATTTAACATGCATAAGTACATATCACATACCTTAATAATTTACTTTACGAAACGAATCCACATATCGTATTAGCCCATAGTCTTATAGCACCACACTTTTAATAGTTTACCTCATCGAAGTTCACATTTAATCACTTTAGTGCCAAGCCATATTCGGCTACCACAAAGGACTAATAATAATTTTATACACATCATGGTTTCCTTTAGGTATTTAATAATCACAAATCGTGATATCTCCACCAGCACATATACGACACAGTTTATTCATTGTAACACTCATTTAGTGCATCAAATTTCCAAATCCAATTCAACTTAAGCATAATAGCCATAACTGGCTTATAGCCCTAAATCATTACATATTCGGCACATTAACTAAATAAAATTTACATTCCCTTTTCCATATTAATTTAACTCTTGGGCATATAAAAAGGAATCAAGCTTAAACACTTAAGAACTTACCTTGAATGTTGCCGAACGATTACAACGGCTATTCGATTACTTTCTCTTTTCCCTTCCGAATTTGCCCCTCTATGCTCTTGAGCTTAAATTCAACAATTTTAAACTTAGTCATTATTCGACTTTCACACATACAGATCATAGTAAGCTTATAAGAAATTAATAAGCAACTCATTAACAAATTTTTGTTAATGTTTACCACATAATTATAATTTCACTGCAAGCTGTCTTCCTGAGCAGCAGTCACTAAATCATTTATAACTGGAGCTACGAAACTCAAAATCAATTGCCGTTAATTTTCCCTGAAAATAGACTCATATATATTCTATCCATAAAGTTTTCAGAATTTTTGGTTTGGCCAATCAATACCAGATTCTTCTTAAAGTTTCCCTTCTTTCACTGTTTGACTAATCTGACCACTCTACACTACGAATCGAATTTCTCATTGTACAGAATTCAAAATATGTTCTCGTTTATTTCATTTGAAACTAGACTATTAAGGAGTCTAAGCATGTAAACTTCATTTTGACCCTGTCCCACATCACTTCAACTATCTCATTATCGGAAATTCTTTTGCTTACACGGTTTCTTTTATAAGAAACTAGACTCATTAAGCTTTAATTACATAATTTATTCAGCTTCTAACTCATTTCCCTCAATTTATGGTGATTTTCCAAAATCACATTACAGCTGCTGTCTCAAGCAGATTTATTACAATATACTAATTCACAACTCTTTACATTCATATTATTAACCAAACATAGTTATGCAACCAAAACACAAATCATATATACCTTGTAATATGCATATCAAGATAATTAGGTTACTTAACACCTAACTCACATAGCCAAAGTACATATAACCTTAATGTCCAAATATTAATACCACCCAAAATTCTTATGACTTAACCCTTAACCCCATTTTTCCAAATATTCATTAAATATTTAGTTCACATACACATACATAAACGATTTGAAAATTTCCTTTAACCAAACATACATTCGGCAATGGTCACAACGACTTAACAAGTCTTAGAAACATTCTTTAACATTTTAACTTCATCTTATTACCCCCAAAGACTGAATGTACATATATATAAAATAATAATAATAATAATAATAATGCCGAATCCCATTAACTAATAAAGCCACACACACAACTTATATACAAAATTCATCCTTACATAGCCTATAGCTCATTCGGCCATTCATCACTCAAACCTAACAAAGCTTCATATCAAACTCCTATGACCGAGCACACATATAGTTACATTCCAATACTCATAACATTCAAAATCACATTCTAAATAAAAGAATCATGAACAATGCCGAATCCTTAGGTGTTCAATCATCTAATTTACTCAATTCAACACATCGAAACAACATTTGTTCAAGACATCAAGTATTTTTTTATTTTCAGCTATTACATATATGAGCATTAAAAATTCATATTTTTAGCAAGATCAATTTCTTTCCTCAACACATTCTTCATCAAAACTTAAAGGAAATAATCAAATTCCTTCTTTGATAACCATAGCCGAATGCTCATCCATCCATCAAAATTTAAAATTTAGCATGGGCTAAGTAAGAACCATGATGATTAACCTAAAACAAGCTAAAATTTCACAACTTTAACACAATATACTAACCTTCTTAAGCCTTCAAATGACCGAAAGTCTTCCCCCTTTTCTTTTTTCAATATTTTACTTCCCCAATTTCGGCAATCAAGATAAAAGATGAACATCCATTTTTTTTTGTCATCTTTTATTGTTTTACTAATTAATTTATTTCAAAAATAAAGCCATCACTTATTATAATACTAAAATAAAACATATATTATACATCAACCATCATTTATGGCAGGCCACTAAACAAAATTGGTCCATTTGACATGCAAATTGATGATATATATATGTATTCGGCAATGGGATAAAATGTGTATTAAGGTAAGTTTCATGGTGATTATGCTTGTGATGTTGGGTTAATATTCAGCATTGAGTAATGTGGGGTAAGGTGATTAATCGGCTATGAAATTAGCTAAATTGAATAGGTATGTTTAATGATATGCTTAGTGTAATGTATAATCTTGTAACTCGGTTTAGTATTGAGATAAAGGTTAGATGTATGATTGGATTTTGGTATTGTTAAATTGGTTAATCAAAGATTTAATATGACGAAATGTTAATGAATAACATAATTGGTTTGCACCTTAAATAGTTGAAATAAAGCTTGCCGATTATGATTAAATGTTTAAATTGTAATGGTCATATATAGGTATATATATATGCCTTATGTATGTACCATGTACACATAAGGACATTCGGCAATATGATTAAATTCATGTATAAGGAAGCATGATAAATTAAATGACTCCTTGCTTGTGAATGTGAATTAGATATAAATTAAATAAGCATGAAATCGAGTCATGGCATGTTTTATTAAATATGATACATATTAAAATCTATTGTTTTAGATATAGATTAAATGATATGTGATTGCCAAATGTGATTGTTAAGTGAATAATATTAGTTAAGTACTTAAGCAAATCTATTGTTTTACTTAAGCTTAAGAGCAAAGAGGATCAAAGTCGGATAGGGGAAAAGAGAAAGTAAACGAATAGCCGTGGATATCTAGTCGTTGACCACTTCCGAGGTAAGTTTTAAGTGATTAAACGTTGAGTAAATTCAATCATAATAGGACATAATGAGTTGATTTAATAAGATATGATGTGGCCATGATATGTCTTAAACTCAAATGGTAAGTTCATAAGTGTTTGGACTTGGAAATTTAAGACCAAATTGTAATAATTTGCTTAGGACAGCAGCAGTAACGTGATTTTAGAAAATCACTATAAATTGTTGGTGTGGAATTATAGGCTGAATAAAATATGTAATCAAAGCTTAATTAGTCTAGTTTCTTATAAAAGAGACCGTGTAAGCAAAGAAATTTCCTATAAAGATATATTTAAAGTTGTGTGAGACAGTGTCAGAATGACTCCAAAATCCTCTGTTCTGTTTTTAGAAAATCATTATAATTTGTACAAAAATGGTTATAAGATAAAATTTATATGCTTAGACTCCTTAATGAGTCTAGTTTCAAATGAAATCAAATAGAACATATTTTGAATTCTGTACAATAAGAAATTTGATTCGCAGTGAAGAGTGGTCAGATTAGTCAAATAGTGAAACAGGGGAAACTTTAAGAAAAATCTGGTATTGATTGGCCGAACCTAAAATTATAAAAATTTTATGAATGGAAGATATATGAGTCTATATTCAAGAAAAATTAACGTAAATTGATTTTGAGTTTTGTAGCTCCAGTTATAAATAATTTAGTGACTATTGCTCAGGAAAACAACTTGTAGTGAATATGTGAATTTGTTGTAAACATTGATGAAACTATTTGAGTTGCTTATAAGCTATTGCTGAAATTGATGTACAAGAATAATATATATATGTGTGGTAAAGCCGAATGGCTAGTGTGAAATATGTATGAGATATGTATATGTGGTAAAGCCGAATGGCTAATGTGAAATATGTATGAGATATGTATATGTGGTAAAGCCGAATGGCTAATGTGAAATATATATGAGATATGTATATGTGGTAAAGCCGAATGGCTAGTGTGAAATATGTATGAGATATGTATATGTGGTAAAGCCGAATGGCTAGTGTGAAATTTGTAGGAGATGTGTGTATATTGTGGCCGAATGACCAAAGGTGAAAGGTGTGTATTATTAGATATTTGATGAGGCAAATGAATTACAAATATGACAGTCGATGTGAATGTTGTAACATGTGATTAAATGTACATGAAACTTGGAAATATATTCCGGGTAAGACCCGATGACTACGTGTGGAGATTATGTCCGGGTAAGACTCGATGACTACGTGTGGAGATTTTGTCCGGGTAAGACCAGATAACTACGTGTGGGGACTATTCGAGCTAAAGGTTTCGCTGAAGATTCGAGTAAAGCATAAGATTATACGACTTCACAGTAACAATTGGTAATAAATACGTTCAATGCGTTAAGTTGGTCAGGTATATATTTTGAGATTATATTAAGCTTGATTTGGACTAAATCACAAGGTCGTTATGTGATGCATATGTGAGTAAAGCAATAAGACTGTTCTATGATTATTGTGCGTTTGGTCAATGTGGAAAGTTAGGTGAAAATATGTAATGTACCTATGTTTATAAGAGATCACTATCAAGTGAGAATTTATCTGCCTATTATATATGATGAGATGTGCATATTCGGTAAAGGGATGGTATGCCTGAAGGAAGAGTGAAATAAAAATACGAACAACTATGTTATAATTTGATTGTTATCTGTTGACACTGCTTAAAACTTACTAAGCATTGTAATGCTTACTCCGTTTACTTTGTTTCCTCTGTTTTATAGATCTCATTTGGAAGCTACAGGCTCGGGGATCGTCAGCAACTAGTCACACTATCACTATCTACTGTTTGGTACTGCTATGTTTTGGATTATCTTATGGCATGTATAGAATAGACTAGTAGTGGGAGGATATTTTGGTTAATGTATATAAGCTATGCGAATATGACATCTTTTGAATGTTTACTTTTATAAGTTTTTTTTTTAATTTTTATCCCTGGTTGTGTCTAGCAATTATCCAATTGAATGATCTTTACTTCAAGAAAATGTTCAAAATTTTACTGATCTGGCATGAGTTACAAGTCTGGTAATGCCCCTTACCTATTTCGGCGACGGTTACGGGATAGGGGTGTTACAAACACACTCATATGCAAATACTAATGAATCCAACTTTAATATCACATACTTATTCATAACATGTGGCCGGATATAATTCACTAATACACATATATTTATATTAGCATCATGTTTAATTTGCATCATATATCAAATAATCAACGTACCTTATTTTCAAATAGAATCAAATATCACATACCTGATCACTTTAACTCGATTTACACATTCGATCACAACTTATCATTGCCTGTTGAACCATTCGGAATTGAATAGGATACTCAAATAATCACACATATCGTACAATGCCAACGTCCCAGATGTGGTCTTACATGCCATCACATATCGATGCCACTGTCCCAGACAGGGTCTTACACGAATCAAATATGATGCAAATGTCCCAAACATGGTCTTACATGTAATAACATATCGATGCCAACGTCCCAGACATGGTCTTACATAAGAACACATATCGAAAATCCTATGTCATGACATATGTATCCTAGCTATTCCTAAGGTTCGTACAGGGTTTTCTGACGTCGTAACTCGGTCAAATCGAACTCATACACATGGATTTAAAGCTTATACATATTCGGCTTCCACATATATATTATCACATTATTCATTTCAGCATATATAGTTCGTATTTAATCAAATAAATAAGATCTATTTTCCTATAAACTTACCTCGGACAACGATAATCGGAACGGGACGACTAATCGACAACTTTGGTTTTCCCCCGATCCAAATCTGATTTCTTTGGTTCTTGATCTAAACATAGTCAAATTTAACTCATTCAAACATAATTTCATTCAATTTAGTCCAAAAACACATAAATAGGAAAATTACCATTTTACCCCTAACATATAACACTTTTTAAAATTTAGTACAAATTGCACAAAACACAAAACATGCAAAATTTGCACCTACCATACTTAGGTACCCATGTTCATAAAATTCCATACATTTCATTTATTTCACATTTTAGTCCCTCAATTTATTATTTTTTCAATTTAGTCCTAGTTACTCAAAATCATCAAAAATTCCAATACAAAACATATTAATCCAAAACATATCTTTCATAATTCATCAACTAACATCACAAAGCTCAATTATTCATCAATGGCATAACTCAAAATATTCATCAAAATCAGAAATTCAAGCATGGGCTTTGTACATTGCATTGCAACAATCTCAAAATCATAAAAATTATAAAAAACCGAGCTAGATACATACCTTAATCAAGCTCAACAATGGCCGAATAACCTAAGCTTTCTTTTCTTTCTTTCTTTCTCAAGTTTTGGTAAAAACAAGATAGTATGCATGGTTATTTTAATTTTATGTTTTATTATATACATATTATTACATATTTTACATATTTAACCTTTAAACTAAAATATAAAACCATTATAATATAAGGTCACAACCGTCCATCATATATAATTATGGTTTGATTGCAACTTAAATACCTCACGCAATAAAGACAACATCAATTTGGCCCTTTTACAATTGACCATCAAATTTTCATTTTACACAATTAAGCTTTTTTTATTAAATCGACACTCAAACGGAAAAATTAAAACACTAAAATTTCACAGATATAAATTCATACATAATAAACACAGAAAATAATTTTAAAATATTTTTCTATCTCGGATTCGTGGTCCTAAAACCATCATTCCGAATAAGGTCTAAATCGGGTTGTTACATAAATTGTGAGTTTGCTTATTAATTCATACAAGCTTACTAAGCTTTATAGCTTACATCGTTTATTTTTTTGTGTTTTATAGTGAAATCAAGCTAGCTTGGATTCGGGAATCATTGGAGACATCATCACACTATCCTACTATCACTTTGGTACTTTTGAACTTAAGTATTTTGAGTCATTTTGGTACATGTGTTGATAATGAAATTTAGCCATTTGAATTGGCTTGTAAATGTCTAAAGTTTGGTTTTGTATATAGCCATGAGAGTTGGCTTAATTTGGTTAGTTTAGTTGTGTATATATATATGTGTGTGCATATGGCTTATGATATGTGTTTGAGGATGGCTTTGTGATGATTGTTGATAAATAGCATAGTGAATATCAAATGGTATAAATTTAAGTTTGGTATGTTGATGAAATTAGGTAAAGAATGTATGTTTGGAAAATGACCATGTTGATGATATTTGATTAGTGAAATTTGATATGAATTGGAATGGCATATTGTGGTATTGATGTGTTTTCTGTTGGTTGGTGTTGAAATGGTATGAATTATGCTTGAATGAGGTTAATAGAATGGCTATTTTTTGTGCCATGCATTGTGCCATTTGGTTTAATGTAGGTATATGCAAATTGGGTGGCAAAATGGCTTAGTAAATAGCCTATTTTTGTCCACAAGGGCAAAGACACGAGTGTGTGTCACAACCGTCTGTGACACTCGGTCAGGTTACATGGCTGTGTGTCCTCTAGTGTTGAAATTGAAATCAAGTTAGTATGCTCCACATAGCCCAACACACGAGCGTGTGACTTGGCCATGTGGCCTAATTCAGTATACCCTACAGGTTTGGCACGGCCTAGCACACTGCCTGGCATACGGGCATGCGAGGCCAATTCGATAGGGCACACGGGCTGGTCACACGGGCATGTGGTAGGCCATATGACCCAAATCAGGGAGTTACACGGGGTAGGACCTAGGCTAAAAAACGGTCATGTGCTTTCATTTCGAATGTCCACACGGCCTGTGATACGATCGTGTCTTTGGCCGTGTGTCACGGACGTGTGTCCCTTGTATTTTGGAAAATTTTCTAAGTCTCGTAAAAATCTCTTGAGTTATCAGTTTAGTCCCGAACCACTCCTAATGCATGTTTAAGGCCTCGTAGGCTCGTATCAGGGACAATTTGAATGATTCTTGAAAGATGTTTGTTTGAAGTTTGAAAATGCGTGTGAAATGTATTGTTTAATTGTTTAAAATGTCTGATAATGCTCCGCAACCCTATTCTAGCATTGAATACGGGTGAGAGGCGTTACACCTCCGCTTGCTCATTGAAACCAAAAATGAATTGCATGTTGAATCAAATGAATAGAAATGGATAAAAATGACAAAGTTAGAGAAATGGCTTACATTTGAAAACGAATGTGGTTTCTCACTAAGTATGGAAATGACTTGAGAATTACTTTTATGTTTTTCGAATTATTATTTAATTAAATAATTGAAGTTCAAAAATGGAATTAAATTAATTGTTCATTATGAATCTGTTGAATGTAGAAATTATATATATTTTCTCAAAGATTCTTTTACAATAAAATTGTCATGAGTTGAACAAAGTTAGAATTGGGTTGAGAAAATTATTTAATTGGAAAATTAAATTATTTAAATTAATTTAATAAATAATGTCTATCTTGAGAAATAGAAAAAGCATGTACTAAGTTGAATTAAATAAAAAAATTATGGGTTAAAATTACAGGAAACATCTATAATTGAACTCAATACAAGAGAGGCCCGAATCCCCATCATAATACATATGAGGGGAAGTACACCATATTAGTCACCCCTCTCTTCTAGTTTGACTAGAGGATTGGTCTTTTCTATTAAATAGCCATTAAATGCATTTTACTAATTCAACTAGGGTTTCACCTCTTCTCCTTATAAATAGATGGCACCGACAGGGCTAAAAGAAGAACATATGATAAGTTACATACTATTGTTATTCTGCCCGAAAATAATGAGAATTTATTTCTAAATATGAATTATATTTTTCGGGAATAACAATTCTACTGGTTTCTATAAGAGAGATTTAATTTCCCATTGAAACTAAAAAAAATTATTTATGGTTTTGTGTTTGATTCGTACTTTTTCGAGCACACACTCAAAGCCGAGAATGTTTAGGATCTGTCTCGCTCAAAGTACAAGTGTTATTTCGAGAAAATGTTTATTGCTATAAATATAAAAAAATCAACTCGATTTTTAAATATATTTTTCCCTATGCAAAGAAACTATTTTTGAATTGAATTTTTTTCCAATAATTATCTTAAAGGATAATGAGATAATTAGATTTAAATTTACTTCAAATGGGAGACTTTATCGAATATAATATTTGTTAAGTAACTAATTAAATTTATTTCTGGTGGGATTGAACTTCTTAAAGATAAACCCATCCTACATACTTGAACATGGATGAAATTAAAACAATACATCCTTTATTTTTATTTTTTATACATTATTTTGTTTTTATTTTATTTTATATTGTTGGTTTGCATTCAAAGGTGAAGCCCGGAAATATAGTTAAAAATATCTAGATATTAAAATAAAGGTTGTTATAAAATATGGTTGTTGATGAGTTCAACTTTTGAAAATTTGGAGTTGACTCAAGTTAAAATTTGAATCTTAAAATATCTTAAAATAAATATTAGAATTAAATTAAAATATTTTTATTTAATTTTTTTATTTTATAGAGGAATCATATGTATTAAATAAAATAAAATTTTGAAAAATTCACTTTTTTAGGTGGAATTTGGAAAAAGAAAATTGAACTACTAAATCTCCTTTTAAAGTACTCATAAATTTTAAAATTTTTCCATGTATTTATCCAAATAAATAAATTCACTTTTTAAATTTTAAAAATTTTAATATAAATAAAATTTATCTTATAAATCTCTCACCCAAACACTATTGAATTAGCTAGGTTGAGCATTGAAATAGATTTTTTTTTCTATTTGAACTTAGCCTTTAATGAATAGCTTTATAGCTTTTATTTGAAAATATTAAATTTAAATATTACTATTACAAACATTATATAAAATAAATTTATAATTTCTATTACATATTTAAAAGTTTCAACAAGAATTAAACACACAATCTCAAAACAAAAATGTGGTTTGGTTGGATTTTTTTTTATTTTCCATTTCATAAACTTGAAAAGTTAGAATAAATTTTTTTAATTGGATAAACTTTTGTGTTACTATTAATATTTTTTATCATAATTAATTTTTTAATTTTTTTTCTTTTTTAATCACCAATTATTAAATGGTTAACGGATTGCTGACATGGAATCTTATAAAATTGGTACAATAAAAAATTTAGTCCTCAATTTTTACACATTACTTAATTTTATCTTGTCTTATATAAAAATATAATTTAATACACAATATGTCAAATAGAAATAAAAACAAAAATAATTCTTTTTTTAAAATATGTTTATTATTAAACTATACAATCACAATATACATTGCCTTCCTTATTTTTAAAATGACTAAGAACTAGATATATATCAATGACAATTAATTCATTTTTTGATAGCTTGAGCTGACTATTGTAAAAAATTCAATTTGAAAATGGTTTTCTTGCATAATGGAAAATAAAAATTTTGAAAATCGACCCGGCTTGTAATATTTATAAAAATAAACCCTAGACCAAAATTGTACTTGTGTTTCGGATAGACGAATCCTTGCCATTCCCGACTTTTATCCAAACGATCTTCTTTGCTATTCTCGTACCATGAACTGCTTCGAGTGTGGGCTCAAACCAATTAAATCAGAACACAGAACTAGAATTTCTATGCTTTTATGTGGAAAGAAAATTTCTCTTCTCAAATAGAAACCGGCAGAATCATTATTCTGAAAAATATATTTAATTCTAAGAGAATAAAAAGTCTCTCTATTTTCGGGCAGAATAACCATATCTTAAAGCTATGTTTATAGCTCTACGAGTGCCATCTATTTATAGGAAGAGAAAGTAGAACTCTTGTTGAATTAGAGAAGTTTATTTCAACTAGAAAAACGAAATCCTAGTTCTGCTAGGATGTAGGAGGCGACAACCCTAGTTAAATATACTAGGGCTTGTCATCCCCCCTTATTACGTAAAAAGCTTTTGGGCCTCTTCTATATCAGGTCCAATTACAAGTATTTCTCGGGCTTTTAACGCAATACTTTATAATTTGATACAACTCAATATTTATTTTTCTATTTCTCAAAAATAAAATTCAATATTTATATTAAATGATTTTTTCATCCCAATTTTACTCCAGTAAAATTATGATGATTTTACCCTTGGTAAAATTTTCGAGAAAATATATTTAATATTTCACCATTCAACTTGTTCACTATGATCGAATGGTTTGTTTTCATTTTGGGGCTTTAAAATAACTCAAAAATATAAACTCATTCTTTTGACCATTTCTGACTACTCCATGTTCATTTACAAGAGAATAATTTCTCATTTTCTTTTTCATTTTCATTTCTATTTTGAGAAAACCACATTCATTTCCAAATGATTCCATTTTAGAGGAAACCATAATCATTTTTTAATGTTTTCCATTCCTCTATTTCTATTCATTTTGTTCATTTCGATTCAAACACGCAATTCATTTCAAGTTTCGATAAGCTAGCGGAAGGACCGATTGGACACATGCAATTGAGGCTCAAATGATTTATAATTAAGTTTCAACTTTTTGAATTTTAATTATAAACTATTTTAGTCACGAAGTTATTCCACTATAGTATCGTGACTGAGCTCTCCCCAATGACATAACATTACGAAAGTATTTGAGATAAAATTCGTTCTTCCAACATTATTCTATTTTATCTTATAGTAATCATTATATCTTTCTTCATGCAAAGTCAATCACTATCAAATAATGTTAAAGTCATCCATTACAAAGGCAAACGAACCGTGGCACGTTTCTTCCATCAACCATGTAATGCTAATAAGAAGATATCATTTACGCAGGTCTCGGGCTATGAATTCCACTATTATGATTGGCGTTACATACTGCAGAAGTCGTACACCCAACGCACAAGCTTTTGGTTTCTTATCTATTCAAACTCACGTTTTTACTTACAGCAAAGTGTACGAGACACGCATACATCATCCATCATTCACTCAGGATTTAGGTATGCAACACTATGAGCATCATAAGTGAAGAAATCCTCAAACGAATTCAGGATCTATTCTTCTTAGGTCTTGTTAGATGTATTGTCAGTCCAATTAGTAACATCTGTATCTCTATCTTCTGGGAGTCATCCATTCTGATACCCAAGACAAAGCATCTCCCCAATTAGACTTGATAGATAACATATTAGTCTTTCAATCGGTTTGCTCATTTCCAATTAGACTAAGGACATGTTTAGTTCGTCTACTAATATAACTTGTCTTTCTGTATTACGATCCAACCACGTAATACCGCTTAGTATTAGTTAAATATTAGACAACCAGTGAGCAACATTTGCTTCCATTTTACTTTGCGTGTAAAAACCATGTCAGGACAATATAGAAATTATTAATGTAAATCATGAATAATTTTATTAACCAATCTGTTTGAAAGATTACAAGTGTAACCTCCAAAACCCAACCAAAACATTATGGTCAAATCGTGAAAGTCACATTGGACACCTAAGCGACAAACTACTCTATCAATGGTTCGAAACCTTCAATACACTCTCTTTTAATAAAACTGTGGTTACCTTTGTTATTTTGGGAAAACATTCATTCATTAAACCAACCTTTGTTAAGTCAAGTTAGTAAAACTAGCGTGATTTTAGAAAATCTCTTTGCATGTCGTGGCTTTTGAATATAAAATACTTTGTTTATCTTGCTTGCAGCAAAAAAACAATCAAAAAACCAATTATTAATTTAGCCAAGTAACATGCTCAATCCAATTTTAGTATATAATTATAAATCAATCCCAAGTATGAAAAATATGCATGCATAAAAACCCCAAAAACAAAAACAATCCCAAACCATAGTCCAACTAACTTTTCAGTCCAAAAACCAAATAAACTTAAGGAATTTCGAATAAAACGAAAATAAAAAAATTAGTTTAAAATAAAGTTCGAAGTTTGTCGTACATTCGCATGCCAAACCTAATCCTAATTCCATTCATTACTCGAGTAGTTTGAAGTAATGGGATGAGCTAAGTAGCTTAGTGTGAGTCTTAACAACAAGGCATTTAGCATACGTTTAAGCATTCACGCAAAACCATAAATCACAAACAAATAGCATTAATAACAATGTAATGAGTCATGATCATATTATAATGCAAATTGACTAACCATCCGCTACACACCACGAGTTCCCCAAAACCCGTCTGCCAAACTCCAACGAATGCGAGCAAAGCTCAATGTGGTAAAACTATCAAATGAATATAATTGCAGAAAATTTTCCATATAACAAATAAATACGATAAAATTGCCAAATCTCCTCGAATCTCCAGTGTAGTACATTGACTACGAATAAATGCAAACTTAGTATGCCGTCGAATCTCCACAGAACTCCTCCATCAACCACAATAATAACCCACCCCAATACGAATGCAATATGTCATACAATCTCATACATAGAAAAAATTTAATACTTTCACAATTTATTGGCATGTTCAACATACTCTTGAATTATCAAATACTTTTAGTGAATAGGATCATTGTTCCAACTTTCAATTTACCATCAAGGTGATATCATTTAACAAATCACAATTTCATGTCTTCTTACAAACTTTTCTATGTGCATGTATAGCAATATTTCAAACATTACATAGAAAATTACTCATATCAACATATCTTGCATAATTCTTATTTTCATTCAGAATCATGCTATACGTACAACTAATAATACATCAAATTAACTAACCATTCACAATAATATCAATAATGCAATCATTCAGTCAATTTGGCAACTTTGCTAACATGCCAAATAAGTAAGGCTCGAAACATACCTGGTTCGACCTCTTACAATTTTTATTACTTAGTTATTTAGCCAAGCCTGATCAGCAAGCTAAATCATCAATTATATCATTAAAATCATTATTAACATTCAATTTTTTGAGTTAGGACTCACACCTTATTTTACATTCTTCCGCAACACACTTGTAAATCAAGCTAAATCATCAATTATATCATTAAAATCATTATTAACATTCAATTTTTTGAGTTAGGACTCACACCTTATTTTACATTCTTCCGCAACACACTTGTAAATCTTGCGATTTCTCTAATAAGCTTTAAAATTAACCTAAATTAAAAATAAATATTAAAATCAATCAATATGCCTCTTAAATAGCCCCCAAACACCCACTTATGGTTTCAATCCAACCATTACAATTATAACTATTTTTCAGATCCAAACTAGTTAGATTTCTTACACTGATTTGATGTGAATTGTACGTGCGAACATCTTTCGGCTTCACTGTTGGTTTGGGGCATTTAAGTCGGCACCTAACACATTTATATATTGTAAAATCAGTAGCTAATCCATGACTAAAATTATTTTTTGATCAATTAACAATCTTTCCCCGATATCTAAACCGAAACTATAAGCTAGTTTGTAATCAATGACACATATGCTTCCTGAATTGTCAAATCTAAATTGTCGATTGATCAAGATCGATTTTCCCAAATTAACATATAATTAAAGGCTTATTTAATGCTGGAAAAATATGGGAAAACTTAAAGAAGCAATAGCCCCCTCTCTTGCCCATAGGCGTGTGCACCACCACCAATGGTGGCCAAATTAGGGTTGATTTAAAACCACCTTTAAGATCTCTTAGAAAGCTGGAAAATTTCCCTTTAAATTTTTAAAAACCCCTTAAATTTTAGATCTAGAAGTTTGGGTTTTTTAACTCACAAGATCCATCAAGAAATTGAGAGAAAAGAAGAACTTACACAAACTAAATGATAGGAGCGGGAATGGCACTTCTTAGCAACAATGGGAATCGATCTTGGAGGTCCAAGATTTTAGATTTGGGGCTGAAAATTTTAGGGAAAAAATGGAAGAAAGCTTGTGAAGAAGATGATGCAAGATCTTGTGGCAAAAAGAAAATAAAGAGATGATAGAACTAGGTGTTATGGGCGGCGGCAACAATAGGGAAGAAGAGAAAAAATGAAAAGCAAAGAGGAGAGGAGGAAGAAAGGGACGGATATGGTGGAGAGAATGGGATTAAACGCTGATCAGTTTGTTTAAAAATAATATTTATACCTAGGTCAACATGGTATGGACAACACACACATTAAATTAACAAGGGATTTTGCAAAATTTAATTATTTTGCAATGGAAAAGGTTCAAACTTAAGACCTTAATTTAACTTCCATGCTTTCATAATTATCAACCAACCATTGTGTCATTCCCTTATTTTTAAAATAATTTCACACTCTTATCCAGCTAAAATTTAGGATATTACAACAAGTGTACTTAGATGAAAATACTACATTTAGGGCATTAGATCCAACCCTGACCACCTTTAAAAAAGCAAATCAAGGCTTGATTTTTTTTAAGTTGTTAAATTACAATTTGATTAAATTTAGGGGTGAGCAAAACCTAATTGGATTTAAAAAGTTGAATTACAAGTAATTGAATCAAATTATTAAGTTATCTCAAGTCAACTCAAATAAGTAATCAGTTTTTCAAATTTGAGTCAAGTTGAATTTTACAATATGAATAACTTAAATAAAAAGTTGGTGTAAATATTCTTTTGGCCCCTATCAATTTCGAGAATATGCAAATTGGTTTGTCGCAACAAAAAAAATTCAAAACATTTATGAAACTTTCCAAAATTTCAAAATTTTTAAAAAAGTAAAAATTATAAAAAAATTTCTTAATAATGTATGAAAAAAAGTTCAAATTTTCTAAAAAAAAAGTTCCAAAATAATATTTTTGAGGATATAAACAAGTAAATTATCAAATCAAATTTATCATTTTAAAGTATTTTTTCTCTTATTTTGTTTTGAAAGAGTTATCAAATATTTATGTGCTCTAATAAGGAGCCAATTATATTGTAACAAGATTTTAATTCAATATTTTAATTTTTTTAATTTAACTCGAACAATTTCACTCGATTCAACTTGACTCAAATTTTGTTTCACTTGATTCAATTCAAAAACATTCAAATTAAGTTTGGATGATAAAAGGACTTGTCAACTCGACCAACTTAAAATTTTCACTCGATTCGATTGAATGCTTACTGCTAATTGAATTAATGAAGCATGTACTCTTTACTTTCAATCAATTGAATTGACTATTTTTCAAAAATTGGGATCATTTTGGTTCTTTTTGTTGTTCGTTTCTTCATTGAATCAAACTAAGGAAAATGTTGGAAAGGGCCACAAAGAAAAGAAAATTTGCAAAAAGGATCAAAATACATAATGTATAAACATTGAGGGTTCAGTTTTTTAGAATCAAGACTGAATTGGAACAATGTATAAATATTGAGGGCTAAATTTATTATTATGTCAATATTAAAAGCTACCATGTCAACTTTCTTAAAAGTTATTATTATGCCAATATTAAAAGCTACCATGCCAATAGTTGGGTTGTAACACCCTTATACTCGACTCATCTATTGAATTAGGTATAAGAATGCCACATTGATTGTCAGACTAAAAGGCTATTATGTCCTAACAATAGACAAAATATTATATACAGATTATTTTAATTTAACTATCATAACAGTATTGGTACTACATAATGGGATCAGCCCGAATGACTCTTTCAAGCATTCATGCAATTAAAATAACTTATTTATGAAAAACAGCAGCCAAGTATCGATATTGGGCATGAAGTATCAGTACCATTGTTGTAGGTATCGATACATCTTTCAATTTTCGATATTGTTTTGAACTTTGAAGCTTCAAAAAATCAAATTAAATTCATTAGTATCGATACCAAGGTTGAAGTACCAATACTTGCCACTAAGTATCAGCACTTTCGCTATGGTATCAATACCAAAATAGGTTTCTATCATTTGGGAGGGTAATTGCTAACTTCCAAACTTTATACATTTAAGTCCTTGTACACCACTTTCCTTAACATATTCAAACCAATCCACAATTGCAAGCACATAAATCAATTATAACATTAACAATTCAAACTTAACACAAACATGTTATGGATTTGGATTAAATTTACAAAATAGATCAAGTTTACAGAGTTTATATATTAGTCTTTTATATCCATATCCCATGCCAAAATAACTATATACATGCCAAACTATACCAAAAGCTAGTATCATACTATTCTCCAAACTTGGCAATGTGATAAGATGATCAGCTCCTGATGTAACAGCTCCGTTTTCAATTGTATTAGAAATGGTGGTTTCGAAAACCCATTTTTCGATGATCGAGTCTGTAAATATTATTTATTAATATTTATGATTCAATTATAGTATTATATTGAATTCTAGTCCGATGAATTTGTTAATTCAAAAATTAGTAGAGGTACAAGTGAATCGACTTTAAAGTCAATGGGTTTTGAAAATGAGGCATTGGGATCTCTTTTTCGTAAACCAAGTCCATAAACATTTTTTATTAAATATTTATGGAGCTTTTATATAGGTGGAGTAGATTTTAGATAAGTAATTTCACCAATTTAGTGACTAATTAAGGTACAAGGACTAGTGTGTAAAAAAACTTGTGAAAGTTAATTGTTATACATTTTAGTTACTTAAAGACTAAAATGATACTTAAGAGACCTAAAATGGAAATTATTCGATGTTTTCTGATGGTAGACGGTTTAGTGTGAAAATTATGAGAATACTATTAAAAATTTTATATTAGGGAGAAGACATTGTTGAATTCTCTAACTTTTTTCTTTTTTTTGATCAATAATTAAATCAATTTTTATTATTAGTTAGAAATGATATATATATGCACATACAAAGTTTTTGGCATCAAATGGGTTAAATAGTAATATATGAAATATGTCATAAATATGAATAAATGCATTGTATTGAATGATCTTGAAAATTATTGTATAAATGATTGATGTGTATATGATGACATTACACAATTTAAAATGTATTTGGATTTTTTTTAAATAAGAAAAACATGTATGTGACTACAGAGATTGAAATAGAATAAGTATGACAATAATACCGTGTGAAATTAATAGTTATTTGAAATGGAAGATTCATATATTGTGTAACATTTTGAAATAGGGCCTAGTCGGAATAATGGTTTTGGGACCACAAATCCGACATCAAAATATTTATTTTATGATTTTTATGAGCCCTAGAATATGAGTATATGCATGTGTTAAAGTTTCATGAAGAAATTGTAAGTATAAGATGTCCAATTGGAAATTAGGGACTAAATTGAATAAATTGTAAAACTTGGATTTTGGAAGCAATTTGTATGAAATTTATTTAGATTATGAATTATAAGGTCTTCGAGAGCAATTTTCCCAAATTCTAAATTTTTGGACAAAAATGGGCTTGCATTGATGAAATTTTAAAGAAATGGCATAAGGGTATTTTGGTCATTTGTCATTTTAATGAATTAAAATGGGAAAAATCAAGCCAAAATCAGCCATTTTCTCCTTCATCCAGCCAAAAATTTGGGCTTCTCCATAGCTAGGGTTTCAAGCTTTCCAAGCTCAATAATAAGTGCTCCCAAGCCCCGTTTTTCATGCTCTTTGTATTTTTGAAACCTCGGTAGCTTGCTCTCTCCATTTGTACCCATATTTCATGCTAGGGTTCATGTTTAAAAATTTACCCATGCATGAGTTGCTTGTATTTTTATGGATTATGGAGGAATATGAAAGATGAATGTGTATTAAACATCTTTTCCTAGTTGATTTTCATGAAAAAAACCCTTATAGGGACTATTTTGCAAAAGATGTAATGTGTGGTAGAAATGAGAAAATAATGGAAAATGTGGGCTACCATAAGAAGGAGAAGTGTTCGGCTAGGCTTGGGTAAGATAGAAAGTGCATGTGTTTCATTATACGAGCCTAGGGACTAAATCGTAAAAATATGAAAGGTTATGGGCAAAACGGTCATTTAGACCGGGGGTAGATATTAAACTTGAAATGTATAATGTAGGGTATTAATGAGTTAATTTTGCTGTTATAGACTCCGAGGAACAAATTCCAGAGGTCGATCGAGGTAAACGCAAGGTTTCGGAATAACCGAAACACAACTCCGAAAAGAATACCAGGTAAGTTATGATAACTTAAAGTAAACCCATAATATGCATAATTGAATGATTTATGAATGCATGATGATTGCATTTATTATTAGCATGAAATATCATAGAAATGCATATTTGATGGTAACATGTGAAAAATGTCTCGGATGAGGTTGACAAAGGGAATTTGATGGATAAACCCTCATTGATATGTGTAAAGAGATCCTGCATGTGTTGCAGTAAGGATTTAGCCCGGACGGGTAATCCATGATCTCGAGTAAGGAAAGGATCTAGCCCGGACGGGTGTTCCTTGAATGATCGAGTCTCCCGAAGAATATATGTGCATTGAGGATTTAGCCCGAACGGGTAATCCTATTAGGGTCTGAATTTAGTCTGGACTGGTAATTCAGATCCGAGCTCATTAAGGGTGTTTGTCACTATAAGGGATTTAGCCTGGACTGGTAATCCCGACGTCACCTTATGAGTTTATGATATGGGGGATTTAGCTAGACTGGTAATCCTGCCATGAGATGTGAGGTCCGTGGGAGTGCATATATGTGAAATGATCATTCGTAAGAATTGGCGGATAATGGGTATTCCATCGAGATTTCCTAGAAACTCAACGGGATTAATATGATGTATATCAATAAGATGATTGAGTGCATGTGATAGGAAATCATTTCGGAATAACATGAGGCTTTGTTATGTGACTAACTTATTGATTGAGTGCATGTGATAGGAAATCATTTCGTAATTGATGATTTCATGATTTAAGTATGGATGTATGCTAATTACTCGGTAAGTTTACTTTTCGGTTATTCGAGCTTATTAAGCATGAAAATGTTTACCCCTCTTTTTTTTCTGTCTCACAGAGCTCGAGGACTCATAGGAACTGAAAGACGATTGGAGAGTCAACACACTATCATCTAGACAAGCTTTGGTATAAAGACTTAGTTTATTTTGTTCAATGGCATGTATAGTATTTTTTTTGAGTATTTTGTTATATGTGTCATTTGATTTTCCAAATGAAGGCATGTAAAAATGTGTTTATCTCTTTGTATATGGCCATGAAAATTGGCTTAATTGGAGTAGGCTATGACCTACAAAATTATGCATGGTTTTAATTACAAGTAATGGGTTGTTACCAATTGGCAATGAGTCACATGAACGAGCCAATTTTGGATGAATTAAAGTGACATGGGAACCCATAACACTAAATGGAAAATAACTTTTCATGTGAGAAACCAATAATATGAGGTTTCCATACAACTAGCTTTATTAAGATTATTTACAAGTGTAAAATCATGTTTTCTCTCAAACTTGGTAACCACTAAGCCCAAGTAGTAAAAAGGGGTGACTGAAGGCTTGGAAAATAGCCTGTTAGAGTCCATATGGTTGGACACACGGGCGTATGTCTAGGCCATGTGCGACACACGGTTCTCTCCCATGGATGTGTGCCATGGCCATGTGTCCCCTGCATTTAAAATTTTAGCACAAAGTTGTACACGGGTGTGCCACACGGGCGTGTGCCATGGCCATGTTAAAATGACAGTGTCGTCCACGGGCAGGCAGCACGGGCATGTGCCATGGTCGTGTTGATAAGTCAGTGTCGACCATGGCTGAAGGGCATGGGCGTGCCCCAAGTCAAACGGGCGTTTGAGTCCACACGGCCCACCTACACGGGCGTGTGACACTTTAAGTTAAGGAAAATTTTCTGAGGAGCCCAAGGTTAATCGAACGTGCCCGTATTTGTCCTGCACTGCCTCTTGATATGTTATAGGTCCTGAAGGCCTATATAAGGGACGAGTGTTCATGGATAAAAAGCTTAAAATTTAAGTAAAACTTGGTGACCCAATTTGGTACGTTTCAAAATGAAAAGTCCTAGTAATGCCTTGAACCCTATCCCGGCGTCAGGTACGGGTGAGGGGTGTTACATATTGTTAATTGAATCATGTTACATGTATATAACAATGTTATGATAGTTGAGAAGATTAGAAATGGACTCATGGCCCGAGTGAAATTAGTAAACAATTAGAATATACATACAATAAGTACTATGTATAGGTGCCGGTTTTCATGCCATATAAATACAGCAGATACTATGTACCAATATTGGCTATCATGCTATATATATACAATATGAACTATTTACCTGTGTGGCTTTCATGCTATATAAATACAATAGGTAAACCGATGTTGGTTTCATGCCGTAAACATACATGTACTAAGTACGGATGTTGATTTTCTTACTTTAATTCTTCTGGCGAAACAATTAATTAAATGAATTAAAAGAAATGATTGAATAAGTCTTTTGATTGTAAAATTATAAGATGAATATGTTTTTACATGGTACTCAATGATTTAGTAATGTAAAGAATTATAAAGTGATTTGCTTAACTATACATTGATGTTGGACTAACTAAGTTATTTGCAATGTGAAATTGCACAAGGTCACCAAGGGTAATTTTATGTTTTATGTTATTGAAATTTCAACTGCTTTTGCTATTAAATGCTTTGGTAAGTTAAGTTAAATTTTCGCACAAACTTACTAAGCACTAGCATGCTTACGTGTTTTCATTTATTTCTATGTAGATCATCGGACAAGGTCAGATTAGTCAGATCATACCAAAGCTCACATTACCCATCTTACTGTTTGGTAGACCTTTGTTCATTTTGGCTCAATTATATGTAGCATGTACATAGGTGTGGTTGTGGATACAGATGTAAATCTAGAAATAATCCTTTTAGCCGCTATATGTGATGTTGATTTTGGTTGGATTTTTATGAATGTGTGTTTGGTACTGTGGTTTTGCTATAGTTAATTGACTTGAATGGTATCTTGGTACTAAAATGGTATGATGGATAGTAATGCTTTGAGATGATGATATGGTGTCTTTGAATGTGTATTGCTTTGAGAACATGAATGGTTCACATAGTTTTGATGTGAAATGGTGCCAACAAGGCATATTGGTTAGATGACTATAAAGTTGTTATATGCTATGTTTTGGAATGATTTTGTACAGGTTTGAATACCCATGTGTGCAAATGGTTTGCCTTGGCACAAAATAGATACTAAAGGACCACATTTTACCAAAAAATAGATTTCTTGTCGCAACATGGGGTTCTTCTCGTCGCAACATCGACTGAACAGTTTGTGACGTCCCGGCATCAAGTGGACCGACGTCGTGATAGGATTCACTGCCTTGGCAACGTCTTGACGTGGGAAAAGCCTTGTCACAATGTGGAATCAACATTTTCAAAACTTTATAATTTGGTCTTAATACGTGTTCGGGTCTCCAAAAGAGCTTTCGTAAGCTCGATTTAAGTTCGGGTTTAGTTCTAAATCACATTATGAATGTGTTTAGGTTATAAATGATTGCTTGATTGGCATAATTTCTATATTTTCATCGGTAATTGTTCTAGTAATGTTTGTAACATCTCATAGCTCGAGTTCGATGATCGGATAGGGTAAGAGGTGTTAAACACGATCTTTGTCCTAGCTTGTCTGATTAATTTCTACCTACGCGTTGAAAATAAACACATTAAGCCAGTCAAGGCTTAGTAAGTACAACAATAATTTAGATCTTTTAATTATTAATAACTAGTATATTTTTAATAAACATAAACTTACTTCATTTCAAACCTAGTCCTTAATATTCAAATATTTACCCTTGCAGAACTTACCGTGACATTTTATCGATTTTTTAATTCACATTTCATATGGTAGCCCAATGTAGACACTTGAGATATACGAAACAAATACAAAAGTGCATTGAGGTGCATTCACGTAGCAATGAGCACCGTAGTGCATTTGCGTAGTAGTGAGCACTGTGGTGCTTAACAGAACAGTAAGCGCGCTAAAATTCCTTTATAGCATGTCATTTATTTCCTAATAATTCTAATCTCTCTACATGGGCTTCATTTTTATTGAACCATGACATTTATTCAATCAAGAAATGTAGTATAACTTTTCAATTCTCACAATTTGGTCCTTTTCTTCTCAATACAACTTGACTTGTAAATTTTCTTCATAATTGATGCACATAACAACACCATTTTATCATTTTTCTATTTAAGTCCCTTTTTCAATTGTCAATATAAACACTACAAATTCACAACATAAACTATAATTTAAATCTTTTACATAAATTTTCATTAAGGATTACTATACATGTAAAATTTATACTAATAATTAAACTATTCAATTAACATGGTTGATGATTAAACTTTAAGTCAAACAAGGTAAAATTCTTTAAGTACTTACAACCAAGGCTTGATGATGTGTTTTCCTTCTTCTTACTCCTTAGTCACTTCTTTTCCTTTGTCTTCAATTTGAGCCTCACCTTTCTTGTCTTTTTTTTTCAATCCCATATAAAAAACATATAATATTTACATGTTAAAACCACAATCAAATAACGTTTCTATACTACCTTATTAAAGTAAACATGTATTTCATGAAGATTTCATCATCTCTTATTTTAATCACTTGAAATCAAAATATAATTCTTGTTTTCTCTTTCCTTCAACACATCTATGGAGTCTCTTCTCATGGAATTAAGATGACTACTAGTCTACTCTATTGCATTCTCTAAGAAAACAGCAAAGAAATTAAAGGATTTGAGCTTGAAATGACTTAAAAATAGTGGAAGGACCTATTTGGAATAAAATAAAAGGTTTGGATGGAGAGATTTTGAAGGTGACATTTTGCATTCTAGATGAATGTTTTTCATCTTACTTCAAATTTCTACAAAATCCCGTGAAAATATCTCTTTATTAATCATTAAAATAATAGTTTTCCAAATTGTTCCACCAATGGCAATTGAACACAATTTCATCCCATAATAATTATATTTCTATAATTATCTCATTTATCTAATTACCATTTTATCCTATATCTTTTCTACAATACGATCTATGAATCATATCTAAATTAGGTAAATTTTCATTTTTGGTCCTTCCTCTTTTCTCACCAATTCAATGTTTTTGGTTTCTAACTTTTAAATTCTTACTTTTGCCACAACACTTTCTATTCTTCTAAAATTTAATCAATATCTAAAATTAATTTTCCTCATCTAAAAGCATTTTTTAATTTCCTATTGGCTTTAACTACTTTTTATATAACACTCAAATTTCCTATATTATTCGTGTCTAAAAACCCTCTAATATTCCTAACCCAGCATAACACTGTACCTAGTTCTAAGGCATAATGCAAATGTTACATAAACAACCAAAGAAGAAATTTACTAATAATTGGGTTACAACCAATATAGTTTACCCAATTTCATTAATGAATTGACCCTACTCCAAACCAATATATACACAAATATTTTTTTAACATTTTTTAAATACGAAGTCTCTTACCTTAGTTCAAATCTATATAATTGAAGTTTTGATTATTATTTTATCTTTCATGTTTCTAGCATAAGAAAATAGAATTATTTAAAACAATTTTTTTTCTATTTACCAAATATCTTTTTCAATTTAAAAAATAAATATTTAAATTTTTTAAAATGAAAATAGAGAATAAAAACATAAAAAAATTTTAGAAACCAAATGGGTCTTAATCTAATTAAAATATTTAAAATATACATAAAATACTTAAATGTTTGAAAAGAAGCAAAAGTGTGTATACGTGTTATATGTATAATTTGTATTAAATATTCTAATATTTAATTTTCTTTTTTTATAATTAATGTAAATAGACTTATTTGATTGATTTGAAAGGTTAATATATACAAATAAGTTAATGATAATTAGAGGTGTTCATGGGCCGGACTGAAGGCCTGCCCGAAATGTGGGAGGGTTTGAGAAAAAATATAGGCTCGAAAAATGGGCTTGGATAAAAAAAATAAGGCCCGTTTAAAAAATGGGCAGGGCCTTGGGTAAGGTATTTTTAGCTCGGACCAGACCCGGCCCTGCTTGAATTCACTGAAGGACAAAAAAATCTACATTTTTTTATTTTTGAATGTTATTATTTTGTTTTTTTCTCCCTATTTTACTACTATTTTACTATTATGTTGCTACTAATTTGTTGTTATTATTTCGATATTATATAAAACTTATTTTATTGTTAATTTTGTTATTATTTTAAAGGCATTTGTTAATTTTTTTTATTATTTTAGAGGTATTTGCTTGTTAAGTTGCATTTATCTTAGTGTTATTTAAATCTGCATATTTTTTAAAATTTATTTTTAATTTGTTAAGAAATATTTATTTTGATATTTTTAATATTTTTTATATATTATATATATTTAAAAATAATATAAAAATTAATACTGGCGGGCCAGGCTGAACCCGAATTTTATTATTTTTATCTGGATCTAGTTTGGTAAAATTTTAGGCCTATTTTTTAAACCTGGCTTGGCCCGACCCATGAACACATCTAAATTGATAATGTTACAAAATGCATTATGGTGTTTTCTTTTTGAAATTCAACTTCATCATTTCAAACCACAAATTTTGCAAGAGATGAAAACAAAAACTTAAAGAGGGAACAGATATAAAATTTATTAATGTTTTTTACAACTATGTATATTAGATAGTAGTTGAGAAAACTATATCATAAATATTAACGTTAATATTTGTATTAGTGAGGGGTAAAGTGTAGAAAAATGTAGGGTGTTCTTGCAGCATTATTCATTTAATTAATGCTTTTCGTTGTTTTGTGCTTAATGAGAGAAACTGCGGTTCATATCCCATCTTCACCCACTTACTCTATTCTACATTACTCTCGAACCATTTAAAAAAAAAATCAAATCAAATCAACCTCACATGGATGCTTAGATGAGTGGATAGGATTGGTTCAGAGGTATTTTGATCAGAAAGATCTACTTTTGAGGGCCCATTTTATGTTACAAGAAATGAAGCACCTCTCTCTCTCTCTCTCTTTTGTGGTTTCAAAATGATGAAGAAGCTGTTGAAGCCGGGAAAGTTAGATCGTTTGAAAATTTGTTACTCGCATTTCAGTCTCCAAGTAAATTGGAACCTATTAATTTCCTCCTCCTTTGCTCGTACACCTATCATTGTGAGCATTTCCGTTCATTTCACACTTGTTAAAATATATTTAGTTTCTAATTATTTATAAAATTGATTTAATTAAAAATAATCTCTAAGTTTTTATTTTGATAACTCCACACAAATTTGGTGTTAGTCAGCGTTAAGTGGTACATGTTAGAAAATAAAGAAAAGTGTTAGGATTTTCGTGATAGATGGGTAATGTTGAGGAGGAGGTGTAGGTAGAAAAGAGGTCATTTATTTTCTCTCTTAGTCCTCGCATTTTGCAGGATCTTCTTCAACTCATCTGTTTTAAACATGCACTTAGTTCAACCTCTCCATTTCTAAACCTCCAATCATTTAATAAATTAATTCCCGTTTTCTCATGCTTTTAAATCCTAATATTTTCATTTCTTTTTCTTTTTTAATATTGCACTTTTCTATTTTTCTACTCATACTTAACGATGCCGTTTTCTTCCAACTTACAAGATAACTGCAACGCTACATTCTTCTATTTATTTTTAATTTTGGATGTTTATCAATCAATAATGTAAATTCCATTTTGTGTTTTTTATATGCTGATATCATATTTTAGATTTTTAATGATATTATTTTAAGGGGAAGTTAGTTTCAAACTCTCAATAGAAGATATTATTTTAATTGAAGATTTTGTCTCATATATTTCGAGGAAAGTTTAAAGGGATTTACAGAATTTAGAGAGTATTTCAATTGATGTAGATATAACCTATAAACTCACAAAAAAAAGTGTCAATATTGTTAGAAATATTAATTGATGATTCGCCGGTGCAATATATATAATTAATATTTCTAACCTCTATCAAAAACTTACAAATCATATTCACATCAATTGAGTTACTTCTTAAATTTCATAAACTCCTTTAAACGCTTTTAAAACATGGGAGACAAGACTCCCCAAGTAAAACAATACCTTTAATCAAAGGTGGAACTAACAACGCGTTTAACATTTTATTATCATATTAATTAGTGGAATAAAATCTTGATGGCTTCAAAATCTGTTGTTTGGTTAGGTGTATACGTAACCCACTTCTTTGACCAAGAATGTGTAGAGATAGAGAGGGCATATTCCAGGCTTATTCCCGATTTGATGAATGTATTGATATGATATTATTATGAATGAGGAAACAGGAAACAAAAAAAAATAAAGATTATGAATGTATCATGTGGATTGAGCCAGCTGTTAGGAGGTGCCCAAAATATGATGCTCTACTATTTATCAGTTGCAAAATAAATAAATAAATAAAAACTGCCTCAAAGATCCAGGACGTACCAATCATAGTTTTATAATTGCATGCTATGCCTATGCCATGGGTATCACTTAATACCCACAACCACATGATTTAAGTGGGTTAATAATTGATAACCATTTTCGTTAATCAAAACATCTAATGGATGTAATTTCTCAAATCCAAAAACAGAATTATCTTTTAAAACTTTTCCTACCATTAAATTTATAATTTAATTTATTCAAGTTCGGTTTCACTTACAGAAAATATTTTATATATTTTTATGTTTGTTTCATGAAAAACGATTTAATAACTTACAAGTTAATAAAAAAATAATTGTTTATCCTTGTAAATTGACTTATCCTTTTCACAAACATAAATCATTTTTTAGAAAAGAGTACCATTATGAGTAATTTTACATAAAAATTAATTTGAATCAAACCTAACATTATTATATTAATAAAAAAAATTTTAAAATATTATACTGTTCAATATTATAAACATATTTACATTTAATAATGTAATTTTATTTAAATAATATTATTAATATTATTGGAAAATATTTATATTAACACTTTAATAATAAATATATATTACAATTTATAAATATTTAATAATATTTTTTTATAGTATAAAATATGAATATTTTAATTTTATAAATATTATTACTTGTTTAAATCATGCTTTACTTCATTTATCCCTTCCAACTCTAAGGGACATTGAGTTGATCTAATCTTACATTACTACTTATAATGTTACATTCCGAAATAAGATTAGGATGTTTGGATTCTTGAGTAGTGTCAAGATATTGTAGTATAAAGTCTAATCTCATTACAGCCTTTTTTTAGGTTATCTAAGATTCAGTGCGAAATTTGAAATTTAAGACAAAATTACTCTTTATTCTAATTACATTAGTTAATTTAATCCTCTTTTTTACACAAAATTTAATTGTAATTAAAAACCAAAATCTTTTTTTTTTCTTACCCTTTGAAAACCAAAATATAATTCATTTTCAATATATATTTTTTAATTAAATATAATTCAATTCGAAAATACAAATATATCATAAATAAAATGGATTAAAAGTAATAATTATTTTTAATATAAAAATTAAAAGTTTAAACTTGTCATCAAATATATTGAAATGAATGTTGAAGAAAATCTAAATGATTTAGTATAAACTTTGTTAATTCATATTTCTTAGTTCATATTCAACGTGTTATATAAAAAATTGAACTAAAGAAATTTCTCGTGCAATGACTGAAGCCTTCTAAAATAATTTCTTCTATTAGTTGTATTTAACATATTTTAAGGGTCATGAATATTATCTTCTTATATTTAAATTCAATTATTTTAATCTCTGATTTATGTTTAGAGGAGTGTTTATTAATTGGGTTAAGATTTAATATATTGTCAATATATTTTTTTATTGCACAATTAGCTTTCAAAATTGTCGCATGTTTTTTTCTTAATATTTTATTATATCCCTATGGGACACTTATTAATCCTTTTACTTAATTTATGGAAATTGAAAACTCAACTAGCATAGTACCAAATATTTTCCCTTATTAATTGGGCTAATTTTTTTTAATAATAAAAAGATAACATGCCAAGCAAAATCACCCGTCACAGGTCATAATATTAAGGTTCCGTTATTGTGTAATTAAAAAATTAAGTGTAATAAAATGAAAATTTTTTAAGTTATTATAATTTTATGAAAAATATAAGACTAAAAATGATAAAGAAAGTGAACTTGTACAAGATAAAATTTACTTTTAGGTAATAATAATAAATTCCGTCAACCAAATAAATGAATCTTACATTCTATTCAAATGAATTAAACAAAGTTATCTTACATTCCACCTGCAATCTAACATTCTCATTCAATCATATTATGAAATGTAACCAAAGGTTCGGTAAACTAAATGTACACTAAGTGTCGTTATCTACTCTCATATATGTAATATATGTAATTTAAGTTAAATTTTAATCAGAAATTATTTATTATTAAGTTTATAAATGATATTAATTATTATAAAATATTATCTTATTATTAAACTATTTTGTAACAAATATCTTTGTATTGTATTTATTTCAGGAAAAATAGTTTTTAAAAATGAATTCAAAAAGGAAAAAATATTTTACACAAATGATTTAAACTTGAAAAAGAAATTCAACAGTCTATTTTTGGAAAATTGTTTTGATGAGCCTAAAATTAAGGGTAAAGTTTGATGAGGGAGGTTGAGCAGGTGTTTATCATTGGTCTGGACTCTGGAGATGCTTCCTATACTCTCACCCCGCATCATTAACCAAAAATAAAAAATAAAATTCCCCAGTTGCACTAGTCAAATATTATGATTTTTTTCTTTCAAAAAAAAAATATTATGATATTATTATTTTGAATAAAAGATAACGATCGTATTAATATTTTAAATTGATAGCCATCATCATGGCTAGTTGGTGAATCTCCCAGGGATCAGGGGCGGCGCTAGGGCAAGGCCGCCTTAAATGGTAAATTTTTAGTTCTAATCCCTTTAAATAAATAAAATTATAAAGTTATTGATAAAAC
The DNA here is from genome assembly GCF_007990345.1 of Gossypium hirsutum. Taxonomy (NCBI): domain Eukaryota; kingdom Viridiplantae; phylum Streptophyta; class Magnoliopsida; order Malvales; family Malvaceae; genus Gossypium; species Gossypium hirsutum. The sequence continues at coordinate 90,441,377 of NC_053436.1, forward strand.
TGCATCTTGACCCTCTAAAACTTTATTCCGACGACCAAATGGAAGCTAATTTCCCCAGTGCATATGCTGCCAACATGTTGGTACACACGTCACTAAAATTTAGTCCTCTTTCGCCTCAGCCCCTCTACGTACTTGGATATATCACCATCTGCATTCATCAATTTCCAGAATGGTTGCATGCAGAGGCATATCCCATTGCTTCTGCCAGTCATATCAACATGTAGAACTGCTGTTACTGCCCCTTAAAGGCTCGAAATCGATTTTTGATATGGTGCAGTGGTTCAGCTTTCCAGAAAAAACTCACCATTTATTCTTCCTTGCTATCTACCTCCACTTAATTCAGCTCTCCTGATTTCATATTCAAAAAGACTCGCCCATTAATAACTTTATTATGATTATATCGATTTTAAATATAACTCCACATATAATATTAAGATTATAAACAATATATTTTTATAATAATAATAAAACAAAATTTTAATTTTATAATTTATGTTGCTTTTAAAAAAAATCAATAAGAATTAAAGCCACTATGTACAAGAATGTTAGTTTAATTAAAATAAACATAAATTATTTATTTATTAAAAAAAAGGAAAACAAAAGAGTATATATGTTTAAAAAAGAAGTAAATTATGTTAAAGGTATAATTTGTATTAATTTAATAATTAATATAAATATATTTTAAAGGTATCATTGTTAGCTGGTAGATCTGGCAATAACAGAATGGTGGAGCTACGTTTGATTCATGGTATCCTTAATCGTGAATGGAAGGTGCACATTCGTCATGTTCCTAGATCTCAAAACACAGTTGTTGATCATATGACAAGACTTGCGGTTTCTGGTCCTCCAAGTCTAGTCATTTTTGAAGAACCTCCAATTTCGGTCCAAGGACTTCTATTAACTCATAAAAGGAGCTTTCATAAGTCTTAAGATGTGTGTTTTTTTGCAATCGCTTTATGATTTTATTTTCTACCAAAAAAATACATTTTAATTTTTATAATTGAGAGTAGAGATGGAATTACTAGGTATTAAACCCAAACTATTGTACCACACCGCATGCTTTTTCCCTTAAGTCAGAAAGTTATTAGCTTCCAATATAATTAATCATTACAAACATTGAACTGAATAACTAAAAGAACAACATAGCATAAAAATACTTATTTGATTGAATTATTGGATTTATCATTTAAAAAAAAATCAACTTTAAGAGGGGCCAACTATAAATTTATCTTATTTTCTATTAGCTACATATAGTAATTAGGATCAATCAGAAATATTACTGTTTTTTATCAGTGACTTAAAAAAAAAACCTTTCTTGAAAAATCTTTAGGGGACCAAGTCACCTACCAACACTTTTATATTCTAACCATTTAGCTTATTCTAGACTAATCTCCATTAAGCCCCCACAACCACAAGAAAAGATGATGACTTGAATACATAGGCAATGCCAGATTCAATTTACATATATACTAGTGTGACAATAATGCGGTTCACATGGATGCGCCTACCCATGTTTATATGAATGAGGGGACAATGGTTTTGGTTGTTCCGATGAGAGGATAGGATTTGCTTCATTAACATATATCACTTTTGTTGCACTTCCTTATCTGGAATCCAATTTGAATCTTTTCAAGGACCATTTCTTTCACAACAAATAAACTTATGCTCTTCAACCCATTGTTTTAATTTGGTCAAATTTTGCTATTAGATCATATACTTTATATAAATTGTAGATTTAGTACTTGTACTTTAACTTAGTCATTTTCAGTCTCTACACTTTTAGAATTTTAAAATTTTAGTTTTGATCAAATAGCAAGTATTAAATTCATTAAGCTGAGTTGTTATTTTTAAAATTTGATGCGTCAAATATATTGTTGCATGTGTGGTTACATGTCAACTTGCTATCTTCGCGTATTACTCATAAAAAAATAAGTTACTAGATTTAATAACTGTTGTTTACGTTAAGACTAAAATTTTAAAATTTCAAAAAATATAGCGATTAAGAATGATTTAGTTAGAGAATATGAACTAAATATTTAAGTTTACGCATTATACAAGATTAATAGTAGAATTTAACCAAAAAGATTTAACTGTTATTGTTTGGTCGAGCAAAATTTTTAAATTTTAAAAAATAAAAAGACTAAAATTTAAAGAATTTGACTTTTTAAATTTCATAATTGCATTTCACTTTTCTTCAAGCAATTTGGAGCAAGGTGTTGATTCGTTTGGTCCTTTTACTGCTCATACACCAATGAATGTAAGCCTTTTCGTTTTGAGGCCTACCACTCAAATCTTATCGCTATCATTGCCTTTTTATAAGATTAATTATTGTTGTATATATATTATATTATATATGTATATGTTGTTACTAAAGACAAAGGGGTCTAACTTTAAGGAAAAAATTAAAAAAACACAGGGGTATACAAAATAATAATCCTTAAACTACATTTATTCAAACCAAGATGAAAAACGCGTTCAAGAGATTTCTAACAATGAAGGCATAGAATACATTTAAAAAGAAAAAGAAGGGGAAAAAAAAACCTTAACAAGAAAGGCATGCAATTATTGGCAAGTTGTAATGATTAGATAGATACAGCTAGCTTAAGTTATGCTAACGTAGCAATTGCGGCGGCCGCCTTCTCATTTTGTTTGTGCTCTTCTTCATCCATTGTATCACAAATTGTTCCACCTCTAGTCTCCGGTAATCCCACCAACGGCAGCCCGCAAATTCCTATCACCAACCCGAATACCCCGAACGATATGAAGTTATTTGTCCTCCCAGCGGCCACGAGCAGTGGGCTGAACACCCCCCAAACACCAGTGCTTGCCTCACCATTGATATTGCCGAGTTCCTCACGCATGTGGGGAACAGCTCTAATGTGTATATCAGTGACATGTTGAAGGCCGAGCAGGCACTGAAGAAGGATATCAGCTCCATTGCTATCTGTAAACTTGGCGACACCTTCCCCACAACCACACACAACACGCTGCACACCCCGCTTAATATTGTGAAACCCAACAATGAGTCTTTCCTTTTCATTTTCCCTATAAGGAAGAATGTAATGAGTGACGCTGGCAACTCGGATAAGGCGTTTAATGTGACGCCCAAATAGAGATTCACGGATAGATTTCCAAGGCCTAATGGCATGCCGTAGTACACCATCCCAATCCCAAAACCTCCCACCATCACGGCCGCTAGCCTTTTTGCCGCCCACCTCTTGTTCAACAGTATCTTGATTGAGGAGTAAATATCTACATTCCATGATTCCTGCTCGATTAGGACATTGGAGAAGCTCATTGTTATGGGACTTTGATTAGCCTGAGCCATGCTCTTGAGTGTTAACACTGCTTCTTCTTTGCGTCCTCGGACGAACAGCCATCTTGGGGACTCATGAACTAAGAAATGAACTAATATACAGTACAAAATTGTTGGAACCGAAATCCACAGATACAGTGTTCTCCATGAAGAACCTCTATTTACGTATGCCATTACCGGCAATGAAAGAAACCCTAAAGTAAAACAAAAGAAACCAACAACGCCGACCTGGCCGCGCCACCGTTTTCCTACTAGCTCGGTTGATAACACGAGGGCACAAGTTCCAACAGTTGCGCGGCCAAACCCGTTAATGAATCTCAGGACAGAATAGATCCAAATATTGGGTGAAAAAACGGTGAAGATTGAAGAAAAAGACATCATGAGACATGAGAATAAGAGCATGTTTTTGCGGCCAAGAGTGGAGTCAGCAAGCGTTGCAAGTGCAAGTCCGCCTGCAAGGCAACCCATGAAGAAAGCAGAAGCAGGGAGGCCAGTGATGAAAGAAGGCGCACATTCCAGGCCCCATTCCGATATGATTGATGTTTGAGAAGGCCAATCCCAAGACCATGAATTCTTGGGGAGCTCGCAAATGTTGGACAAAGAGTTACAAACAGACTCGTCTCCGCCTTGGGTGCAGTGCCAGGATGGCTCAGCATCAGTGAATACACTGATGAAGGTTTGCTGAGCATCAAAGACCCAAGCAAGAGAGACGAGTATTGCTTGCAAGAATTGCCACCACCCGAAGTCTCCGATACAGCCCTCGATGGTCTCATCGAGAGATCGAGGCGGCCGTTTTGGTTCTGCCGGTTTATCACAGTGAGACAGAAGCGGTGTTGAATCGGCCATACACCGTTCTAAAGTGAGAAGCAAGTGTATCTGTGTATTGGTTTATGATAAGAAGACGTGTGTTGCTCTTTGGATATCTCCCTATTTATATAGAGGCGTACGGGGCTGACAACTGACAACTTTCAATAAAATATAAAAAGACAGCCAATACTGGGGGGCAGAGGACTGTATGCCACGTCAAGCCACATCAGCTCTTATTTAGATTAGAGAGAGCATAGGTTAGCATTACATACACCTCGAATAAATTAGGCATCATATGGTTCACCCATCCTGCAAAAAAAGTTGCATACAATTAGCGCATCATATGATTCATTTACTGATTACATATAATGTCTAAAAAATAATTGAGTAGACGATGAAGCATCAAGAATTTGACATTTACATAGAGTTGGATTTTATTTCAATTAATTTTGTTTGTAAGGAAAAAAGTCTTTTAAAAATATGATTCAAAGATATATATGCATTAAGTCCATACATTAATTTCCTATACAAACAATAGCAATATAAATTTGGCTTTGGCAGGTTAATTATTGTGGCAATAAATGCTCTAACGCCGTGAATTAAAAGTCACATTCTCACCAGTTTTTGGAATTTTGTTTTGGATCTAGAGAGATGAGAATATATCACATGTCTATCATAACTAATGAAAATATGTAGCTGCTCAATATTACATCTTTCACCTACAAGTTTATAAGTTTTAATGTATCATGATCAAGCCAAAACACAATAGGTATAGATTTATTGAACTTTAAGCGACAGTCAAAAGAGCTACGAACCGTCGCTATAGACTTTTCTATCGATTACAGCGTCACTAAAGTAGCATATGTTCATATAGGTATATTCTCCATTATTACTATACTGATACACATAGTGATAGCCTTATTCGTCACTAGAGCTATATTGAACATATAATGACAATATTTACTGTCAATGAATGTTCTTGTTAGTATAAAAACACCGACGATTTTCTTGTGTTAGTATAAAGTGAAATTTTGATGATATGATTTAACATATAGGAACAATAAGGCACAATTGTTGATATTGTTTTTAATTAATAATATTAATTTATTTATAATTTTAATTCAACATACACACAATAAGAATTATATAGTCAAAACATAATCCAAGGTACAAAACAAAGTCCAAACATAACAATATAAGTCCTATACCGATGGAACCAATATAATAGTTCATTGGTATAGGGATAAATAAAATGCTTTTTAAAGTTATGCACATATCGACAATTAAAGTAAAACTATCTATATATAGAAGAATTATATTGACAAAAATTGATTTGTCACTATAATTTAACCTATAGTGACAGTAATTGTGTGTGTCAGCCTAAGTTTAACATATACTGACAAAAAAGTTAATCGTTGATAAAAACTTGGTTGTAGTGACAAATTTTGACCGTCAGCAAAAGTGGGCATATATGGCAATTTGCTGTAATGGATATACTTGAACATACACTAATTTGGAAATAAAAGATTGAATTGGAAACCCAAACACACTTTTTATGGGAAATACACAAATGCTTAATAAACAAATGCTCAAATATTATAGAAGAATTCTAAAGGTAATAAATAAAGGCGAAGAAATTTTGAAATGAAATTTAATACTTGAGCAATGTCGTAAATTATCTCAATTACATTTTCGTTTAATGAAAATTTTGGTGAATGGCATAGAGAATGAGGTGTATTGACAATTTATTCTGTTGGTATTAGTTGATTATGAATATTATTGAACATATAAAGATGTTATTGATTGTTGATAGATGTTCTTATTGGTATACATATATACCAAAGGTTTTATTGTGTTGGTATAGAGTGAAATTATAATTATAAAATTAAACATGTAGTGATAGCATGAATCCTCAATATAGGGTCCAATTTTTAATATTGAAATTTTAATTAGTAATTATTTAGTTAGTTATAATTTTAATTCAACATACTTTGTATAAAGTAAAAATATTTATTCTAAAGATGATCCAAAGAAAAAATATAGTCCAAACAAAATAATATAATATCTATGCCAATGATACTAATAAAATAGTTTGTCAATATATGGACAAATAAAATTCTAAAGTTCTACATATACCGACAGTTAAAAGAAAACCATCGGTATATATAAGAACTATGCTGACAAAAATAATCTGTCAATATAAATTTATCTATACTGACAGTAATTACATATGTCAGTATAAGTTTGAGATATACTGACAAAATGGTTATCTGTCAATATAAATCTAGTGGTAATGACAAATTTTGACTATTAGTAAAAGTGAGCACCAATATATACATTGACTTGAAAATGAAAGATCAATTGAAAACCTAAACACACTTTTTATAGTAAGTACACCCATGGTTAACCTACATATGCCCAAATTTTATAGAAGAATCTAAAGGCTATGAATGAAAGTGAAGAAAGTTTGAAGTGAACTTAAGGCTTGAACCAATTTGTAGCTTACCTCAAGTATGTTTTCATTTAATGGAAGTTTGGCTTTATGGAAAGAGAATGAGGGAAGCTTTTCAATAGATGTTCTTCTCTTTTTTACAAGGGTCTTATGGTTAGGGATACCAATGGTTCATTCCATTGTTATAACTTAGTTATTGTATGACCGGCTGCATTATTGAAGATATAGTGGCACTATTAATTGTAGGCAAAGGTTCTTATTAATATAGATATATCGACAATTTCTTTGTTTCAGTATAAAGTAAAAGTCCAATTATATAAATAAACCTATAGTGAGAATTTGGACCGTATATATGAAGTCCAATTATTAGGATTGTAGTGTTAATTAATAATTTTAACTTACGCCATATAGATATAAATATAAATAGTCCAAACATAATAATATAAAACCTATACTAACGATGCTGATAAAATAGTTTGTTGGCATAGACAAATTCTTTCTTTTTTTTTTTTAAAAAAGTACTACATATGACAACGGTTGAAAGGAAAATTGTTGGTATATTTAAGAACTATACTGACAAAAATTAATTTGTCACTATAGAACTTATAACGACGAAAATTCCATGTGTTGGTATAAGTTTGACATAGGGTGATGAATAAGTTTTCCATCAGTATAAACCTAATTTTAGCGACAAATGGAAACTGTTGGTAAAAGTAAATGTTAGTATATGGCAATTTGTTGCAGCGTATATGCTTGGAAATATGCACTAATTTGGAAGAAAAATATCGAATTATAAACCCAAAACACACATTTTATGGAGAGTAAAATCATTCTAATTATCCTACAAATGCTCAAATACTAAACAAGGATTCTAAAGGTAATGAATGAAAGTGAAGAAATTTTTTGTGCAAACTTAAGACTTAGACAATTTAGGTGATTTTTTTTTCTTGTTTCTTTTACAAGGGTGTTGTGGTTGGGTTTCATTTTGATAAGATCTTTTGGTTTCATCTACATTATTGGATTTTTTATGGTATAGTGTTGCATTGTTATTCTACTTTTTTTTTTGTAGTTTTCTTGGATTTTTTTTTGTTATCCTTATTTTAGGTCTTAGATCATAATGTTTCTTACCTCTTTCCTTTATATTTCTCATTGATGAGTTGGTAGATGCTTCTCTATGCAACTTTGAATGAATTTCATTTTTCTTTTTTTGTTTTTTTTAAAGGTTGTAGTTGATTCTAGTAGTCTCCTTCTCCATTTTAATTGTGCTGCGGGAATTTGAGGATTTTAAAACTTGATTTATATAGTAAGTTAATTATGTCAAACTTACCCTACCATTTTATTCAAACTATCCTTTTTAGGCAAAGATTGATTTTGGATTTCAAGATGAGAAATAGAAATGTTATATTCTCAATTTCATAATCATCTATGAATCTAAAAAATGAAATGCTTCTACATAACATTTATTAGATTTAAAATCTTCTCTTTCTCCCATTTTGGACTCTCTTCGTTTAATTTGTAACCAAGCAAAAGTAGGTAGATGAGGGGATAATGTTTGGTTACATTGATAACAACGCTGCCGTTTTTTCTTTTGATTTGAATCTCACAAGTTAACCCTGATTATAATGTCAGGTTACATTCATAACATGGGTGTTTTTGTAACATACATGAGATTATGTAGTTGATATATTAATATCAAAGTGCAGTTTTTAGTGTTAGTAGATAAGAGTCAAAACAAGCTAAGCTTGGTTAACTAGTAGGACAAAGAATTAAAGTATTTTATTTTAAGGGACTTAAATATACAATTCCATCAAACTCTTGAAATCTTGATATAACATAATAGTTTTAAACTTACAAATACAAGAAAACTTATGGTTGAATATCTAGAGCTAGAATCAATCATATGGGATGGAATAAGATTCAAACATGAGGAGATTAAATTAATATATATTTAAAAAGTAATATTTATTTAATTGAGGGTGAAAAAGCTCTCATTCTCCCATAAATTATTTGGTTGTCGTTTTGTGATTCAAATGGGAAGGGAATCGAAAGAGAGTACTGTGGATATTGTAATAAAAAGTAGGAGTTGGTCAAATTGATTAATTCAGAAACAAACAATGATTCATCGGGTGAGTAAAAAGATGAACAAACCCCTCAAGATATTTTAATTTTTTACAAAAAAAAAATATAGTAACTTGCCCACCATGGTTAAATTGAAGCAGTCAAATCATTGAAATTTCATTAACTGAATCTCCATATAAATGAAGTAGATCCCCCTTTGGAATCACAAGTTGCAAATAATGAGAAAGTGGAAAAGCTGTCATCTTGACAAGTAGGGTCGGGATTGAAGATTAGATAAAGGGTGGTGACTGGGCAATGAGTATGCCATATCACAATTCTGCAGATTCCAACTCCAATTATTCATATATATGTGAAACCTACGTCATTTTCATGCCCAAGTGTCACTCATAAAAACCAAACATAAGTCCTATAAGTTGGTCCCTCTCTTTCAAATCAACAACTTGTTTTTTACATTGAAAGCCTTCATTTCAGACCCTCCTTTTTCAATTTGCAACTTTTTTTTTTGCATTATTATTTATTGCCACTATTCATGGTTTGAATTTCATTTTAGCCAATGTGCTTGTCATTTTACGTATAAGGAGAGCCGCCATTTGGTTCGGTGGGTTTTCAAACTACAATTTTATGTTTTAATTTTGTTAGTTCAATGGGAATGAGACTTGGCAACATTAACACCCTAAGTTCTTTTATTTTATTTTATTTATTTTTATATTTAAGTTTGATCATATGGTATGCATGCAAAAATTAATCATTCAATTCAATGCTAATAAAAAAAAATTATAAACAAACTCCCTATTTCAATTGGTGAGTTCCAAACGCAAAATTTTTGTTTGATTGATGAGTTTTAAATGTTAAATAGAAAGTTTTTTTAAATTTAGATAAATTATATTAATAGTCATTCAAATATTTTCATCACTCAATTTTAAAAAGAATAATTTGGTGATCAAAGATTTAGAGTAATGATTAATTGTTTAACCGAATGATGATGTGATCCTTTTTAATTAGTATAATAATAAATTTAGTTATTATACTTTTCCACAAATTGAATCTTATTTCAATATAAAAATTATAGAAAGATCAAAATTCTTTTAAAAAATTAGAAAATTCTAGAAACTTAAAATATATAAATGCATAAAAAAAATAAAACATACATCGGAATTTAATATACACACAAAAATACATAAAAATAGATGAAAAATCTTAATGCTTTCCCACTCTGCTACGTCCCCTCTCGTTATGCAGATTTTGTGCGCGGCCTGTTACAGAAAAATGGGACCTAGACGAACCCTCAAAAGTGTACAAGGACTGAATAGAAAATTTTCCTTTTTCTTTTCCTTTCACTTTCCCCACGTGATTTGGCCTGTTAGCTTCTACTTTCCTTCTTTCTTTCTTTTTTTTTTTCAAATATATTTTTTATTCTTTGATTCTCTATTTTCCTGCCCTTCTTTTTTGTCTCATCTTCTTCCTTGACCTCCCACAAAATAAACCCTAGCCGCTATTCTCCTTTCACTATCAGCTCTACCACCGGTCAAGGTTTCGTTCCCCCCCACTCCACCTACTCTTCTCAAATCTCCGCCTGGTTTACTTTTAAAAGGGACCTAACAATACACGTTCCACTCCCCAAAGCCAAAACCCAAGCCTCTTCCAGTCGTTAGCTCGGCCTGAGAGTTAAGCTGAAGACTAACCTTCTGATAGGTCAAAATCTGAATAGCACTTTACATAGTATCAAGGTTAAATTGATAGAAAATAAAAAAGGTTGAGGACTAAATTGACTATTATACCAGTTAAATAAGTGCCATATCTATCATTCCAGAGAAAGAAAAGCAATGTTGAAAGTGTTGGTGACCAAAATAAAAATTGATGCATAATTGAGTGATTGGGAATGGAATTTAGGCTGTAAATATTGATGCAAAGAAGTCAATAGAATTGAATATATTTGGTTGGAATGTGAGTGTAATGGCCATGATTGCGCTTGCCAGTCTAACTATTTGCCTCGGGATCGGCAATGAGATCACAATCTAATTGGACGTGCTGGGGGGTTATGTTTTTTTTATTTCTTTTTTACTTCATTGCTTATAAGGTTAAATTGGAAGATATAGTGACCAAGTAAGTAAGAAATGATTTCGCCTTGGAATCTTATAAACATATAAATTCAAAATAATTTTGGAGTCTGATCTTGAAAGTTAATCAAAACCTAATGTTGCAATAAAAAGAGATTTAATAACATTAAAATTTTCAATATATTTTTCAAATGTGTTTAATATTCCTAAAATTTTTCACTAATTCAAAATTTTCAGCAAACAAGTGTTCAATATTCAAAGTACCAAAATTAATCATTTATTATTATCAAAGAACAAAATTTATGTAAATCCAAGACTTTTAAAAGTTCCATACTTCAAAGTTTTCAACACTTAAAATTTTCACTTTATCAAATAACATCTTAGTATTTTATATTTTTTTTCTTTTTGGTAAAAAAGAGACAACACGAAGCGATTATAATAACCAATTCACAAGTTAAAAGGATCTAGACCCATTATGATCTAAAATCAACAAATCTCTAATCGAAAATGACGCAGCTGCAAATAAACAGAATAAATAATCTCTTGTATCAGCACATTTAACCATTAATTGCCTGATTTAGAATTATTTTTTAAAAGAACAAATCCTAGAGATCTTTATACTTTAATTTGACTAAAACTATTATCAATATTATTTAGTGTCTAAATACATAACACCCAATAATGGACTGATTTAGAATTATATTTTTAAAGAGATTTTTTTTTGAAAAAAACCAAAAGTTGATATTTTTAAGTAATTAAAGATTTTGATTTTCAATTTTTTTAAAAAAAAAAAGAAAATCACATGTATTGAGGTAATAAAAAATATTATTAATAGTAGGAGAATAGGAGTAAATGGCATAATGTATGGGTTTAGGGGTTGGGGGTAAATTTGGATATATCTAAGGAATGTTGTTGGAGATGTGGGGATGTATTTAGGAGAGGATGGGTGAGTTGAATTAGGCATAGACATGGAGGGTAATTGTTGAAGCAAAACATTGATGTTGTAGCAATTCAGATGGATATATACTTGATACTTGTCCACTCTAAATTCTTCCTTGTAGATAGTAAAATGGAAATAATGTGGCATCAGCTTGACTAGTTACCATTACGAATGAAAGGTTTTGTTAAAACTAAAAATAATAATAAATTTACTTCACTGCTTTTGTCTTTTATTTCACTCAATTTTCTCGACCGAAAAAGAAAGGGTTAAAGTTTAGGAACTTGTGTGCATGTGTTTTTTCATCCCTCTTTATTGGACATAATTATTAGACATGAAAGTGAACAAATTGTATATAATTATATTTGTTTGACGTGTCTTTATAACGTAGGCATACCTACAATATGATCCATAAAAGAAAATATTTTTTGAATTTTCGAAATTAATTAGGAAAAAAGAAACTTTTAAACTTATCAATTTGTATTTAAAATGGTTGGATATTGAAGTTACTGAATTGAATTCCCAAATTTGGTTGGGAGATCAAATTCAATTTCAAACTTAATCCCATCTTCTAGTTCAAATGGTTACTTCTTCTTAATTTTGAAATTAAGCAAATTCATCTCGATCAAACCAATTTATTCCTTATCAGTTTTGAATGTGAGCAACTATAAATAATTAATCATGATGTTAATGTTTCTCATCCATTGTACATGATTTTGAATGGTATAATACTATTTAAGTTTACACATTCTGTCTATTTGGTCCTAATTTCAAAAACTCATCTCGTACCATTTATATAAACATTAGAGGCTAAATTTTTTTAGAATTAAGGCCAAAATGACAAAATATATAAAACATCGGAGCCTGAATTTGTTACTATACCAATCAAAATGATGTACAATTGACAAAAGACATTAACATCATAATTAATTATCCCTAGTTGATCACTTTCGATTAAGATTTTGAGAGGGATTAATCTGCTCAATTTAAAAAATGAGAAGGGGTGGAGAGTTGTTTTAACCTCCTAAACCCAATACTACGGCCGGCAAATTGATTCATTAATTTAGCCTAATCATGAGTTTTGCAGAAACTAATGAATGAAATTTATTTTATGCCTAAACATGGTGAGGGCGTCAACGTGGAATTAAAATAATAGTCAATCGTAATGAATCCCCTAACATGGCGGATTCGTTGCAATTAATCATAGTGTTGGCAGGGACAATGATCTTATTGTCTTGTTGTGCAATATAATAAGTCATCTTAATGTTTTTTCTTTTAATCTTACTCCAGTTTTAAATGTATAGAATATTCCATGGCATAGAAAATCATCTCAGATTTGATGAAACTTGTTTCAGCATATAAATGTGAACAAACACCGACTCGGTTTGTACTTGGATTTTACATTATTAGCCCACACAAGTTGCTCATATATTTTTTAGCTGGCCAGCATATGTGATGAATATTTCTTGATTATTTTAACCATAAACTGGTACAAAAAGAGAAGGTGTGTGACTGATAAAGTGAAAAAAAATAAGGTAAATTAATGAAAACCAACAGCAAAGTAGGTTTTGTTCCAACATAGGTTCAACTAAAATACAAAAATAAAATAAGATCAAAACTCATATGTCAATCAATGTGGGATGGCTAGATACTGAGTCAGCTCTACCAATAATATAAATAAATAAAGTTATCCCCTTTAGGTTAAGCATATGGTTAGTTTTATTTATATGCTAACGGTAGTAGCTACATTCATGCTTCTTTTTTTCATGCAATCACTAACAACTGGCAGCTGATATAATATATATGGTCCCATTCTCAAACAACTACACGTTCATATTTTACCTATTACCTACATGTTAAACGGACAATAATATTTTCAGCCGAAATTTAATAAAATAAATACACTAGCCAATTATATATGAAGAAAACAAATTCTAATTTCTGTTTTGCAATGACATATACCACTTTTGATTTCATGTTGGTGAATCATGTGAAACGGTGAATGCCAGCTCCATTCCCCTTTTTTACTATTACTACACCATTAGTCATTATTAAATTATGGGTAAGCTCTCATTTTGGTCATTTGACTATTCAATATATTTCGTTTAAGTCAATTGGTGATGAAAATCGATGCTTTATAGTTTTCTTTGTTCGCATTATTTACATCAATCAAAAGCTCCCTTTCCTATTCTCTCCTATTACCTAGATGTTTTTTAATAAAACAATTCTGGATGTCACAAATCTGCTAACCACAATTCAAACATCTTTTTTATCCAATCTCTGACATTAACCATTAGATCAATTTGGAGCTAAGGTATGTTGTTCTACTTGTCGATAGGTACTAATCTACTGTACTGATTACTGAATAGTTGCTTGTAGCATGCTAACGGAATTTTTTTGCAAAGAAAAAAGACTTAACATCCCAGTGACTTAAATAAAAACTTTTGAATAGTTCAGTGATCAAGTTATAACTTATTTTTAGTTTAAATGACCAAAACGAAGACTGACACATGGTCTAGTGACTAATAATGCAATTTACCATTGTGTTTTTTAAAGCTTTTGTTTTGCTATGAAATCTTGTGTGTTTGGAGGGTTTTGGCTTATTTGTTGGTTTAGGACAGGCACTGTACTTGCACGTATATTTGTCGTCACATGCTGGTATTCTTCCGTCACATGGTATGAGTAAAATAGTACTATACATCTATATATCTATACTTGGCAGTTCTGGTGTGGGTACTTTTTTAACTTTGTTCTTATAAGACATGACATGAGTAAAAACACAATACATCATATCTATACTAACCACTTCTGTTGTAACTACTTTTAACATTGTGGATTATAAAGACTTTAAATTTTTATTTACATTTTTGGTGTATAAATTTATATGCGCAATCACACGTCATTAAAAAGAAAAATCTTAACTTCGTTGAACAATGGTTAAACTCTTTGTATGTTTCATCAAATGAAGGAAAAAAAGAACCCTCTTAAATCTTCTTAAACAAATACAAAATAATTAAACTTTTAACTGTACATTGTTTTTATCAGTAAATGTCAATGTATTTCATAAGCCACATTAAAAAAAAATTAATTGCACCAGCACATTTTAAATTGGTTATAAATTTTAAAATATTTTAATTATATCTCTAAATTATCAAGGTTATACTAATTAAATCTTTTTGTTATTAACACGTAAAATCTTATGTGATATAATTTAAAATAAAAATTTTAAAGAAAAATAAAACGTTGACACAAACTTTTTAAAACTAAAAAACTAAAAAAAAAGTAAAATTGAAAAAAGAAAGCAAACGATAAAGCTTTTATAAAAGCTTTCAAAATCTTAAAATCAAGATTTTTACTGCATGTATTTTTACAAAAATTCATTTTCTTTTAAAATTTTTATTTTAAATTATGTCACAAAAGATCTAATATGTAATTTAACCGTTAGATTAATGATTTTAGTAATAAAAGGACCTGATTGATATAACTTTGATAGTTTAAATATGCAATTAAAGTGTTTTGATATTTGAGGACTAATTTTGAAGGGTAAATTAGATAAAAAGAATGATTTTTAAAAACAATTAGGGATTTAGGCCGATTTTCCAATATTTAGCGAAACATGCCGATTTTGGAGAGAGAAATAGAAAACATGTCTTACAGGAAGCATTTTTTGTTTCTATTTTTTTTTCTTTTTGTGTTGGGTGTTGGAAATTTGAGGAGAACGATTTATTTATGTTTGTGTTTAAGTATGATAGTTTTAAGGTATGTTTGAGTTCACAATGATGCAATGGCACTCGGAGACCTACATATTTCATTTTCCATGTGAGGATAGAACCATTACCTTAGAAGTTCATCACATTACAACTCAGGCTTTAGTTCGCAGTGGTTATACGACCACCGGTTGAAGTATAACTAGGGCTCCAGTTGACTATGGTTATGCGGTCACGGGTTGAAGTATAACTTAGGCTCAATTGATAGTGGTTATGCGATCATGGGTTCAAGTTTCATGATACTGGAAGAGGATACTTTATAAATTTCATACATAAGTTTGAGACCAAAATCATAGGGAAAAACAAAAGTGTTTTCCAGTATAATCAACTTATTCTTTTTCTCCATCTCCACCAAAGTAGTATCCTTAACCTTATTGTCCGGAACATGTGCCAATGCTAGAGGCAAGAGCATTTTCAGGAGGGGAGTGATTGAGACAATGGAGAAAAAACTAAAACTCGAGTCGGGGCGGCATCGATTTTAGTTATTAATGAGTTATTTAATCACAATAATCATTGCTACTCCGAGTTGCGTTTCAGATTTTCCCTAGCGTCATAGTCACTCCTCCCCTTGAAATTCCTCTTACCCCCAACTCTGTCACAAGTTATTGACAATAAAGTTAAGGATACTATTTTGGTGGAGATGGAGAAAAAGAATAAGTTGATTATACTATAAAGCCCCTTAGTTTTTCCTTATGATTATAGTCTTAAACTTATGTATGAGGTTTATAAAGTATTCTCTTTCAGTGGTATTAAACTTGAACCCCTGACCGTATAATCACCGTCAACTAAGGGGTTGGGTTATACTTTAACTGTAACACCCCTAACCCGTCTCCGTCGCCGAATCAGGGTTACGAGGCATTACGAAACCAAGCTCACATAAACATAACTTTAATATCTAATTCCAAATGCAAGTCCAATTCATGAACATATATAATCAAATTCAAGCATGGAAACTAAACTCTTTTCACATTGCTATTTACACAATAGGATTCAAAACTAACCAAAACATTATCAAGCCTATACATGCCATAAGATCGAGTTCAAATATTTAACAAAATACCAAAAGAAGTCGATAGTGTGATGGACTGTGCTGATGATCCCCGAGCTCGTAACGAGTCTCCAAATCTATAAAAACGAATGAACGAAAGCAAACGAAGTAAGCTTTTATAGCTTAGTAAGTCTCCAGCATAACTAAATGTATAATTATAAACACATAATTATTATAACCTTTTTAATCTATTCTACTGAAATTTCAACTAACACAACCAACTAACATTCATACATTATTCTACTCAGACCATTTCATTTATAGTCAGATATGTATACCTGTCGGATGAATTCAGTTTAATATATATATTATACAAAACAACATTACAATTGAATGTATACCACCGAGCATATATATACATATTATATACATATCAAACCGATTGTATATGTACACTCATGGTAAGTTCTAAATCAATTCAAATCTAACACAAATATATATACATCAATCACATCTTATATTTGTTTGTATATAAATATACTCATTATGAATTTATACCTGAATACCTAGGTAACACATACATTCGAAATACAGACATATATATATATATCTCAAATGCATACATGATTAATTATCAAACACATAGGCTCAACATATATATGTTTAACTACCACATATCACCATATGCATTTATAAATTCAGCAATCACATATATCTAATGTACATATGTATTCATCGATTTCATATAATCACAAATCATAGATATATCCATTGCATATTCTAACACAATTTAAACAGATTCACCGGCAATTTGCCTGCTAGGCTTAAAGCCTGATTCAGTACACCGGCACTTAGCCTGCTAGACATATAGTCTGAAATGTATCACCGGCATTAAGCCTGCTAGACATATAGTCTGAAATGTATCACCGGCATTAAGCCTGCTAGACTTAAAGTCTGAAATGTATCACCGGCATTAAGCCTGCTAGACTTAAAGTCTGAATTACTTCACCGGCATTAAGCCTGCTAGACGTAACGTCTGTATTACATTCAATCACTTTATAATAATTCAAACTAACAATTTCATATCTTCACTACCATTCAAAAACTTTTACGTGAATATACATACAAAATCGAAACTTTCACATACGTATATAATTCCATACCAAATTTCGATTCAAGAATTTATACATGTGCATTTATACATATTCGAATCTACCATATGAATGTATAATTTCATACTCAATTTCAAAACAAAAACTTGTACATATATAAATGCACAATCAATCCTCGCATACTTATATAATGACATAACTAAATTCAATACACAACACATACATGTATATTTGCATGCTTATTCGACTTTATATATATATATATACATACTTATATAATCATTCAAACCATATATATATATATACCTATATCTTATACATACCTTTGATTAATCCAATAATTTATACAAGATCATACTTGTATATTCGAACATGTTATATACAATATCTATAGTCCAAAGTTTATTCAACTATTATACTTTAAATTATAGCTCATAAGATAAAATTAGTATGCATGTATAAATATTAACTTAATAACTTTTAGTTGCTAATAGACTTACCTCGGATATCAGCAAACACGATCGACTATTCGATTACCTTCGACTTCCCCCGATCCAAATTCGTTTTCTTCGTTCCTTGATCTAAACATAGTCAAATTTAACCTTTTTATTCATCAAAACATTCATTTGAGTCCAACAATACATAAATGGGAAAATTACCATTTTGCCCCTAACATTTTGCACTTTTTGCAATTTAGTCCTTTTTGCACAAAACACAAAATACACAAAATTTGCCCATAACACACAAGGGCCGAATATTCATGGTTCTCATACAAGTCCACACATTGCATTTATTTCACATTTTAGTCCCTCAAAAATTTATTTTCACAATTTAGCCCTAAATACTCAAATTCATCAAAAATCCCAAGACAAAACATGTTAATCTAAGACATATCTTCCATTATTCATCATCAAACATCACAAAACACAAATATTCATCAATGGCATAACTCAAAATATTCATTAAAATTAGAAATTCAAGCATGGGTCGGGTAGTATTCAAAGCAACGATCTCAAAACGTAAAAATTATCAAAAACCGAAACCAAAGCATACCTTAATTTTGCTATGAAAGTGCCGAAACTTAAGAAACCATGGATGGTTTCTTCCTTTCCAATATTCGGCTAACAAAGATGAACATATTCATCTTTTTATGACTTATTTTAGTTATAATATTATAATTTACTTAATGACTAAATTAACCTTAATTAAATAAATTATAAATTACATAACTTAAGGGCAATGTTGGCATATACCACCCACTAACTAAATCTTGGTCTAATTACATCTTTAGACCTCCCACTTAAAAAGACAACTACAAATAGGTGCTTTTAAATTTTAACCTTTAACTTTTATTTTACGCGATTAAACCCTTTTATTAAATCGGACACTTAAACGACGAAATTAAAACACGAAAATTTTACACAATCAAATGCACATGAAATAAACACACAAAATAATATTAATAATATTTTTCTAATTCAGATTTGTGGTCCCGAAACCACTATTCTGATTAGGGTCAAAACCGGGTTGTTACAACTCTCCCCCCCTTAGGGATTTTCGTCCCCGAAAATCTTACCGGTGAATAGGTTTGGATAACGCTCCTTCATTGTATCCTCTGACTCCCAAGTTGCTTCTTCAACTCCGTGTTTATGCCACAATACTTTAACTAACGGAATTTTCTTATTTCGTAATTCCTTGATCTCACGAGCCAGAATGCTAATCGGTTCTTCTTCATATGACATATCAGGGTTAATTTCAATCTCCGTCGGACAAATTACATGTGAAGGATCAGATCGGTATCTACGGAGCATCGAAACATGAAATACATTGTGAATCTTTTCTAACTCAGGTGGTAACATCAATCTATAAGCAACCGGTCCGACACGTTCTATAATCTCATACGGTCTAATGAATCTTGGACTCAATTTGCCTTTACGACCGAATCTGAGTACTTTCTTCCACGGTGAGACTTTCAAAAACACTTTATCGCCGATCTGAAATTCTATATCTTTTCTTCTCAAATCCGCATAAGATTTCTGACGATCTGATGCTGATTTCAGGCTATCCCGAATCACTTTCACTTTCTGTTCGGTCTCTTTAATCAAATCAACCCCGTGTATCCTATTTTCACTGAGCTCGGTCCAATACAGTGGTGTACGACATTTACGACCGTACAAAGCCTCATAAGGTGCCATTTTAATACTAGATTGAAAGCTGTTATTATAAGCAAATTCAATCAAAGGTAAATATCGTTCCCACGTACCTTCAAACTCGAGAATGCAACATCTCATCATGTCCTCAAGTATCTGTATAATTCGCTCCGATTGACCATCTGTTTGCGGATGGAAAGCTGTGCTAAAATGTAGTTTCGTACCTAAAGCATCTTGTAATTTCTTCCAAAACCGCGATGTAAATCTCGGGTCTCTGTCCGAAATAATAGAAATAGGCACTCCGTGCAATTTTACAATCTGAGAAATGTACAATTCAGCAAGTTTATCAAGCGAATAATCAATACGAACCGGAATAAAGTGAGCCGATTTTGTCAATCTATCCACAACAACCCAAATTGCATCTTTCTTGCTGGGTGTTAACGGTAAACCGGATACAAAATCCATCGTAACTCTGTCCCATTTCCATTCAGGTATCATGATCGGCTGCAGCAATCCAGAAGGTACCTGATGCTCGGCTTTTACTTGCTGACATATTAAACATTTCGAAACAAAGTCAGAAATGTCTCGTTTCATTCCATGCCACCAATAGTGTTGTTTCAGATCATTATACATTTTCGTGCTACCCGGATGAACAGAAAATCGACTATTATGGGCTTCATTCAAAATCATCTGAATTAACTCTGGATTTTTCGGAACACATAATCGGTTTCTGAATCTCAAACAATCCTCAGTATCAACTAGAAACTCTGAATCAACATTTAAGTCACACTGAGTTCGTTTTGCAATTAAATCATCATCGGCTTTTTGAGCTTCACAAATCTGTTGAACAAATAACGGTTTTGCTTTCAACTCAGCTACTATCGCACCATCATCAGACATAACCATATGTGCATTCATTGCACGCAAAGCAAACAGTGATTTTCGACTTAGGGCATCAGCAACAACATTAGCCTTTCCCGGATGATAGTCAATCACGAGCTCGTAATCTTTCAACAATTCTAACCATCGACGCTGTCTTAAATTCAGATCTTTCTGAGTCATCAAATATTTCAAGCTTTTATGATCGGAATAAACATGACATCTTTCGCCAAACAGATAGTGACGCCATATTTTTAACGCAAATACAATAGCGGCCAATTCCAGATCATGCGTCGGATAGTTCTTTTCATGCGGCTTTAACTGTCTCGAGGCATAGGCTACAACTTTGCCTTCCTGCATCAATACACAACCCAAACCATTTAAAGATGCATCACTATAGATAACAAACTCTTTACCCGATTCGGGTTGAACTAGGACTGGAGCTTTGGTTAAAAGAGCTTTCAACTGATCGAAACTTTTCTGGCACTTTTCTGACCACTCAAACTTAACGTCTTTTTGTAGTAGCCTTGTCATCGGGGTCGCAATCATAGAGAACCCTTTCACAAAACGTCTATAATAGCCAGCGAGCCCCAGAAAGCTTCGAACTTCCGAAACATTCCTCGGAGGTTTCCAATCAAGTATAGCTGAAATTTTACTCGGATCAACCCAAATACCCGATGCTGATACAACATGGCCCAGAAAACTGACTTCACGTAACCAGAACTCACATTTACTAAACTTTGCATACAACTGCTTATCTCGCAAAGTTTGTAACACAAGTCTCAGATGTTCAGCATGCTCATTTTCGTCTCGAGAGTAGATCAAAATGTCATCAATAAATACTACCACAAACCGATCCAGATACTTCCTAAAGATCCGATTCATCAAATCCATGAAAATAGCAGGTGCATTAGTAAGTCCGAAAGGCATAACAAGAAACTCATAATGTCCGTACCTCGTTCGGAAAGCAGTCTTTGGCACATCAGAGTCTTTAACTCACAACTGATAGTAGCCTGATCTCAGATCTATCTTTGAAAACACAGTAGCCCCTTTCAACTGATCGAACAAATCATCAATCCGTGGTAACGGATACTTATTCTTTATAGTCACTTTATTGAGTTGCCGGTAATCAATGCACATTCTCATCGTTCCGTCTTTCTTTCTCACAAATAGAACTGGTGCACCCGAATGAGAGAAACTCGGTCGTGCAAAACCTTTATCAGTCAGCTCTTGCAACTGTACTTTCAATTCTTTTAATTCGGTCGGTTCCATACGGTACGGAGCTATCGATATGGGAGTCGTCCCTGGTACTAACTCAATACCAAACTCTACCTCTCGAATAGGTGGCAAACCCGGTAATTCTTCGGGAAACACGTCTGAATACTCACACACTACTGGTACAGATTCAATCTTCTTTTCGGTCACTTTACTATCAAGAACAAATGCAAGGTAAGCTTCACAACCCCTTCTCACATACTTCTGAGCCGACATCGAGGATATTATTGCTGATAAACCATTCAGATCATTAGATTCGATCCGAATAATCTCATCATTCTGACACCGTAGATCAATAGTTTTCCGTTTGCAGTTTACAATAGCATCATGCAGAGTTAACCAATCCATACCCAGAATTATATCGAACTCGTCGAATGGTAACAACATCAAATCAGCTGGAAAACATAAATCTCGAATCATCAACGGACAATTCTTGCACACTTTGTCAACCAAAACACACCGGCCCAGGGGGTTCGATACTTTAATTACAAACTCAGTAGACTCAACAGGCAAAGTCTTACTGAATACTAAAGTCTCACACACATAAGAATGAGTCGAACCAGGATCAATCAATGCAATAACATTAGTATCATAAAGAGTGAAAGTACCAGTAATAACATCTGGAGAAGAAGCCTCCTCTCGAGCACGGATGGCATAAGCTCTGGCAGGTGCACGGGCCTCAGATCGAATTGTTGTGTCCCTGGTTCCTCTCTGACTACCACTTACATTACTCAATTGTCTCGGCGGTCTACCTTGGACTGGCACATTACTCGGTCTGGTATCCTGCACAGTGTTTTGCTCAGCTACCATCGGACACTCTCGAATGAAATGATCTTTTGAACCACACTTGAAGCAAGACCGATCATGGAATCTGCAATCCCCCGGATGCCATTTCCCACAATGCTTGCACTCTTATCTATTTTGTTGAACACTACCAACGCTAGCAACTGAAGTAGCTCGTGAACTCACAGGGGGTCGATCTCGATCATACTTAGGAAACCCTGCAGTAGCTTTAGATTGGCTATGATCCGCTCTGAATTTCCTTGAGGTCGACTGAAATGATTTACTGAATGATCTTTTACGAGAATCTCGAGCTTCATAGTCAGCTTTCCTCTTCTCTTTCCCGAGCTCCTCAGCTTTACAAGCTCGTTCAACAAGTACTACGAACTCTTTTATCTCAAGTATACCAACTAACAGTTTAATATCTTCATTCAGCCCATCTTCAAATCTTCTACACATGATAGCTTCAGTTGAAACACACTCTCGAGCATATCTACTAAGTCTCACAAATTTTCGTTCATATTCTGTCACTGTCATACGACCCTGTTTCAGTTCAAGAAATTCCTTACGTTTCTGATCAATAAATCTCTGGCTGATGTATTTCTTACGAAACTCAGTCTGAAAGAATTCCCAAGTCACTCGCTCTTTCGGAACCACCGATACTAGTGTATTCCACCAGTGATATGCAGTGTCCCGTAGCAAGGATATGGCACATTTCAAGCACTCATCAGGGTTGCAAGACAACTCATCAAACACTCGAATAGTATTATCAAGCCAGAATTCAGCTCGCTCAGCATCATCGTCATCAGTAGCTCTGAACTCTTCGGCCCCGTGTTTTCGAATTTTGTCAACCGGAGGCTTAAGTAATCTCATCGGATCACTTACTTGGGGTATAACAGGAATCGAAGATGGATTAGTCGGGGGTGGAGGTTGTTGTCTAACAGGATTAGTCCGGACATAATGAGTAAACCAGTCATTCATCATTTGGTAGAAGGCTTGTTTAGCCTCTCCCTCCTGGTTACTCGAGGTCGGTCGAGAATCTACCGGCTCTGTCCCTTGTGCGAGAGCAGGTGCTATACTCTCAACATCATCGGCTACGGCTCGATCGGGATCCATTACTATACGAAAACACATTTTTAGACATCAGCAGTCATCACACTATCTCGATATAAAAATTATGGCATGTATAGCTAGACTCATACATGCTACGTTAGTCCAAGAATCGACTAAACCGTAGCTCTGATACCAATAAAATGTAACACCCCTAACCCGTCTCCGTCGCCGAATCAGGGTTACGAGGCATTACGAAACCAAGCTCACATAAACATAACTTTAATATCTAATTCCAAATGCAAGTCCAATTCATGAACATATATAATCAAATTCAAGCATGGAAACTAAACTCTTTTCACATTGCTATTTACACAATAGGATTCAAAACTAACCAAAACATTATCAAGCCTATACATGCCATAAGATCGAGTTCAAATATTTAACAAAATACCAAAAGAAGTCGATAGTGTGATGGACTGTGCTGATGATCCCCGAGCTCGTAACGAGTCTCCAAATCTATAAAAACGAATGAACGAAAGCAAACGAAGTAAGCTTTTATAGCTTAGTAAGTCTCCAGCATAACTAAATGTATAATTATAAACACATAATTATTATAACCTTTTTAATCTATTCTACTGAAATTTCAACTAACACAACCAACTAACATTCATACATTATTCTACTCAGACCATTTCATTTATAGTCAGATATGTATACCTGTCGGATGAATTCAGTTTAATATATATATTATACAAAACAACATTACAATTGAATGTATACCACCGAGCATATATATACATATTATATACATATCAAACCGATTGTATATGTACACTCATGGTAAGTTCTAAATCAATTCAAATCTAACACAAATATATATACATCAATCACATCTTATATTTGTTTGTATATAAATATACTCATTATGAATTTATACCTGAATACCTAGGTAACACATACATTCGAAATACAGACATATATATATATATCTCAAATGCATACATGATTAATTATCAAACACATAGGCTCAACATATATATGTTTAACTACCACATATCACCATATGCATTTATAAATTCAGCAATCACATATATCTAATGTACATATGTATTCATCGATTTCATATAATCACAAATCATAGATATATCCATTGCATATTCTAACACAATTTAAACAGATTCACCGGCAATTTGCCTGCTAGGCTTAAAGCCTGATTCAGTACACCGGCACTTAGCCTGCTAGACATATAGTCTGAAATGTATCACCGGCATTAAGCCTGCTAGACATATAGTCTGAAATGTATCACCGGCATTAAGCCTGCTAGACTTAAAGTCTGAAATGTATCACCGGCATTAAGCCTGCTAGACTTAAAGTCTGAATTACTTCACCGGCATTAAGCCTGCTAGACGTAACGTCTGTATTACATTCAATCACTTTATAATAATTCAAACTAACAATTTCATATCTTCACTACCATTCAAAAACTTTTACGTGAATATACATACAAAATCGAAACTTTCACATACGTATATAATTCCATACCAAATTTCGATTCAAGAATTTATACATGTGCATTTATACATATTCGAATCTACCATATGAATGTATAATTTCATACTCAATTTCAAAACAAAAACTTGTACATATATAAATGCACAATCAATCCTCGCATACTTATATAATGACATAACTAAATTCAATACACAACACATACATGTATATTTGCATGCTTATTCGACTTTATATATATATATATACATACTTATATAATCATTCAAACCATATATATATATACCTATATCTTATACATA
The DNA here is from genome assembly GCF_007990345.1 of Gossypium hirsutum. Lineage (NCBI taxonomy): Eukaryota > Viridiplantae > Streptophyta > Magnoliopsida > Malvales > Malvaceae > Gossypium > Gossypium hirsutum. The sequence continues at coordinate 90,466,840 of NC_053436.1, forward strand.
CCTTTGATTAATCCAATAATTTATACAAGATCATACTTGTATATTCGAACATGTTATATACAATATCTATAGTCCAAAGTTTATTCAACTATTATACTTTAAATTATAGCTCAATCATAAGATAAAATTAGTATGCATGTATAAATATTAACTTAATAACTTTTAGTTGCTAATAGACTTACCTCGGATATCAGCAAACACGATCGACTATTCGATTACCTTCGACTTCCCCCGATCCAAATTCGTTTTCTTCGTTCCTTGATCTAAACATAGTCAAATTTAACCTTTTTATTCATCAAAACATTCATTTGAGTCCAACAATACATAAATGGGAAAATTACCATTTTGCCCCTAACATTTTGCACTTTTTGCAATTTAGTCCTTTTTGCACAAAACACAAAATACACAAAATTTGCCCATAACACACAAGGGCCGAATATTCATGGTTCTCATACAAGTCCACACATTGCATTTATTTCACATTTTAGTCCCTCAAAAATTTATTTTCACAATTTAGCCCTAAATACTCAAATTCATCAAAAATCCCAAGACAAAACATGTTAATCTAAGACATATCTTCCATTATTCATCATCAAACATCACAAAACACAAATATTCATCAATGGCATAACTCAAAATATTCATTAAAATTAGAAATTCAAGCATGGGTCGGGTAGTATTCAAAGAAACGATCTCAAAAACGTAAAAATTATCAAAAACCGAAACCAAAGCATACCTTAATTGTAACACCCCTTACCCGTATCCAACACCGGAATAGGGTACGAGGCATTACCAAAACACATACACTTGTAAACGTATTTAACCGAGTTATAAAATTTCATCAAAATTAAAACTTTCAAAAATAATTAACATGTTTCTATAACTTTTCACAATATATCCTCAAAATATTATAATCATAATAATTAGGGCCTGCGAGACCCGATACATACTCATGCAATTTAATGCTTCATTTCCATTTCATTCAATTCGCAATTTCTCATGCTCATAATTTAAATCATATCACTAGAAATTTCCATTTAATTCACGTACAATTCAATGACATCAAATTCAAAACTAATACGTATTTACCATTTAACTCAATGTTTATTGATTATACCATTCAATAACACATTTATGAAATTCTCAATTTTGCAATGAAAATATCATTTTAGCTTGAATAACAACATCGTCCTGATATAAATACACTACCACTTAACCATTTACTTTAATTCTTTTGGGCCCATTTGTCACTTACCATCCTTAATCAAATTAGAGAACGGTCACGGAAAATTGAGTACTTCACTTTCACCTTGCCATAGTATAACTATGGTCTTACGTATGATCACTTATCACTTGTCCCTGATCAGATAAGTGTAGCCACCTATCACTTTGTTTCTTGATCAGATAAGTGTAGCCACTTATCACTTTGTTTCTTGATCAGATAAGTGCAGCCACTTATCACTTTGTCTCTTGATCAGATAAGTGTAGCTAAAGCTATCACTTATCACTTTGTCTCTTGATCAGATAAGTATAGCCGAAGCTATCACTTATCACTTTTCACTTGTCACTTGATCAGATAAGTATAGCCGAAGCTATCACTTATCACTTTATTACTTGATCAGATAAGTATAGCCGAAGCTATCACTTATCACTTTTCACTTGTCACTTGATCAGATAAGTATAGCCGAAGCTATCACTTATCACTTTATTACTTGATCAGATAAGTATAGCCGAAGCTATTACTTATCACTTTCCACTTGTCACTTGATCAGATAAGTGTAGCTAAAGCTACCACTTATCACTTTATCACTTGATCAGAAGTACTCAAATCCGGCGTTCCGCTCAATTTGATCATTTATTCATATATCAGGCTTACCAACATGTGTTAATTCATAAACCATTCATGGTATTATTTCATGCCAAATCATATACTGAATATACCATACACACATACTATGAAACTTTATTTTCACACATGAGCTGAAACCATGACCAATAATGCACAAAAATAAGCATCATTCATATTTCATCGTTTATGAGTTATAATCAAACATATGACCATTTATACACGAATCATTCATATATTTCCCAATTTTCCTCCTCCTCCTCTCCATTCCACATCCTTAATGTGTATAACACACTTAAACAACATTAACCATAATTTCAATATTCACTAACATGTATATTTCAAGCTGTTTATCCGAGTCAGAGTCACTAAATTATTTTTATCCGGAGCTACGGAGCTCCAAATTAAGATCCGTTAATTTTATCTGAAACTAGACTCACATATATTCATACCATAAAATTTTCAGAATTTTTGGTTCAGCCAAATAGTACAGTTTATTCTTTAAAGTTTCCCCTGTTTTGCTGTCTGACAGTTCCGACCACTCTTCACTAAAAATTAATTATCTCATTGTACAGAATTCGGATGATGTTTTAGCTTGTTTATTCTAAAAATAGACTAATTAAGGATTCTAACCATATAAACTATAACTCATAATAATTTCTGTACAATTTTTAATGATTTTCCAAAGTCAGAACAGGGGAACCCGAATTCATTCTGACCTTGTCTCACAAAATCTATTATATCTCATGATTTACAATTCCATTGCTCACATAATTTCTTTTATAAGAAACTAGACTCAATAAGCTTTAATTTCATATTTTATTCATCCTCTAATTCAATCTCTACAATTTTTGGTGATTTTTCAAAGTTACACTACTGCTGCTGTCCAAAACTGCTTTAGTGCAAAATGTTGATTTCCATTTTGCCCCAAATTTCACAGTTTATACAATTCGGTCCTTTCTCAATTAACCCCTCAATTAATCTAATTTTCTCAATTAGTACTTTATTAGACATTATAAGTTGTTACACAACTATTGAAATTCAGAATTTCCACATATAACTCTATCTTCAAACTCTTTTACTATTAGGTCCCAAACATTCACTTTCTATTCAATTCTTTCAATAAAATCAGCATATGAACAATTTAAAGCTCTAATTTCATGCTAAATCATCATATACTTCCAGCACATATTCATATCAACTTTCAACTTCTTTCATAAAATCAAAACTAATGGATTTAACAAGTGGGCCTAGTTGTAAAAGTCATAAAAATACAAAAATTTCAAGAAATAGTCAAGAATTGAACTTACTTGTAATAAAAATATGAAGAACCAGCTTGAAGAAGCCCTTCCATGGTGTTTTAGCTGGTGAGAATTCAGAAAAATGAAGAGAAAATCTAGATAATTCCACTTGGGTCCTAACTTTATTAAGCAAATTTTGCAATTTTCCAATTTTGCCCTTAATTCTCCTTACCTTCTTGCTGATTTCATGCCTCTGCCGTCCAGACCAAATAGACCTTGGGTCTATTTGCTTTTTAAGCCCTCTTCCTTTTATCATTTAAGCTATTTAATCATTTCCCAAAATTTTGCATTTGTTACAATTTAGTCCTTTTTGTTCAATTAATTATCGGAACTTTAAAATTTCTTAACGAAACTTTAATACTAACTTTTTAACACTCCATAAATATTTATAAAAATATTTATGGCTCAGTTTAAAATCCCCGAGGTCTTGATACCTCATTTCGATTCTAATTATTTTAATATTTATTTCTAGTGCACTATTCACTATTTCAAAAATTTTCCTAACTTCATATTTAACTTATACTTACTAAATTAATAATATTTTCTACCCATTTGTCGAATTTAGTGATCTCGAATCACCGTTCCAACACCTCTGAAAATTCAAGCCATTACATTTTTTTTTCGTCGGATTTGTGGTCCCGAAACCACTGTTCCGACTAAGCCTAAAATCGGGCTATTACATTAATTTTGCTATGAAAGTGCCGAAACTTAAGAAACCATGGATGGTTTCTTCCTTTCCAATATTCGGCTAACAAAGATGAACATATTCATCTTTTTATGACTTATTTTAGTTATAATATTATAATTTACTTAATGACTAAATTAACCTTAATTAAATAAATTATAAATTACATAACTTAAGGGCAATGTTGGCATATACCACCCACTAACTAAATCTTGGTCTAATTACATCTTTAGACCTCCCACTTAAAAAGACAACTACAAATAGGTGCTTTTAAATTTTAACCTTTAACTTTTATTTTACACGATTAAACCCTTTTATTAAATCGGACACTTAAACGACGAAATTAAAACACGAAAATTTTACACAATCAAATGCACATGAAATAAACACACAAAATAATATTAATAATATTTTTCTAATTCAGATTTGTGGTCCAGAAACCACTATTCTGATTAGGGTCAAAATCGGGTTGTTACATTAACCCGTGGCAGTATAACCACCATCAACTGGAAGCCCTAGTTATACTTCAACCCGTGACCGTATAATCACCGTAAACTGGCAGCCTAAGTTACAATGCGATTGGCTTCTAAGGTGATGGTTCGATCCCCACACGGTAGATGAAATGTGTGCGTCTCTAAGCGCCACTGTATCACCGTGAACTCAAACACACTTTAAATTATCACATTATCTCTCTCAAATACAAACACAAATAAATCTTTCCCTCCAAAATTTTAACACTCAATAAAAAACAATTTAAAAGAGAATTTTTATTTTGTAAGGGACAGTGGTCGAGAGAGTTGATAGAGCAAAGGAGGAGCAAAACCCCATTTATATAGGAAACCAAGAGAAAAAAATAAAAAAATAATGTGTGAGCCCGTGATCGAGATGGAGTGTCTAAAAATTATCTCCGAAATTTGAAAATTTTTCACATGTTAGGTTTGAAAATGAGAGGGATGAAATTTTCTCCTGCAAAAGGCGTTTTAGCTGAGTTGGCAAAAGGGATGTTGAAAGCTTCAACTAAGGTGGCAGAAGGGAGGCTAAAAGCTTCAACTGAGGTGTTTGCCATGCAGGTGCAGCGTCCCTTCTGTCACATCAAGCTCTATCTTTATCTCTTTCCTATGTACTTAAGTGTTGTGTCGTCTTAGGTTGTTATCATATATCATCCATTGTAGTAACATGTGGTTGCAAAGATGAGCTACCTTGGTAGAACAATAATATTGGAGGTGTTTTCGACATTATCAACGAATAACTGTTGTAGATAAAATGTTGGAATTGTCGGAGATGACAAATATGTCGGTGTTGTTGTTGGCACTGATGCTCCATATAGTCTTAAGGATGGAGGTGGTGTAAAAAATATACTTGGAGAAGGTGTTGATGTATGGTATGATAGTGCATAATGTGGTGCTTGTTTAAAAAAGAGGGGGCTAGTGAAAGCACCAAAATAATATGAATCATACTGATCGAGAGGTAGTGCACCCATCAGTGCCTCTTGTTGGGTTGGAACTGATGGTGACTCCATCAAGGCATGTTCTCCTGACCTAGTATTCATATGTGATCGTATTGGCCGCTTATGACGATGTTTCCTACTCCTTTTCCTTTTTGATAGTAGATATGGCTTACCGTGAAGTCTAAACCGTATCATGTAATCCAGAGAGGTCACCAAATTTGATTGAAGAATTGGTTTGTGCATAGGTATGAAATTGTACCTATGCTCTCAAACATAGATATATTTGGCATGGAATTTTTCCCAATCTTCATTGGTTCTCTCCCGTAAGTCGATCTTGTGCTGTTCTTTAATGTCCTAAGGTGATAGTGGAATACTTTGCCTAAACCTGAACTGGCGCATCACTCGATCAAATTTGTGCATATCGACCATCACAAAAACTATCAATGGCACATTGATGTGCTAGATATTGCAATTGGCCAAAAATTTGGCTGGGATGCATTCTTGAATTCTCAGATCACCATATGACATCCATTCAAACTATAGTACGAAATTCTAATTTTTTTTGTAGTAACTAATATTAAATTTCAAATCCTTACGTAAATATTATATAATTTAAATATTCAAAACTAACATCGGCTTTCAACCATTGATCTAACAGTAGCAAGATATCCTTGAGCTTGTTCGCTATACCCACATGACTCATATCATTATTCCAACTATTCAAATAATATGTTACTTCAAAAATATAATAATGAAAAAAATATTATGACATCTATATTATCAAATAAATTTTGCCTTATTACGAGTGGGAATACATATTCAAGGAAGTAAAAATGGTAGTCGATACCATGCCTATGATTGAAGAAGGAGTATGCAACCACTGATTTTAATTTTTTGTGGTTCTATCACTCGGAACATCTTTCGGTACAATGTCACCAACATAGTTGATCTCCAATTGAGTCACCCCTATTCTTTCAAGTCGACGAGTTGTACTAACCACCTAAAATATACCAAATTTCGAGATTTATCGAGCATTAGAAGACTCCTGATTAACCTCAGGATGAATGCTCAAGCTTATTGTTTTCTTTCAACGACATTCGCGAAGTTGTCGATATAATTGAAATTGTCTCCCAGTCATTTCATCTTTATCCGGCTACCACTAAACTTATTTGACACATTCCCTAATAGTTGCTCGCAAATTGCGCTCCAATCGTCAACGTCCACTGCCCCCATAACGATTGGCTCATCCACTAGTAAACTGAGTTATAAAGCTCTGACATCGAGTGTAATTGTACACTCACTGCACGAAAGATGGAATGTGTGTCTTAGGTCTCCACTTTTCACCAAAGCATTGATAAGTGCGAGAACCAATTTAGTCCCCCCGAGCATACGAGCCACGTGCAAGAATCCCACATTTTTGCAAGTGTTGTTCAAAAACACGCGGTGCCCTCGCAGTTAAATTATGTATGTACGCCTCTAAATCTGATCTTTGATCTGATTATATAAACATAAAACATTATAAATTAATAATGTTAACAACTTAATAATGAACTTAATAAAAATTTAAAAGATTAATAATATTTTCTTACCATATGCAATTGAACGCCGAAATGTATTTGTCATTGAAATGAATAAGCGGAATTGTCATCATAAAACCAATAAAAATCAAAGAAATTACAAAATATAAAATTAAAACAATAAGATTTTGAGAGAAATTGAATGAAAAATTGAGAATTAAATAGTTGAGAGAATAGATGAATTGAGAAAATTGAGAGAATTGGATTTGAATACAAAAGGAAGAAAATGACTTAGGGCTATATAGCAAATAAACTAGTCATTTTTAGCTGTTTGAAAAAATTTTGCCATTGGGAAAAGTTACCATTGGACAAAACACGTCCAACATGACATGTTTTCTGTTTCTCTCTCCAAAATTGACGTATTCTACTAAATATGGGAAAAATCGGTCTACTTTGCTTAATATTATTTGAAATTGGCATATTCTGCTAATTTATCCAATTTAAAATAAAGGTCATAATTTAAGAATGTTTGTGGTACATTAAGTCTAAAAAATGTCTCTTCAATTGTCTAAATCTATTAATAGGTTGAATTATTAGCAATATCATATTATTTAAAAAGTTAAAAAGTAATAATATAAATGATTAAAAATTAAGTTAATTACCAATTTCAACGAATTAGACTCTCCTAATGTGTCATTATGTTACTTAAGTCAAAAGATGAATTATTGTGTTGGAGCTTATAAATGCACAATTACATTTTAATTTTACATTTTTGGGATAATTATTTTTATTAAAAGTTGCTTTAAAGTAGTTGTAATGAAAGGATACAACACTTTCTCCATATGCTTGTTATGTGAAAATGCAACACTTACGCCAAAAACTAGATGCTTTTAGTTGTAACTTTACATTGTCCCATTATTAGGAGTCTACCAATGTATTAAATATAAATATAATTTTATTAAGTTATCACATAAGGGTACTTTTATCAATATGTGTGGGGCACAATAGTTAAATTAACGGGTTAGTTCAATCGATTTGACTAAATAAATTAAAATTTTATAAAATGATTCAATCATCCATCAATCGATTTTTAGTTTAATTTAACCAATTTAAAACCTTTCTTCGAATTAATACCTTAACCAATTTTGACCAATTGGTTTGATCTATCAATCTGATTCGATTCAGAATACCATGTTAAGGGCAAGTTTGAAATTAAAATGAAGAGACCACATTAATTAAAAATAAATATAGATAATTAAAATTTAAAGTGGATGACATTATATATTTAATAGAATATGAAATTATACGTTAAATACTTATAGAATGTGAAATATAAAGATTTAAATATTTAACGTAAGCATTATAAAAAAAGGTAAATTACACTTATGGTCGCTTTAAAATAGAATTTGTCCTATTTGAGTCACTCTAATTTTTTCTTAGTTTAGTCACTTGACTCCCTATAAACGAGTTGTCATTTATCGAATAAATATGACACCAATATAATAATTAAGAACAGCAGTGTCCACAAGTGTACAAATCAAATTTTAATAAGATTGTACAATGAAATACTTGGAAGTATTTCGAACATTGTACCCAAGGGAGAATGGAATAAATAATAAAAATACTTTTTACAATACCAAGTCTAAGTAGTAATAGTTAATTCCTATATTACGATGGATCATAAAATAGACTAAGCGGAATAAAAATAAATAAATAACAAAAGTAAATAAATAAAGAAAAATAAACAAATGAATTAAACCGATAAATCAATTAGTAAGATAAACTCGCTTCAAGGTTTGCAACTAACTTCAGATTAGGGGTTAGAGTGGATTAATCATTGATTAAACAATTATTACCTCCTGACTCTAATTAACTTAATTGATTGATTGATAATCACTTATCTTCTGACGTCACTTTCTTAAGCAAAATAAATTATGATTTACTTGGTTTAACTTATCTCCCGACCTTGCCTAGCCTATGATAACTTATTAGTGTTGTCAAGCCTAACAGTGTAGGAACACATGATTTATACCAACTAATCCATCTCGAGAAGTCCCAAATCCTCCGTTAGTCACATCATCATCCATTCGTTAATCTCCCCTAAGAGATTTAGCCACTCATGTTATTCATAAACTCAACTTCGAGTGAATAAACCATGTGAGAAACACGATCAATTTGAAGAAGAAAAGAGATGTGAATAATTGTAGATTGAGTATCGAATGGGGAACGGAGTAGCAAATCTCTCGATTGGAATAATGAAATAAAACAAATGCAACAAAAATATAACTTGAATACTTTAATTAAATAAACAAGTCATTGAATCAAAACCAATTCAAGAAGAAAAACAAGAAAGTATTTAAAAAGTCGAAAAGAAAATAAACTAAAACTTATCCTTAACTATGAGGGTTTTTTAAGGCGTTTAGGATGACTTGATTACATTCAACCCTTAATGTCTTATTATAGTGGTGTTGGCAACCGAAATTAGATATTGGACACATCATAGGTTTTCGAATAAGTTTGATTGCATGGACGAAAATATCCCCGAAATATTATGGCAGCACGTCAGTCTGTGTCGCGCCACACCCTTTGTATGGCGCGACACGACATAAGTTCTTACCTTGTGTCTTTCGTTTTGTGCTTTGACGTCCCAAGAAGCTTGTGCATCACTCGACCTTTGCTTCCACGTCAATTGAGCCTTTATATCTCCATCTTACACACTCAATTAAACTAATTAGCACAATCTAAGGCCCGTGTTGGCCTATTGGGTTACTAGACATACAAACTATGTTAAAATAACTTTAACCCTAAGGCTTAATTACTAAAATGAAATATAAAATCCAAAATTGCTTAGAAAACAAACTCATTAAATGCAGAATTGACTCAACTTGGCTACTACATTTGACGGCAGGTCATCACTCTAATTAAGATAATTGTTGGAACTAGCTATTGTCATTAAAAGTTCAGTAATCCACTAATGGATTGTTGAGGTGGCACACTGGTCAATCGAATGACAACATGTGGCAATTTTTTTTGACTTTGACTAAAGCTAAGACTAGCATCTATAATTATTCCAATTTTTTTCTCTTCTCTTTGAAACCTCTCATTTATCCATCGTTAGGGAAACTAGTTGGTGGTAGCGATGGTGGCACTGGAGAGGATCCTTCACAAAGTGCCAATACCCGTCTGTAAGGAAGCGCCATCGCCAAGTGACAATAAGAGGATGTCGACCCCTCTTCGATGGCGCATTCCATACTGGCCAGAATGTCAAATCTGAATGAATGTTCAATTCTTCGTTGATGGAAACTTCTCTTTGAGTGAGATTTAAATAACTATATTGTTAAAAAAACCTATTGTGAGTTCTCAAGTTTCAACAACTGGAAATGATTCCCATGCCATGCTACTTCTAGTAAATACTAAAGAAACAGTTATGTTGTTAGATGCTAAAATAAAATGCTTTTCATATGCAGATAGTTAGTGATGATGATCCATCCTTGTGTTGAGACCTCTGTAATTATGTATAAAAATTGAATCATAGAGAAAAGTGAGAGGCCTTATTATTGAGCTACTCTCTAAGGGAAACCAATGCAAAAGAACTCCCATGTTCATCATATAAGGTGTTAATTTGAACAATATGAGAGTTGTTAGTTGTAGAAGAATAATTTGGTATTGTTAATGCTATAGGTAGGGTGAGTATTTGATTGAGTCGAGTCAAATCGAGTCAAAAAATTTGAGTTAGTCGAGTTGACGAATCCTATTTTAGCAACCGAACTCGATTTGAATTTTTTTCGAATCAAGTCAAAAATTTCGAGTCAAGTCGAGTCGAGTTAACGAATCCTATTATTTATACCCAATGTTGCGTTACATGGACTGATTATTTAACTAGTAGACGAATTACAAGATTATTTAACTATATAAACAATATAATAGTTTTGTCTTTTAACTAACGAATAAACATTTATCAAAACAATGTAGTTTTTTCCTTTGACTTAATGATTTTGACTTTTAACTTTAGAAAATGAACATTTATTAAAACGACATAGTTTTACTTTTTCTTATTTAGATTTTCGGATAACTCGAATTGTATAATTCATATTCGAGTTAAACCGAAAAACTTAATTTTTATTCGAGTTGATCTAAATAACTGATTAACTTAAATAACTCGAACTATTTAATTCAAAATTTAAATTTTTTATTAAATTCTTCGAGTCAAATCGGATTTGTTCACCCCGAACTGTAGACAAGAAAAAAACAAATTGTAAAGTTTGTAATGTAAAGAAAATTACCTAAGTAAGAGCTGTTGTTCCGAGAAGAAGAAATATACATCTTCCCTTCAACATCAACAATTTCAAGTCATAATTGCAACAAAACAATTGCAATGATAATGAAACTAAGACATGCCCAAACAAATTAAAGATATAGTAATCAGTAAGTGTCAGAAAAATCAAAAGCTTGCGTTTGAGAAATGGAAGAAACAAAAGAATGTGTCAATAGTATTAGATTTTAATTGTCTCTGAGGGAAATCAGTGCAAAAGAACGCAGCATCGAAGACAGCATAATTACATATAGGTCTTTTAAGTTTTAATTAAAAGTAAAAAAAAAATGTCACGATCATTCAATTAGCTAACGTGTTACATCAACAATCCGTTAGTGGATTAACGGAATTTTAATAGTAATGATTATTTGAACAATTACTTATTAAGCAGTCAAATAAGAAAAAAATTAAAATGATCAAAAGAAAAGAAATCTTATTTTAGAGTGACTTTAGATGGAATTTACCCAAAAGAATATATTTAACGTAGAAATTTCAATAATTACTTTTTAAGTGCTAACATGTGAAATCAATTATTATCCATGTTGCTTTTGTTGTGGCCGTTGGTTGAATGTTACTGGAGTCCACGTTATGGCCGGCCCCTACAACACTACGCAAAACTTGGAAGCTTGGTTCACTTGATTTTTTTGTGAGTTACAAAAAAAATGTTAGGTTTCTAAAAATTAAAAAAAAAAATCTGTTTAGATATTCACTTTGATCAATATTCATCTATCTTCTAACTTATAATACTTTTTATTTATATAAATTATAATCTATAATATTTAAAACGTTTGTTAATTTTTTTAATAAAAAATATAATTATTAAATGTTAAATAAAATATATTTCTAATTTTTTACTTTAAAAATAATGAGCAAGTTTTAGAGGTGAGTTGAATT